>NC_035444.2:125110162-125446846 GCF_002127325.2 Helianthus annuus
TTCCGTGTTTCTTCAGCTACGAATAAAAAAAGCCAATAGAAATAGTAAGCAATATATCACAAGAGGATTGATAAACTAACAGAAAACGAGTACCGCATCATGAATTGTAACCTCACCGGCTTTGAAGTACCTTAACCGAAAATTTAGATTTTAGTTATGACCCAACTGAACTGAATCGAACCTTCTCATGCACACCCTTAGAATTACTAACAAGTGTTTTGTTTTCCATTGTATTGTGAATTTGGCTTTAGTTACGGCTCAAAACCGAACCGCCCCGTACATAGCTCTAAATTCACCAACCTAAGTGATATGTTTCCCGCCGCATCGCGCGGGTAAATAACTAGTATATAATTATGTGTGTGTGTGTGTATATATATATATATATACAGAGGGCCGCTAGAATGAGAACCACATCGAGTTGTAAGAACCGCGAGAACTACTTGATCCGGGGCGAGGTGGACCAATTTTTTATTTCAAAAACGTAGATGCATGTATTATAAACACATTCGTAAAAAAAAATTTAAAAAAAACTGTCGTGCGTGTAGTTTTTTACACCACAACTTTGTGGTTTACGAGTTCCGTAAATTTACGGAACTCGTAAACCACAAACTTGTGGTGTAAAAAACTACACGCATGGCATTTTTTTTTATTTTTTTTACGAATGTGTTTATAATACAAGCATCTACGTTTTTGAAAAAAAAAATTGGTCCACCTCGCCCCCGTACGGTGTGGTTCTCGCGGTTCTTACAACTCGAGGTGGTTCTCATTCTAGCGGTCCCCTATATATATATATATATGTATATATATATATATGTATATATATATGTATATATATATATGTATATATATATATAGGATAGGGATCATTACAGAACACTAACTATTGCGAGAACAAAAAGAACAACTCTAAAACACTAAATTTTGGGATTTAAGTTTCATATTTTTTTAAATTTATGTTTCTTACATTCATATGTGTATTATATGTACATAAAAAAACCATATTGTTTTTACCTACATGTAGCATAGATACATACTGGTAATTTAACCTACATAAAAAGTGAAAATTTTTCATATTTTCTTTTGAATTCTTGTGTAAGAAATAATAAATTTTACATTTGCAACATCTTCATTTACTTTTTAGGTTTTTAGGATTGAAAAAATAGATGATTCATTGTATTCTGTGTGTTCTCGCAATATTTTTGTGTTCTGCATAGAACCTTCCCCTATATATATATATATATATATATATAAGCTCATAGAAACCTTTCTGGCCCTTTAAAAATTTGGGCCTCGAGCGACGGCACTGGTTGGCCGGCCCAAGAACCGGCCGTGCATCTCTTCATGTTTCGTTTAACCATTCATTTGTGTCTTTACGGTCTATATAAAGCGCGTTAACTGCTAGGAAGGGGGTTAGAATGATGCTGTGGGTAAAGTTCTTGCCTCGTCCAGTGTATAGATCCTGTGCGAGGACTTGATTCAAGCTCATTAGGATTTCCTTTGAGGCTGATAGCATCAAATCGGGACTGTATCCCTGCTGACTCAGACCAATATGACCGAGGGTAGCGTTGCCTCCAAAAGAGGGACATGCCACATTTTGCATTAATAACCTACTTAATTATCTTTCAATATTCCGGTCTTGCGGGACTGTATCTCTGCTGACTCAGACCAATATAGCTGAGGGTAGCGTCGCCTTCAAAAGAGGGACATGCCACTGTAACTAAAATAATCTCTTAAAAACCCAAAGTGCGAAAATCATCAAAAGATACATAAAAGATGAGTCGGAACCAAGTGATTCTCTCTTATTTATTTGTTGCTTTTATTACTTTAGTTCCTTTCTTTATTTACTTGTTAAAAAACCTTTTTTCTCAAAATTTGGGTCGATTAGACGTTGAGGATAATCCGGTATTAAAAACTCTTGTGTCCTTGGATGACCTCGGTATCTTACCATCACTATGCTACGCCAACGATGGGTGTACTTGCCCGAACGTGTTGTAGAGAGTGATAGTGTTATATCATTTTTTATAAATTAAAACTTGATAAAAGAGGGAAAAAAGTACTTAAAAATATAATAAAAATCATACACCTCGGTCATGTAACAGTTGTGAAGTTCAATATTTTTGAAGTCTACAAGCAAAACTTTAAATTGTGATTTGACAACTTAGCCTAAGTAGAGATTATAGGGTTCTAAAGTGAGGCTGAAGTCGTAAAATCATTGAAGACACTAAAGATTGAAAGCTTGGCCATGAAATGTTGATGAAATGGCAAAATGTAGCTTCTCAAGGAAGTTTTCCTTGAGGAATACTTCTAATAGCGTATTACTAGTAGTTTTAGTGAATAGTTAGATGTTCAATGGAGTGTAATGTTAGTCTGATTCAGTTATGGCTATAAATATGTGTGTGTGCAAACTGAAATGTAAGTCTTATCTGGGAAAATAGTGTATAATTCAGTCAGTTGAATCAAGAAAGTTCATTTGTCATAGGAGTGATCTAATACGTGTTCTAGTTCGTGAATCTACACAAACTAATTGTTTTGTGTTCATGTTTGCTTGCCAACCTGGCAACCTGTATAGACGAATTCCACATGTATATATAGTTGTTTCTCATCTGATTCTTGTTAATTATCCATGAAAGAGGATGACCTATATAATTAAATTTTGGGTTGAGTATATAATTACTTAATTTAGTTTGTAGGGGGATAAATGTAATTGCTCCAACATAAGAAGTCAATAATACGTATTGTGATTAAATAAACAAAACAAAGTATTCTAGCAAAACGATCTAATTTAAATACATAAATGAATCGTAAATCTCTTCGAACATTTCTGGAAGCATAGCTCTCGATCAACTCTTTCTAATCCGTACTTTCTAGTAAATTGTTTTCAATAACTATCATTGTCAATCCGTCAAACATTGTGGGTCGTAGTTATAACTTTAAGAACTTCAATTTTAAAAAGAGTTAACTACATAGATAGTCCTTGTGGTTTATTGAAACTAACGTCTTTGAGTACTAATTTATTTTTTTAACAAGTTCAAGTTCTGTGGTTTCGATTTTGTAACACCTTTGAGTATTAAGGCTAACTTTTGTTAGTTTTTCTGTTAAATAAGCATAAAATGATTAAAATAGCCTTATATAACTTTCTGTTAGTACTCAAAGATGTTACTTTTAATAAACCACAAGGACTATCTGTGTAATTAACTCTAAAAAATATAAAAACTCATTATATTTGTAAAAAAAAAACATATTATAAAACATGCTACATAAAAATATTTAATAATTATATTCCTAAAATTAATATATATTATCAAAAGTCTAATAGAATTATGTTATCAAAAAATGACCCTTACTTCAAATATAATCTAATTGTATTTATGTTTAGATAAGTTATCCATTCTTTTGTAACTTCTTTATAAAAAAAGTTTTTCCAATTTTGTAATTATTCTGTGCAAAATAGATTTATATTCATCAAATAATGTTGTGTTTAGTTTATGTTACAAATATATTAACTTTATATTATTTATAAATTATACTTTGTAATCGTTTTATGTAAAAAGAATATGTTTAACATATATTTGACATTAAATATAAAAGTTACTTTTTGATGAGTAAATTAATAATGTTTAACATAGGATACACAAATATATTTAACCATTATATAAAAAGTAAATGTTTTTCAGATATTAGTTACTATTCATTTGTAACTTTTTATGTAAGAAACGTTTATTACACATTTGACATTAAACAAAAAGTAAGTATATACGATTAAAGTTATTCAATAATATTTAACATTTATTATACAAATTGTTTAATCAAAAATTAAAAAGTCAATATTTTTTAATATCAATTACTTATTCATTAATTTTTCCAAAATATCAATGGAATCCAAAAAAATAGTTTTGTTTCTGATCTTATTTATTTATGTCAAATAATCATTAAACTCGTTTAATACCCGAGTCTATAACCTAGTAAAATATAATATTAACACAACAAAAAATAACTTTCTTTCTAATCTTATTTATTTGTATTGAATAATCATTAAGCTCGTGTAAGACTCGGGTCGATAACTTATCTAAATATAAATACAATTAAATTATATTTGAAGTACAGGTCCTTTTTTCACAACGTAATCCTTATAGACATTTGGTAATATATATTAATTTTAGGAATTTATTTAATAAATATTTTATGTAGCATATTTTATAATATGTTTTTTTTACAAATATAATGAGTTTTTATATTTTTTAGAGTTAATTACACAGATAGTACTTGTGATTTATTGAAAGTAACATCTTTGAGTACTAACATAAAATTATATAAGGGTATTTTAGTCATTTTATGTTGATTTAACAGAAAAATTAACAGAAATTAGCCTTAATACTCAAAGATGTTACAAAATTGAAACCATAAAATCTGAACCTATTAAAAAAATAAGTTAGTATTTAAAGGCATTACTTTCAATAAACTACAATGACTATCTTTGTAATTAACTCTTTTAAAATCTATTTTCTGTTTACGCCACTGTAACCGTAATACTTAACAAGAATCTGTATGCAACTTCAACTTGGTATAAGGGTCTCAAACAACTTTAACTTCGTATAGAGTTCATCAACATCAAATTTTGATTCTTCTACATACTTTAGTGCAAACCCTACCGGATTATTGCTGTTCCTAATCTCGATTGAACTTGATTATCATCTTACGGATTTTCATTAGATCCTTAGAAGGTAATCATTTGCGACCAGATTCGGTTTTAGTTAGGGTTTTGCCGTTTTTTTACTTCCTGATTATCATCCTACGGTTTCATTCGATTCTTAGAAGGGTGTTAAATCAGATTCTGATTGTGTTGGGGTTACATAAGATTAGGGTCGGCAGATTCAACTTTGGCGGATTAGGGTTTATTGTCGGCACCAATTCCGGGTTTGCGAATTAGGGTTGGCGGCTGATCACTCTTCCAATATCGGAATTCTCTGTTTGATTCTGATTGTTCGTCAATTATTTTGGGGGGTTGCGGCTACTAGGGTTTGTCAGGCGGCTACTATCTTGAACGAAATTCTGGCTTCTTGGTTTCTGTTTAACGGAAGAAAGCATGAAATCTGGTGGGCGGCCTCCACTGTCGTTTAAGGAAAGTGCGGATCGTATTCTTGATGTTGATGGGAACAATATTCAGCCAAAACGTGGTATCAACATCATTGATGAACTCAGAAAGGTCACAGTTCCGGTTCACTTGGATAAGAGGGATGTCGAAAAGTCAGACAACTTTTGGGATTACCCTAGCATTTTTTCGCCAAATCAGATCTGGCTGGTGCACCTTTCTCGGCTGACAACAGGGCTGCTCAAGGTAAAGCACGTACTTCAGGAATTGTAAGTCCTGTTTCCTTCGCTCACATTGTAAAGAATATAAAGGAGAAGGTTAAAGTGAATTTTCGGGCGATGGAATCTGCCGAGAAAGTGGATGGGGCTGATGTTGTTATTCCTTTGTCGTCGGTTCAACAAGTTACTGATAGGTATGCAAACACTTTGTTTGGATATTTTCTGGGTAAACGTTTGGCTTTTCCTGTGGTCGATTACTTTGCAAAAAACAACTGGGCTAAATATGGTCTTTCCCGTCTCGTGATGAATGCAAACGGGTTCTTTTTCTTTAAGTTTACTTCTAAGGAGGGGATGAATCAAATGCTTGAGGATGGGCCTTGGCTAATCAGAAGTGTTCCCATAATTTTGAAGGAGTGGTCGCCCTCTATCAAGATGGAAAAAGAGGATATTAAAGTGGTTCCTGTTTGGGTCAAGATGCATGATGTGCCGTTAGCGGCATTTACTGAGGATGGGCTTAGCTTGATTGCCTCTATGATTGGGACACCTATGATGTTGGATACGTATACTGCCTCGATGTGTGCTGAATCTTGGGGAAAGAGCAGCTATGCAAGGGCGCTTATTGAAGTACAAGCGGGGGCTGAATTAAAAAAGAGTGTTACTGTTGCTCTCCCATCTATGGATGGTAGTGGGTATTCAAAGGTGGAGGTCAAGATTGAATATGATTGGGAGCCTCTAAGGTGCTCCTCTTGTTGTGTGTTTGGCCATGATGACAGCTCGTGCCCGAAAAACCCTAAGGTATCTCCAAGTGGGGATACTGAAAAGAAGAATGATGATTTTCAGGTTGTAGAGGGCAAGAAGAAGAAAGTGAACAACCAAGGCATTCATATGAAAAATCAGAAGCCTAAGGTAGTGTACAGGCCAGTTGTCAACCCTAAACCAAAATCGTCGTCAAAGAGTCCGATGCAGAATCAGGTTTCAACGTCTAACCCGTTTGACATTCTAAAGGATGATACTGGTAATCAGGGAGGTACCAATGTGGGTCGACTTGAGAAGAAACCGACGAGTGACAGTCAGGGATCGGATGAGGAGGAGGTTGAAGAAGTATACAATGAAACTAGTGCATTCATGACATCGGGTACTCATCATTTCTCTTCGAAAGCAGGGGCAAGCACCTCTTCTACCAAGTTCTCGAATGGATAGGCTGTCTGCGTTTCGTCTGAAGGGGCTGCTGTTTTGTGGCCACTTTATTTTTGATGATGGTGGCTGAGATTATGTTTTGTGGTTTGCATTGTTTTGTCTACTAGATGTCGTGTCATGATATATAGTAGACTAGGCTATGGGGTGTTATAGGTCTTTGGTTTTTTGTTTTGTTTTACATATATGGGGCATGTCCTGTATATGAACTAGTGTGGAACACATCCTCACTACTTATACTTCATTGCGGTTGCATTTTAATAGAATCACCGGGGTAACCCTTTACCCAAAAAAAACAACGTCAACAATAAAACACTACATAGTCTACATCATAATTTTAGAAATAAGTAGAAACATTTAAACACACTTCACTTTGCATACATGCATTCATCGGTCCTTTAATGATCAACCGAAGCCCTCCTCCCCCCTCCTTGACTCCCTCACTTATACTTAGAACCTTCAATTATCCTTGCAACTTCACCCCCTCAATCGTCCAATCGATGCCCTAGTCAGTATGTCTAATTCGTCCCCCAAGTTGTTGCTTTTTTCTGTTTTCTCGCCCTTGCTCTCACAAGTCTTTTTTTTTTTACTGGGTTTAAGCTTGTATTTTAAAAACAATCTTGGGCTAGGTAGATATAGTTCGGTAAATAGGTTTAATTAAAAACGGGTTTAAATGTTTAAAAGGCCTAAACTAAATCAATGAGTTTTTTTTTCCAAAGTGGTGTAGTTTGAAAACTTATTTACCAAAATGGGCAGTTTTAAAAGTATTTACCAAAATAGGTAGTTTCTAACCTTATAGTTTCTCACTCCTAATCTCATTGGATAATATCAATTCATCAACTAATTATTCAATTAATCATTTTTAGCATGAATATTATTAGTTTTATGTTTTATATTCTTTACTTAAAAAATGAATTTATTTAAAAAAACAATCCATAATACATAAATAAATTCTTTTTTTTCTTATTCACAGTTTTAATCACATTTTTTCTTGTTCAAATTACCTTCCGTTGCCTATTACTTTTCTTTGTGAATAAGTAATTATTTTTTTAATATACTTAAATTTTTTATTTCTATTATTTTTATTTAGGTTTTATTTTAGAAGAAACAATTTTCAAGAAAACGATTTTTTAGAAGAATGATTATTCCTTTTTTACATTTTAAATGTTAATGATTTCAACAAATAAGTTGTGTTCTTTATAATTAATTATAGTCTTTTATTTAAGAAAAATTTATACATAAATATATAGAAATTTTTTCAAACTTTCAGGCTCGAGAGAGTGGGTCTTGGCTGTCGCCCAACTCGCCCCTCCGCCACCTACTAGTTTGGCGCGCCACGACCATTGTTTGGCGCCACCCCCATAATTGTGATGTGATATTGCTATTTTCCTGAATCCGGTTTTTTATAGTGAAGATATATAAAACATTTGGAGGTGAGAATTTTAAATATTCACATGTAGTCAATGTTTTAGATACTGGTATAAACCGGCCGGTTATACCGGTTGAACCGGATACCGGGTACGTGACAGGTACGATAAAGGCCGGTAAAATCCGAATACGGTATGTCTTATATACCGAAGATAAATCCGTTTCTACCGGTACAAACCGTTGAACCGGTTTGCATCATCTTAAAATTTGATTTTTAAATTTTAATAAAATACGATATTAAGGCTATACCAACCTTACATATCTGCGGTAATTAACTTAGTGCCTTTAATTCTAATATTTAATTGTTGTTGAAACTGTTACATACATAGTCCAATACAATATTGTTTATAAGTGATAAAAATGCTTAATATTTTACAAGAAAATCATGGTTTTTTAGATAAAACCATGATCAATTACATAAATCCTAATTGAGATTGAATAATTTTTGAAGTTGTATTTGTATATTATAGAATTATAGGGTTAATTAGTAATACGGTTGAACCGTTAGATATGAGATTTAAAAACCGGTTTTTAAAACATTACATGTAGTAGTATTTGACTATTTAGCAACTCAAAGTGGGCCTCGAAATAACAAGGTCAAGATAGCCCGCTAATTTGTACTTTGTTGTTGACGTATAGTAGTGTGAAACGGTTGACCAGCTTGATTCTCCCAAAAATAAACATATTATAATATAATGCCTAAAACATTATTTTATTGTGTATGAAAAAATTGAAGTTTTGGATATGGTATATACAAACATTTTACTAAAGTCGGTGATGAACACGGACTTTAATACATTTTAAATTTATTTTTTATTTTTTATTATTTTAACATTATAATAGATTTTAACATATTTTTATTTTGTTTTTCTGATATCTTTTAAAATGCGATGACTTATAGAATTCTGAGTATGTCGTTATGAGTTACCTATTTTTATATATTTCTCTCTCTCTCTCTCTATATATATATATATATATATATATCTTTATTAAACAGAGTTGGAAGTAGCAATGTATAAGTACTCTAATCACAATGTATGTTATCCAAGCTATGTTAACAAATTTAGTTTTTCTCGTATAACTTCTAATATACGGTGTTTTGTATGATTCTGAGTATGTTGTTGTGACATGCATGTTTTATCTGTGTCTTCGTATAATTTTTTTCTTTTCAAAACCAAGTTGTAAAAAGTAATGTATAAGTGATCGAAGAACAAATGTATATGTCATCAAAGTTTCCTTATGAGTGATATATATGTATAAAATGGCACCAGTAACTGCTTTCTTTATTTCGATAGTATGTTTATATATATATATATGTATATATATATATATGTATATATATATATATATGTATATATAGGGAGAAGATCATGCGAGAACCACCTCTTATTGCGAGAACCGCGAGAACCAATGTGAACACAACCAAAAATGCCTAAAAATAGCTAAAAATCACACAACTAATATTTTTCATATATAAATCGCTACTTTTCGAAGCCAAAAAAATAAAAAATAAAAATAATTTTTAAAAAAAGAAAAAAAAATTTGGCACTAAAAGTAGCGATTTGAGCATAAAAAATATTAAAAAAAATTTAGATTTTTTTTAGATTTTTTTAGGTTTTTTGGGGGTTTAGTTTTTAGCATTTTAGCTTGGGGGAGGGGGGGAGTTTAGGTTTTTTTTTTTTTTTTTTTTTTTTTTTTTTTTTTTTTTGCGGGGGGGTTAGGTTTTTTTTAGGTTTTTTTGGGGGTTTTAGTTTTTAGCATTTATCTTGGGGGGAGAGGTTAGGTTTTTTTTTTTTTTTTTTTTTGGGGGGGGGGGGTTAGTTTTTTTAGGTTTTTTTAGCTATTTTAGGTTGTGTTCACATTGGTTCTCGCGGTTCTCACAATAAAGGTGGTTCTCGCATGAGCCCCTCCCTCGAGTTCAAATGAGAAGAATTTTTTCGTAAGAAAAAAAAAAGAAATTTCAACCAATAAGAATGTTTCATTTTACTTCATTTAATATTTGCATTTAATTTTAATATAAGGGTATATTGGTAAACTTACATAAATCATTAATTTGTATTCTTCCCCTTTAATAACTAACTATTTTTAATTTGTAACTCCATTTCAAAATATATACTTTTTCCAAATTATAAAAAACAACTTAATTTAAAGTATAGAATAAATTACTAGTTGTGTAGGATAAATTATGAGTTGTGTAGGATATATTTCGAGGTGTATAGGATAAATTTCGACTATGTAGGATAAAATTGTATAATGTATAGGGTATATGTACGGAAATTTTGATATCTGTAGGTTTTGTAGATTATATATAGGATAATTAATGATTAGTTGACTAATTAATTAAAAAGAGAAAAATTAATGATATGAGTTATAAATGAAATAGTATTTTACTAATATGTCCTTTCTTCTTTTTCTTCTCACATTAAATTTCTTCTCAAATGAACCTTCCCCTAGGATAATGCTAGATAAAAAACCCTAAAATTCTTAGAAAACTTTGGAAACCCAAATGGGAAGCCATTTTTACCCAACCTCCCGACATTTTTTTTTTTGAAAAAAATTACACATGTAATATACATGTTTTAGAGTGTTTTGGGCCAAAAAAAACAAAAAAGCGCCGAAGGGATTTTTTTTAAAAAAATAAACAAATTTCAGCTCCTAACACGTGTTAAGCAAAAAAAACAGAATTTCGCTGAAAATTGCTGAAACTTGTTTTTTTTTTTAAAAAATATCCCTTCGGCGCTTTTTTGATTTTTTTGGCCCAAAAGTCTTAAAAACATGTATATTACATGTGTTATTTTTTTCAAAAAAAAAAATGTCGGGAGCTTGGGTTTTCTCGGGTTTTTTATATATATAGGGTTTTCTATCTAGCCCTACCCCCTTCCCCTATATATATATATATATAGGGGAATGCTAAAATGAGAACCACCTCGAGTTGTAAGAACCGTGAGAACTACACCGTAGGGGGCGCGGTGGACCAAATTTTTTTTTCATGGACGTAGATGCATGTATATAAACACCATTTGTAAAAAAAAAAATTCAAAAAAAAATGTCGTGTGTGTAGTTTTGAGCGCCACAAGTTTGTGTTTACGAGACCCGTAAATCTGGTCGGAAAATTTACGGGTCCTGTAAACACAAACTTGTGTTGCTCAAAACTACACCCACGACATTTTTTTTTTGAATTTTTTTTACAAATGTTGTTTTATACATGCATCTACGTTTCTGAAAAAAAATTTGGTCCACCAAGGCCCGGATCAAAAAGTTCTCGCGGTTCTTACAACTCGAGGTGGTTCTTATTTTAGCGCAATTCTATATATATATATATATATATTTATATATATATATATATATATATATATATATATATATATAAACATACTATTTTTAAGAAACTTTGTATTTGATCCTAACCCATACTATGATATACCGTATTCAATTTTACCCCACTTGCTTTAATCCAATCCGTGCGTCTCTACTAATGAAATTCCAGGATTTGTTTATTAACTAGTGTTATGACAACCCGGGTTGAGGGGCGTTATTGAATATTTTTTAGTTTCATAACATGTACGCATGTACTTAGGTTACTTGTACATACTATCAATAACACAATCTTAATAAAAAATACCTCGAGACAACCAATTAAACCAAAACACCACCATAGTTTTGATAAAAAAAAAAAGTAAAACGATAACAGGTCTGTAATTTTGAGCTGGGGGAAAATATTAATTTGTCAAGACCAATGAGTGAGTGCTAGACAACTGCTTGACACAATAAAAGTTACATTGAGTCAACCAAGTAAAATAAAACACCACTATAGTTTTGCGCAAAAAAAAAAAAAAACGATGGCAAGCACAATTTTTAACTGGGGAAAAAGCGTAACTTTTGAAATGGGGGCAAAAGCGTAATTTGAAGCTTTGGATAAAATCATAATTTTATTTTGAAATGGGGCAAAATCATAATTTTGAGCAAGGAGAAAAACATAATTTTATTTTAAACTGGGGACAAAAACATAATTTTGAGCTAAGCACAAAATTATAGTTTTGAACTGAGTGCAAAATCGTAGGCTTGAGGCAAAATATAATTTTAGTTTGAATTGGGGTAAAAACATAATTTTGAACTAAGGGCGAAACCGTAATTTTAAATTGAGGATAAAATCGTAAATTGCTTGGACTAATATGTAGTATAATATAATTACCAACTTTGTAAAACCTTGTAAATGTATATGTAGTATAATATAATCACCACCAAAAAGTGGTTTAGAGAAGAGTAGTGGCGACTCTAACCGTTTTGGAAGCATAAAGAGAATTCCAAATTTTGGGTCTTTTTCCGAAAAAAACTTCATCTTATCACCAACGATCCATTGAAATCAAAGCATGTGATCATTTTGATAAATGCAAACACAAAAGTAATTGACTACTTAACATTTTTATATTAATGCCCAAAGATATCATTAGAGTTACTCCGTTATTGTTATAATTTAATCAACAACTGAATCAACTTGACTATTTTGATCGTACGTTCACGTATATAAACTAAACAAACTACAAAATGTGTAACCTATAAACATTTAGGGATGAGCACTTGGTACTGGGTACCAATACCGAACCGGTACCCTACATTCTCGATTATTTACAAAACCGGTACTAGTACCCATTTTTTCTGTTTTTCAAGACTGGTAGCGGTTCTGTTCGAAACCGGTCCGATACCATGCTGATCCCTACTAACATCTAACAATAAAAAACTACATTTTAGTAAGAACATAAAAATAGACTGTAAAGAATCTAGCACAAAGTTTTGCCATACAACAACATTAACAAACATGAGATAACCGATACAAAACCACGACAAATTTTTGAAAGGAAATTAACCAAACAAACTTTGAACCTTACGTTTGTCATAATAGTTCAAGTATAGCAAAAATAAACATAATACCAAAATACAGAGACTTAAGACAAAATATTGGCAAAATGAACAAAACATACCAAAACTTTCCATCCATTATCTTCTTCACTAGGTTGACTTTTTCTTCCTTATTTGAATTCTTCTTCTGCCTATCCTCTATTTCAACATTTTTACTCTATTTCCACATCAAAATGCAGAACTTTAAACTTTAATATAAAGAACAGTCCGGAAAACGTTTTATTTTATTCGATATTTTATATTGTCTTATGTTCACAAAAAAACATGTTACCGGCTTTGTGTTTAATTCATTTTGATCATCTTGTATTAGCGAAGTTTGATCTTTAGTTAATTTAATACTTACAATTTCTTTAAGGTTGGGCTTAGTGTTTAACCCTTTTAAGAACTTAGCATGAGATGGAACCAAATTATGATTTTCAAAAGAAGGTTGTAAGATGTGTATTTCTTGGAGGTCCTTTTCTTCCTCTTCGAAATTTACCTTTGAAAACTTACCTTCCGAATGCTTCGGTTCGGGTTTTTCAAGTGTTAAGTCTTCTTTGAGTGGTTCTTCCTTTGTTGCCTCTTGAGGTTTTACCTCTTCTACTATTACCTCTTTTGTACAAATGGCTTCTTGTGACATTTGTGCTTGTGTAATCATTATATAAACTCTGAACAATTCAATTATCAATGAAACAATGTATTTTGATCCCTATATTTGTTTATTTATGTTTAACAATTTCTCATTCCAATTCTTGTTCAATTTCAAACTATAAACCGCTTTCTAGAAAGTTATACGCAAATTAATGCGTAAACGTAATCAGTTTAACGCGAAAAACACTCCGGAACATCAACATAAGCTTAACATACCTTAAATAACCTTTACATAACTTAGAAATAAGTTTTGAAAGGTTGGGTATGGCAAAAACAAGTTTATTCGCTCACAGGGACTATTTGCGACAAACTGCGAAAGTCTGTCGATTCATATAGTAACGTACATTCTGGAACATGATCATAAGCTAAACATACCATAAATATCCTTTACATAGCTTAGGAATAGGCATTGAGGGGTTCGGTATGCGAAAATAAACTTATTTGATCAAACAGGGACTAAAAGCGTCAAAATTTGCATAAGTTTGCATTTACGCACATATCTTACGTTCTGAACATGTCCGGACATCCAAAAATTTTGGTAATCATTAAAATATTTTCTTTTAGTGATTGGAATGCTAAAATTTCATTCGTCGCGCAATTTGGATCATTTTTCGCGTCCGTTCGTGTTTCATCGTAATTAACCGAATAACGTGACCGTACAGCCAAACTAACCGACATCTGAGATGTTTTCAAGCATATTTCATGTTCCCTATACTTTGACATCATTATTGAGCCTTGAAAATGGGTTAACAGGGCTTAAACGTGTCAAAAATCAGCTAATATGCATGCATGGACCAAAACTGTAAATTTTGAAACTTTTGCTGAACTGATGGTCGCTCGCGGGGCGCGTAAGACTGGCATGAGTCTTACGCGGGGCGCGACAGCCCCTATCTGGGCAGAAAACCAATTTTCAGCAAACAGCAGCTGTTCCTTGGGTTTTAGACATGGTTTTTCAATGCTATGGGCTTGTTTTTGAGGTCCCATGTTCTAAACAGTGGGTAACAAATGTAGGGCCATGATCAATCCTAAAAACATGTGGAATGATCCTAACGGTTCTCGAATTTCTATATAAACACAAGAATTCTCAAACCCAACTTGCTCATTCAGAATTTTCTTCTCCAATCTGCTATTGGGGCATCCCTTCTTGGTTAAAGTCTCCTTTCATCAGTTTTCTTGTTCTTGATCCAAGCTTGGACCTTTTGTAAGCTTTTTTTTCATGCTTGTTTATGCATTTCAAGCATGAAAGTCAAACAGTGTTTGACTTTCTGTTTTGACCATGGTTTGGTCAACACAAAGTTCGTTTGAACTTTGAAACGTGAGCATAATCACGATGGTTATAGTCCCTTATGATTATACCTACTGATTACCACGTTGATTAGGCATAGTGACGAGTCAAAGTTTCGGTCAAAATACGTATTTATGCATATTTTGCAACGACGCTATTTTCGGTATTAAAACACTTTGTTTTGATAGCAAACCTGTTTTCTAACTTAGTTAAACATGTTTTAACATGTTTAACTCGTCACTTTTAGTCTAGTGCTTATATAGGGTCGTAAGTTAAGCGGTCTAAACAACCGCTTAGACTTTCGAACCCGACCTGTTTAGCCGATCATTAGGATCTAACCAAACATATTATGTGACTATAGTTGTATAGGGAATAACCTTCTGAGGTTATACCTTATGGTCTCTTCGTTTAGTTAGTTGTATGATAGGTAGTTTATATGCCTTAGGAAAATGACCAAAATGCCCTTTTTACTCATAATTTCATTTTAAGCATATGTAACCTAAATTTTGACATCTAAACGGATTATACAACATTATTAGACATGTTAAGGCATATAATACTTGTCATAGGACTAGTTAGGCAGTCCGAACGCGCTTTTGCGCGAACGACACGTTAAAGTAGCGTAAACTACCTTAACAAGTCGTAACGGGTCGTAAGCACTTAGGATAGGTTCCGATTTAGAATGTAGGCTTTGTTAAACCATATTATATGAGTTCCAATACTCATTTGGTTTACGAGACCTCATTTTATCCGATCTTCTGATTTCGGTCCGGTTTATTAACGTAGCACCTATATTAGGTGCCGATTGATTCCGTGATCCTTCTAGCGTTACTTGGTTGTTATTTCAAGACTACTAAGCAATATCAAGTGAGTACATAGTCCCCTCTTTTACTGTTTTCAAATATTTTGGGGTGATACACATGTGCCTACTTGTTACTTTCGTGCTTTTCGTGCTTTCTCGACATATACTTGCTATGTTTATTAGTCATATAGTACATGATTTCCATTATGCTTTGATATGTATGTTTACTTAGCATGCTAGCACATTGATTTCATAAACATTTTTGTTACATATGTTTACTTAGCATATGGACGCATTGTTTTACATTACATTTCTACTATGTATGTTTACAAAGCATGCTAGCACATTGATTTACATTACATTTCTGCTATGTATGTTTACTTAGCATACTTAGTACATTATTTTCACATAATATGCATATATTTGGTATGACATTTGGTTTGTTTAACGAAACTAAAATACATTCATTAACACTGATCATGCCGCTCGGTAGTATGTAGTGGTACCATAGGTATTGACAACTCCCATTCCTGGAATCCTAGGTTTGTTTGGACGTAAGGAATGACATAATCCGATATACATAATTGATAAGCCTTTAACTCGTTAAGGGTTTGTCCATCAGTCTCAAGGCTTGGATGTATACGATAAACATTTTCATATAGATGTCCTTATCAATAAAAGCATTAGTTTTTCAAAACATAACTTTTGATTCAAACATTGATTTATTCAAATACATTGTTTTGTACATTTTTCCTATGGGATTGAGTAAATACTTTTTATTCACCATACATAATGTTTGATTATACATTAACATATACATACGAGATTGAGTAAATACTTTTTATTCACCATACATTATATTTGATTATACATGAACATTTTGACGTTGGTTTAAACAATACATTTTTGGGTGGTTTATTTGGTAAGTGATTAAAATAACGAGGCATGTGTAATATAATAAAAGCATGGTGGATACGCCGCTGGTACTTCCTATATATAAGTGCTTTTATGATATTACATATCGTAGCGTTATCTAAATCATTTTAACACAGACATGATACATTTTATACAAATAACATATTTTCACAAGACATTGTTCTACAAATGACATATTTTATACAAATTCATTTTTACTTGGTTATTTATTTAACCATGCATTATTCTTTTATATCATCTGATTTCTTATCAATTTTCGTATGATTTATAAAAGAAAACATTTTATAAGGTTTATGACTACTTTTTGTTAAACATTTCTTTTAACTACGAGTCATGAATCCATCATCAACAAAACCTATGTATCTCACAGGCATTTTTATACTGACGTACCTATTTTCACATGTGTTTCAGGTGCTGTTGTTAGATGATCATGATGCAAATATAGGATCGGACGAGGGCCTTAGTGACTTAAAACTATGAAAGACAGTTTAATTCATGTTTTGCTTCTGTAGATTCCTAGACAATGTAAACATTTTAATCAATAAAAAACCAAACTTTAATTTCCATGTGTTGTGAAACAATGATTCTGTCACTCCACTCCCCGACGATTCCGCCGCGGTTTGTTGTTTTACGCGGTCGGGGTGTGACAGAAGAGTTGGTATCAGAGCTCATGGTTATAGGGAATTAGATTATTAGTAATGCTTTGACCTAGTCTATAACCTTCCTAGGACCCTAACACAAGGTTCTTGTGTTTAGATCTTAAAACAATACCGTAACCTATCTTTAGGCGACAACCACAACAAGAACACAAATTACAAATCCATTTTGAAAACCAATCATCTATTCTAGGATGATTTATTATAAGGTTTTGAACCTCCAAAGTTTTCAAAATCTCGTCAAAGTTCGGGTCTTTATAATGTGAACACGTGCAATCTAAAGGGTGGGTGCCTGTACCTCGAGCTTTCTGTCTAAGGCTATAGTGTTCGTACAAATCCGCAGAATTGGACCAGTCACTCTTACCTGGGAATTCTTGGGGTAGGTGCCCACCTATAGGCTAAAGCATGTCTTCGCGATACGTTGTTATGACCCGCTTACTTTGATTAGCCACAGTGACGTTATCTGTTTTAATTAACAAATAAATGGTCACAACCCTTATGTTTCGTCGATATTTATAACGTTTAGTTATGATTACCCGATAACATCTCACTTTTTCTCTCTCATATTTTTCCACTATCTTTAGGATGTCTTCTCATAGCAGCGATGCTCAAAGGTCCGAACTGGCTGCTACAATTGCCCAACAACTACGCGTAGTACTCTGTGGGACCATTAAGTTAGCTGTTGCCATGTCTCATCTCAAGGATGAAACTACTCCTGAGGCACCTAAGAAGACGAAAACCAAGCCCTCAAGAAATTCAAAGAAGCGTAAGGCTTCACAGAACTTCGTTAGGACTACCCAAAACAATCACGTTGCACCCAACAAACCAGCTCGACCTCCTGCTAAGAAGCCATACAAGGGAACTACACCTCTGTGCAACCAATGTAATCTTCATCATCATGCTAACGTACACTGCCGCAATTGCCTAAATTGTGGACTTGCTGGTCATACAACTAGGGTTTGCCGAGCTGCAACTACACAAAATCAAGTTGATGCCAACCCGCTCAAGCACTATACCCACCTGGATCGTGCTACAACTGTGGCGAGATGGGTCATTTCAGGAACAATTGCCCAAAGCTTGTCAATGCAAATCCGACCCATGAATGAGCATTCGGCTGACTGGAAGATGATGCTACTTTGAAACAACTATGATTTTATGTTTTGTTTCTTTTGCTTTCCAAGAATCTTGAAACACTTTGATTATTCCATAAACAAATTTGGTCGTTTCCATTTTATTTACAAAATCAATGTGAACACATGTATATATGACATACCCCTACGATACCGACACCGAGGAGCTATGTTCCTTGTAAAGCAGACTACTCTTATAGTTCTCCCATTCATGTGATCGCTCACGATTTCCACAAAAATCCTAAGTACTCGTTTCCTTCTAAGAAACAAAGTACAAGATACAAGTTACAACTCTCGACGAATACTCAAAGTACCATTTTAAATCCTTGCTTGGATATCTAAAGGTACTTTTCATAAGTCTTTCAATAGTCTCATGCGATATGTCTACGTACATATCATTACATTCTGGTTTTCATAACAACATACATAGTATATGTTTCAAAACATCCTTCATGATTTCAAAGACATTTCATATAGTTTGAAAACATTTTAACATAGTACATTTACTTAATATACCAAGTGCATGATTTCAAAAACATTATCCATGTTTTCAAAAACCTTATACATGATTTCAAAATCCATCTCACAGGGTTTTAAAACATTTTATAAACGTATTTACCTAATACACCTACCATTTGATTTCAAAAGCATTACATAAGGTTTCAAAAACATTGAACCCATTTCCAAAAAACCCCATGCATAGTTTTCAAGAACACTCTGCTCGTATGTAGACTTAACATACGTAGTACACGACCTCCAAATTCCGCTTCATGTGCCGCCTTGGCATATCTAGCACCGTTAACTTCATGAACACTTTACCTCATGTATTGACTTAAGCACGTCTAGTACAAGGTTTCGAAACATCTCTCGCTACACAAATTCCAAAATCCATATAGGATCTTCCTATCTTCATAATTAGATCCTTGTGGATGTTTAAAGCGCAAAATCAAAGTCCTTAATTGGATTCTTTGTATGCTTTAATACGTATATTACGATTCAACAAGGACAAAGCCGAATTCCTATTAGACCTTCCTATCTACATAGTTAGATTCTTGATGATGTTTAAAGTACCAATTGAAATCCATGGTTTGTAATCCTGGTGTACATTAAATACACGTGTACAAATCAATAACAAGTTGATGAACAAAACTAATAACAAGTTGATAACAAATTGAAGACTAAGTTAAACAATTATGTGATTATGTGTGATCCAAATGTTCGCTATCCAAATCCTCGTAGAATCTTCTTTATCTTCATATGAGGGATTCATAGAAGGATATCCAAAGGTACTACCTTAAATCCTTAATGGGTTTCTATGTAATAGTTAAGACCGTTGGATTATAAAGTACTATTCCAAAGTTAAGAGAGACCCCTTGGGTGGTCTAGTTAAAAAGATTAATTCGTTAATCTGGTTAAAGATATCATGTAGTGATGTAGTTGAAGAGACTCTTTAGTGGTCTATTTAAAGAGATCATTTGTTGATCTAATTAAAAGGACCCTATGGTGGTCTAGTCACAATCATCACAGGTTTATTCGTTTGATTTTTTTCTTCCCCTACACATTATAAAATGTATTGTGCGGACTGTGCAAGGAATTACGTAATTATGGATGCATACATAATTATGGAATTCAGTGCACAGAAACCACAGCAAGTTTTGTCATGTGTAAGAACCTATAGTGATAAGAATAATGAAACTTGAACAATGTAATGAGGAAATGATGGGTACACCGATGGTGCTTCCTCTCTCTCTCTCTCTCTCTCTATATATATATATATATATATATATATATATATATATATATATATATAAGTGTCCCTTATTACATTGCAAGAATGACGTTATTTAAATTACTAGAAGTTCAGGACCTTGAACAATGTTGTTTTATCTCTTTGACTTCAAGTTTCGAGCACACACAAGTTTCCTATAAGAGTCTTCACAAGAAACATTCTCTCTATCTGTGGTTCGAAACTTCAACTTCTTGTCGAATTCAGACGCTCGCTATATTTCACTACAACAAGGACATCATTTTGACAATTTCATGGCACTCTTAAGGAACGGTACAACCATATACAAACTCATTAGAATGGAGTTTAAATCTTCGGATCTAAACCCTTCCCTACAAACAACAGACTGGTACAAATAACAAAAGCTTGCTGGAAATCCAAATGTAACCCAGAAATTCTACTTAGGGAACGGAGGATTTATTTGAAAGCAAAACATCCACATCTACTCTTACAAGTTTCCTCTAAATAAATTTCGGGACGAAATTTCCTAAAGTAGGGGAGACTGTGACATCTGTGCTTGTGTAATCATTATAAAAACACTAAACAATTCAATTATCAATGAAACAATGTATTTTGATCCCTATATTTTTTATTTATGTTTAACAATTTCTCATTTCAATTCTTGTTCGATTTCAAACTCTAAACCGCTTTCTAGAAAGTTATACGCAAACTGATGCGTAAACGTAATCAGTTTAACGCGACAAACACTCCGGAACATCAACATAAGCTTAACATACCTTAAATAACCTTTACATAACTTAGAAATAAGTTTTGAAAGGTTTGGTATGGCAAAAACAAGTTTATTCACTCACAGGGACTATTTGTAACAAACTGCGAAAGTCTGCCGATTCATATAGTAACATCCGGAACATGATCATAAGTTAAACATACCATAAATATCCTTTACATAGCTTAGAAATTGGCTTTGAGGGGTTCGGTATGCGAAAATAAATGTATTTGATCAAACAGGGACTAAAAGCGTAAAAAATTGCATAAGTTTGCATTTACGCGCATATCTTACGTTCTGAACATGTCCGGACTTCCAAATAAAATATTTTATTTTAGTGACTGGAATGCTAAAATTTCATTCGTCACGCAATTTGGATCATTTTTCGCGTCCGTTCGTGTTTCATCGTAATGAACCGAATAACGTGACCGTACTGCCAAACGAACCGACATCTGAGATGTTTTCAAGCATTTCATGTTCCCTATACTTTGACATCATTGTTGAGCCTTGAAAATGGGTTAACGGGGCTTAAACGTGTCAAAAATAAGCTAATATGCATGCAGGGACCAAAACTGTAAATTTTGAAACTTTTGCTGAACTGATGGTCGCTCGCGGGGCGCGTAAGACTGGCATGAGTCTTACGCGGGGCATGACAGCCCCTATCTGGGCAGAAAACCAATTTTCAGCAAACAGCAGCTGTTCCTTGGGTTTTAGACATGGTTTTTTAATGCGATGGGCATGTTTTTGAGGTCCCTTGGTATTCTAAATAGTGGGTAACAAATGTAGGGCCAAGATCAATCCTAAAAACATGTGGAATGATCCTAACGGTTCTCAAATTTCTACATAAACTCAAGAATTCTCAAACCCAACTTGCTCATTCAGAATTTTCTTCTCTAATCTGCTATTGGGGCTATCCCTTCTTGGTTGAAGGCTCCTTTCATCTGTTTTCTTGTTCTTGATCCAAGCTTGGACATTTTATAAGCTTTTTTTTCATGCTTGTTTATGCATTTCAAACATGAAAGTCAAACAGTGTTTGACTTTCTGTTTTGACCATGGTTTAGTCAACACAAAGTTCGTTTGAACTTTGCAACGTGAGCATAATCACGATGGTTATAGTCCCTTATTACTATACCTACTGATTACCACGTTGATTAGGCGTAGTGACGAGTCAAAGTTTCGGTCAAAATACATATTTATGCGTATTTTGCAACGAAGCTATTTTCGGGTATCAAAACACTTTGTTTTGATATCAAACCTATTTTCTAACTTAGTTAAACATGTTTTAACATGTTTTACTCGTCACTTTTAGTCTAGTGCTTATATAGGGTCGTAAGTTAAGCGGTCTAAACAACCGCTTAGACTTTCGAACCCGACCCGTTTGGCCGATCATTAGGATCCGACAAAACATATTATCTGACCATAGTTGTATAGGGAATAACCTTCCGAGGTTATATGTCACACCCCTAAAATACCACACACGGGAACCCCCGCGAGGCATGTGACGTACCAGGATCTAGCCACCAATCACATTGATATCGTAGTAACATTTCAAATAAAACTTTCATTTATTAACATAAGCGTTACAAAACATTATTCACTGTTCAGCGGAAGCATACGAAAATAGTTAAGAATTTCATAACACAATTGCGTAAAAGCTATTAGACGTGTCTCGTGATTTCATACAACTGGACCCATGACCACTCCAGCATCCCAGATAGCAAGTTCCAGTGACATGTACCTAAAGGCCTGCAAGCATGCAGAAAAGTGTATCAGACAACGTTGGTGAGTTCAAAGTTTGTTAACACGTTTTAGTTACCAGATGTAAGTATAAAACATTTCAGAGATTTGATGTTGTTAATAACTCGATTACCATTGATGGTTCCAGATTATTTGCCCTATTCCCCAATGCCTCTATCAAAGCAATGGTCAAGACTGGGGTCATCAGTTCATGCCTGTCCTCCCCGGTACGGTGTGAGGGTGCCAAAACTAAATAGCGCTATTAACTAATACCCCGTTGCCTCCCCGGCAACAAACCGGTAAAAGGGACTTCAATGATAGATATGAGTTTATTAACCAACATCCCAAGTTTAACATTCCAGTCAAACCCAATAACCCGACATTCCTCCCCGGAACGTTTACCATATATCCCTCCCCGGGACGCATGCTTGGAAAAAGAGCAGTGAACTCACCTTAGATTGCTTGGTATGTTACGTTACATTACCCATTCCAAGTTAGTCAACCAAACCCTACCGTGGTTACCAAAGATCACATACCAAGTGCATGGGTTTCATATGCAAATCAATCACTTACAGCACACGTATTTTCACAGATTGCGTTTTGCTGCTAAGATCACAGTTCATCACATAACAAGTATCCAATCGCACACAAGACCACATCCCATGGGCATAACGTCTAATAACATTCAACAGTTGAGTTTGTTATTCACACAGGCCGAATCAGGTGTCTCATTTTCAATCAACATTATTATCATGCAACAAGTAAAATCTATAAACACAACAGCCATCACCATACACATCATACACGGTTGCAGTATTCTGACCATATACTCAATTGTAGTACTTCCACGAAGAACTAGAATGTCTTTTCGGCGAAAGTCCCTAATGGCGAAAGACCGTTCTTCGCCGAGAATGCATGTGACGAAGGACCTTAATGTTTCGTCGAAGTCCGGTCGATGAAGGACTATGTCTTTTGTCGAGATATCCTTCGTCACTGCATATACAGTCAGTTATAGTTTTTCTTAATCCAGCCGCAACGCACGCTAACACTTTGATAGTTTCCCAAAAAGATCAAACATCATAATTTAATCAGTGACTAAGTCAATCTATGTGAATCCTAATCATAACCGAATCATCAGCAACAATTAACACATGCTCGTCACTCAGATCAAGTTCAACAATTTCACCAATTATCATACTATTCACGACAACATTCTTATCAGTTCGATCATCATGTTTCACTCTTGACACACCCCTAATCGTCATATGAATCACGATCATGACTATGCATCTTAACAACAATCATAATCCTCTTTTCAATTAAATCAATGAATCTGTTAACACATGAATCAATACACTATCTCACCAGATACTACCCTAGTTGGTAGATTAACATACAACTGTTCGAAACAATAACAAAACATGTTTCTAGATTTGCATTCATAATAATGAAACCCTAGTTCATCGCTTGTAATCATAACAATCATCACATCCAGGTTACAACAACAATAAGGATAAAACACTAACCTAGATACCGAGGCGATTAGATTGCTTGAGCCGCAAGAGGCTTCGAGATCCCCAATAGCCGTCGCACAACAAAGAGAGGGAACAATAGGGTTTGTGTTTACAGTTATGATTATAAGAGGTTACATAATCTGAAAGGTGTGGGCCACAAGTGGGCCTGGGCCAAAGGTTTTGACGAAAGACCTTCTTCGTCGGGTAAGGTGATGACGAAGGACCTATACTTCGTCGGGTTTGATGTTGGCGAAAAACTGTTTTTCGTTGAGGTGAGTTTATGACGAAGAACCAAAGAGTTTTAGCTATGAAACATGCACAATACAACCACACAATCAATACAGTAGTCATTTATCAAACATGCAACATTAATCAGTTATCAAACAGAGTTGTGAAACAAGTAACATGTCGAGGAAAGACCTTGCAAACTCGGGTTGTCACATCATCCCCAACTTGAAAGAAATTTCGTCCTGAAATTTGATAAGCAATCCCAAAAAGCAAGGTGTTAGATCAGGATGACCGTGGATTTTTCCTCGGGTACCACATCATCCCCAACATGAAAGAAATTTCGTCCGAAATTCACCAATGATATCAGAGGTTGATTCAACCGTTTGGACAACCGAAGATACTAGAGCTTCTTCTGATTATTGCGTTCCCACGTGAACTCCGGTCCACGTTGTCACATCCCGACTGCGTAAAACAACAAATCGCGGCGGAATCGTCGGGGAGTGTTGTAACAGAATCATTGTTTCATAACACATGGAAATTAAAGTTTTGTTTTATTGAATTAAAAGAGGTTACAATGTCTTGAAAACAAAGAGACATAACATAATTAACTAGTCTTGCATCTTTTATTGTCACTAAGGCCCAAGTCCGCCTAAGTGTATCTTGATTAATCCTATGCATCAGCTCCTGAAAACACATGTGAAAATAGGTACGTCAGCATAAAAATGCCTGTGAGATACATAGCTTTTATTAAAATAGGATTCATGACTTGTAAGTTTAAAGAAAATGTTTAACAAAAGTTAGTCATGAACCTTGTAAAATGTTTTCTTTTATAAATCATACAAAAAGTGATAAGAAATCAGATGATATAAAAGAAAGATGCATAGATAAATAAATAACTAAGTAAAAATGAGTTTGTATAAAATATGTTGTTTGTAAAACAATGTTTATGTGAAAATAATGTTATCTGTGTAAAATGTAATATGTCTAAATTGAAATGTTTTAACTAACGCTACGACATGTAATATCATAAAAGCACTTATATATAGGAAGTACCAGCCTTTTATCATATTACACACGCCTCGTTATTTAAATGATTTACCAAACAAACCACCAAAATGTATTGTTTAAACCAATGTCAAAATGTTTATGTGTAAACAATGTCTATTGTCAAATGTAAATCATGTAGTGTTTAAACCAGAGTTCAAGAAAAACAAAAAGAAGCAAAAGCAATAGATACAAACTATTCAAAGCAGCTGCATCTTCTAATCATGTTGGTGCACTTACGTCTGTCGACTACGTCTTACATCGAATCTTAGAGATAAAGAGATCAGACATGGCACGGAAACCGAGAAATAGACATTTGTAATAGGTCCGCTTATATGTACACTCCTAGGTCCGCTTTTGTGTCAGTCTAGATCAAGGTTCGCTCTTAGGGTCATGCTGCTAGGTTCGCTAATGTGTCACGACGTAGGTCCGCTTATACGTACGTGTACGTATAAGCGAACCAGCTTGTCTATAAATAGGTCCATAGGAGCGAACCATTAACACATAGTTGAAGGTGTTTTTGTTCCGGTATGCTGCCGAAGTGCTGTCAGACTTTGTAATTGTGTTCAATATCAATACAACAGCAAGTTTAAAGTGTATATAGCTAGAATTGCACCAAATCATTAGTTTCCGCCTCTTGATTTGGATAGAAACTTCTCTGATCGACTCAAACAGGGCCGAGAACGATCCTACAATTGGTATCAGAACTCAGGAGGAGGAGTTCTTGCCATTTTAGCTGTATTTCTTCTGATTTTCTACACTTTCTTCACTTTTTCAAAATTTTTCACGGTAAAATCGGCTCAAAATCACACAGTGCACTCGGAATCATGAACTAATAAATCCTTGAAGTTTTCAGATCTAAAATCGACGTAGAAACCAGGATTTTTAGAGGTTCGCTAATACGTACTCGCACAAATAGTGACGTCATCAAACAGGTTCCCTCCAGTGTACCTGTTAGATTCGCTCAAAGGAACAATTTTGGGACAGGTTCGCTCGAAAGTTCTAGGTTGGTTCGCTTTTAGTGACAGAGTTGGATAGTTTCGTTCTTCTGGTCCGCTCTTTGGACATATTTTCTGGTCCGCTTGAAAGACATCAATCCGGTTCGCTCATCCGGTTCGCTCATACAGTCAAAAGTTTTGGTTCGCCTATTAGTCCAACAACCTGGTCCGCTCGTTGGTTAATATTTCTGGTTCGCTCCAAGTGAAAGTGACAGTCTCGCTTTTAGGACACTTGTTGGTTCGCTTTTGGAACAGTTATTGCTTCGCTTTTCTGACAGTGTCACTCATTTGAACAGTTTGCATAAATTTTGAAATTGTTGTAAACGTTGAATATTTGAACAATAGATACTGATTTCTATAACGCTTTTGCAACTCCGAGTTTGATCACTCAAAGTGCTTTGATTGAAAACGAAACCGGAACGTCTCAGAAACTGCCGAAACTCATGGATATTAATGATTATAATGTGTGGTCTGAACGTTTTGGAAATTGGGTTGAAGCTTATCATCTTGATGCGTGGGAACACACCGAGGAACCATATGTTAAGCCCACAAAGAAAAATGTTGTGAATGGTACTCCGTTAACACTTAGAGAAATGAGTACGGCTGATAAAAAGAAATATCGGGATGAAAAATTGATGGTGAGTCTGCTTCAACATGATGGAACTGCACATTCGATTTGGACAGAGCTGGAAGCAAAGTTTACTGGAAGTGACGATATGCTCAGGAATAAGATGTCTCTCATGAAAAAGGAATTTGATTTGTTTAGGGGATTCAAAAATGAAAGTACCAAGCAAATAATTGATAGATATTGTAACTTGGTGAGAAATATGACGAAACTTGGTGTTAAGAAAGATACTGATGAATTGATTGAAAAACTTGCAGATGCACTACCATATGAAACATGGGGAACATTTCTGATGATGCTACGGTCAAACAAAACAAGTTATAAAAACATGACACTGGGAGATTTTATCAAGCATCTGGAAGCTCAGGAGATGGAGCAGAGGAAGATCGCTAGGATGAAGAACTATGATGGAGAACATGATATCAGTTTATACTACAAGAGTGGTGCTACTGATTCTACAAAGTATTCTCCAAAGATCGAAACTGCTTACAGTGTTAAAGATTCTCCTGAGAAGAAGGCATCTCAAGGATCAAACAGCACAAGATTTTCATCATACAATCCTAACATCTCTGTAACAAAGAATGGTAGAAAACTTCAGTGTAACATTGTGTTAAGCCTTGAAAATGATCAAGACTACACTGAAGATATTGCAAAAAATCAAATGTCTTTGTTAGGGATGATTTTAGAGTCTTATAGTTGCTTTGTTGCAGGAAAGATCGGAAATCCAATGCTCACGAAAGAGGATTACGATCAAATTGATGCTGAGGAAATGGAACTGATGGATATCAAATGGTGTATGGCGAGTGTGATGAGACGTGCTGAAAAGTTTAAACAAATTACCGGCCGTGATGATTTTCGTGATGCAAACGTTTCAGCTTTGGGTTTTGATAAATCTAAAGTTACGTGTTTTCATTGTAGGGAGAAGGGGCATTTCAATAGGGAGTGCAAAAACCGTGAAGCTACCGGAGCCCAAATCCTTTCGGAAACAACGACTATCACAAGAAGGCCATCTATCATCAAATCACACCACCAGTACAGCAACAGGCACAAACAACTCATGGGAGAGATATGGTTGATAAAAGGGCATGTGTTGTTAGTCAGGGAAAATATGATAATTTTACCTGGGATAAGTATCTTCCGAAAGACAGCAAAGTGTGTTTGGCTGAACAAGATGATGAGAAGTTGGCTGAAGGTTTTACCTGGGATGATTTTTGTCCGGATCAAGATCTCATGGCCAAAGAGATGTCCAAAAACAATTCTCATGCTTTCTTTGCTAATGCTTATGATTTGAAATGTGTAGAAAGAACCAGGAAAGTCATGGAAGCTGCTGAAGCAAGACGTAGAAAGCTTGAGGAAGAAGAAGAAGAGGAAGAGAGATTAAAAGCTGAAGCTAAAGCTGAAAAGAAGCGAAGAGCTGAATTTCTACAATCAAGCAGGACAGTCAAAGAGGTTCCTGAGTTTGAGATTAAAGTGGATGCTGAACCGGTCATATGTTGGTGCACTTGTGTCTGTACTTTGTCTGTATTTTGTAATGTTATAAAACGATGTCTTTTGTTAGTCTTGTTTACGTCTTGTGTTTGGTTTGTATATGTGTTTGACTGTAAGTTTGACCAAGTCAACCATCCTCCTGGTTTGACTTGGCCAAACAGTCAACACTTAGTGTATAAGTTTGTTAGTGTTCGAAGGATGTCATCGAAGGATAGTTTACATCCTTCGATGACCTCGAAGGATAACCTTCGATGGATACAGATGGACCTCGAAGGATACATCATCCTTCGAGATATGTATGGATCCTTCGGAGAGATTCTGGTCGATAGATGATCCTTCGACATACATTCTGATCCTTCGACACATGCAATCTGTTATGGGTATATATATCCCATGTATGGTTCAGTTCACACCTAGACACTTAGAGAGACATCCGAAAGCAGTGAGTTATATGTGTGTGAGTGAACCAAGTCTTGTAGAGAGCATTTTCAGTTTGGTCAAGGGCTGTAACCGTGTCCACTGAAATACAAGGGAAAACTTTGATATCTTGCGTGTCTACTCTTTCTCTTTGTTGCTTGTGCTTTCATATAAACTATCGGTTTGCATTCTAGCTTGGATTCCGCACTTGCTAGAGTGTTAAACATAACAAGGATAAGGTTTAACCTCAACCTCCGAGGGACCTACAAGTGGTATCAGAGCCGTGGCTCTTTTCCTTGTTAAAAACCGGGTTTGTACAAGACTTTGGAAGTGTTTGGACAAAACTCACTTGGTTTAGCACCCGTTTTTAGTGTGTTTCTTGCATTTTTAGCCTTAAAAACGTGTTCTAAACTAACCGGGTGTGTTAAGGGAAGGTTTGGGTAACTTAAAATCTTGTTCTAAAAAGGTTTGGTAATTTCCGGCCAAAATTCCGGTTAACTCCGGTACCGGTTTCTGGATAAGAAGCTTCCTTTTTGGGCAATATTTCAAAAGTCAAATCTGAGTTGGTGAAAAGTTGGGTCTGAACATACCTTCTGCCGAAAGTTGTGCACCAACCCATCACCTTTTTCACCAACCTGTCAACTCTGTGTCTGTGTGTCAGAGCTCATCGAAAGATATCCTTCGAAGTCGAAAGATCATCTTTCGATCAAGGAGGTTCGACAGATACCCATCCTTCGAACATCTTTCGAAGTCTGTGAGTTATCTTTCGAGCCAAGGAATCTTTTCGAAGGATATATCGTTCGGGCTACTGTTTCTTTTCGAAAGATAAGGATCCTTCGTCTTGGAGAATCTTTCGAAGTCATTGTTCGAAATTCAACAGTGATCTTTCGAACACTGTTGATCCTTCGAACAGGTGTTATCTTTCGATTTTTATCTGTTTAAGTTAACAGTTGTGTCTTTCAGGTCTTTCGATCCAGTATCCTTCGGCTGTTTGTTCATTTCCACATATTAACATAGTTTGTGAACATTGAATTTTCAAAAAGAAAAACTTGTTTTTCAAATTTTTAAATCAATTTTCACTTAATATATTAATTTTTATAAAATGGGAACAAACGGTTAGTGGGATCCATCTGCGTGGACTACAACAACTTTGACTCCACAATCATCAGCTACGCAATCATCAGCCACGCAATCTGCGTCAGAGTTCAACAAAACTGCATGGATGCAGGCTATTGCCCCACCTCAAGCTGCAATGATAATTGCAAATCAATGGGCATTGGTCACAAATCAAAGCAGCAGCATTCAAGCCATGATGCAGAACGACAGTGAAACTGGTACAAGCACAAAACCGCCAAAACTAAATCACATCAATGATTGGGGATGGTGGAAAGAAAGGCTGAGAACTTATGTTCAGGGGCAAGGTCAAGATCTATGGATGTGTTTCTTCACTCCATTTGAAAATGAGTTGGAAGTTGCAGGATCTAATCCAGAAACTTACAGCACTATGTCTGATGATGATAAGAAGAAATTTGAGTTGGCAAAGAAAGCATTCATGATTCTCACGCAAGCTCTTCACAGAGACATATACCACCAGTTTGTTTATTGCACGACTACTAAAAGCTTGTGGGATATTCTCACATTACGATGTGAAGGAAATGCTCAGTCTAGGAAGATCAAGCAAGAATTGCTGAAGAAAGAGTTTGAAGGTTTCACGTGTATGGAGAACGAGGGTTTGGCAGAGTTGTCTACAAGGTTCCATCATCTGTTGAGTGAAATGTTTGCTTTTAGAGTCACTGCCACTCCACAAGAAATGGTGAAGAGATTTGCTGATAGCTTACCAGCAAAATGGAGCGGTTATCTTGAAATTCTCAAGGAAAATGGTGTTCTGGACACAATCACCGTTTATGAGTTAATTCAAAAATTGGAGAACAAAGATGTACAAGAAAAGCTAAAGGCAAAAAGAACAATAACTCCTCAGAATCCAGAGATGTACTATGGGATTGCAGGAGGTATTAGTGGAGAAAAACCAGCCTCTCAACATGCGAAGCTTCAAACAGCTTTCATCTCAAACACCGGACCTTCCACAACAAATCAGTTTGATCCTTCAGCATACACGATGATGTATTCAAGACCAGATTCTTCTTCTCAACAACAACAGACAGCTCAGCAATTCACACCACCGCCTTTCTTAGACCCAAGCAGAGCTCAGCAGCAACAACCGCAACAGCAAGGGTTTTATGGAAACTCTTCAAATTTTCAAGCCACTTCCAATCCGAACACAGTCAGATTAGACACGTCCAACTTTTCCAAAGTCACTGTCGAAATAGCCAAGGAGCATATGGAGATGTTGAATACCTTGGTTAGTGCTTATTGTGAATTAGTTGCAGGTCAGATTGGGAATATCAATCTAACCAATGAAGATTATCAGCAAGTGGATAAAGAAGAGTTTGAGATGATGGATATCAAATGGGCTCTTGCTAGTGCAATTCGAAGAGCAAAGGAGTTTATGGAAAGGACTGGGAGAACCAACTTGGAAAGCAACAACAACACCAAGTATGGTTTTGATAAGAATGCTGTCACTTGCTTCAATTGTGGTGAAAAGGGTCATTTCATGCGGGAGTGTCAGAAGCCACCTAAACAAGGCAATCAGAATCCCTTCAGGAATCAAAGACAGCCACAACAGCAACAGAACAACAATTCTGACAGATCAATAGTTCCCGTTGGAGGAAATACATCTGGTTCCACAAACACTAATCCCCACAGAGGATTAGTTGTTCAAGCTGATGAAATATGCAACTGGAATCTTCAGCTTGGAGAAGGAGGAAATGGTGGAACAGCATGTTATGCTAAAGTGGTTGAAAAGGTAGTAGAACCCGTGTCTGCTGGTGAATCTTCAGAAGATGAAGATAGTTCGGGTTATAGTGGGAGCATGGATGGGGAATCACTTGATGCTGGTGATTTATCAAGTGATGCTTTAGATTTGGAGGTTGATGAGCTCTTGGTTGACGCTGAAGCATTATGCAAGAGGAGATCTATTCTTTGCCAGAAATCTGCTGGAACTTCCGAGAAGCTTTCTCAATTTTTCTCTGAAGACGGATCTTTTTCTTTTCATACAGCCTTTATGGCTCATGTAGAAGGTCAAACCTATCAGGTATGTGATACTAACTCTGACTCTATTTCTGCTTCTGTTGAATGTGCAAAGTGTTTAGAATATGCAGAAAAGGAAATTCAGTTTGAAATCACGCACAAACACAATCAAGAATTGATTGTAGATCTTTCTAAAGCAACCGAAGCTAACTTGTTTTTAACCAGAAATGAAAAGGAGTTTAAAGCAACAATTGCGTCATTAAAACATGATGTTTCTGAATTACACAAGGCTGTTTTGAGAAAACAACATGCTAACAATAATCTAATTGACACAATTGAAAAGCAAATGGTAGAGTTAGCAACAGCTCGATTTGAATGTGAGACAATTAAGCAGAAATTGGAAAGCTATTCCAATTCCCGCTATGTTTTGGATCACATTATTGATGTTCAAAAGAAAAAGGGGGATGCAAAATGTATTGGTTACAAATCATGTCCTCCCCCGATGAATCACAATTACTCCAAGTTGCCTGATGACGAGGATATGCCCCGTTTTGAACCTACTGTGCCACTCGGTCTAGATGACTTTGCAGCAGGCCTCGGGTTCACAACTGGTACATCATCCTCGGGTCAATCAGAATCTGAGAAAGTGACAGAATCATCGTGTGTTAAGGAACAGAGTTCTCCCATTATTGAGGATGCTGATTCTTCGAACGATGAATCTGAAGAAATTGTGAAACAACAGTCTAACTCGGTTACAACAGATATTCCTATCGAGAATCACATTCTGTGTGATCCACCAGTGAAACCGAGTAAGACTGAAATGTCAAAAGCAATGGAATCCCTTGTAGTTAGCTCTGAAGGGAATAACTTATTGTATATGCTCAAAGGAGATAGCAAAATCTACTCTAACAAAGATTTTCCAATTAAAAATGTAAATCAAGATTTAATTGAGCAAATTTTTGAAGGATGCACTGATAAGTTTTTGGGGAACAAAAGTGGCAAGGTTACAGTTACTCAATGTGATCCAATTCCGTGTGAACAAATTAGAAAACAATACGGAAACCAAAAACTACCAATTGAGCGAAAACAACAAGTCAACTCCGGTAAGGGTCAGGTACAGGGAAAGAAAGCTCAGAACAAGAATGTTCATGCACCAAAAGTTCAGCAGCCTAAGACTGAACAACCAAAGGTTCAACAACCTAAAGTTGAGCAGTCTAAGGCTACTCAACCTAAGGCTGCACAACCTAAAATTCAACAATCGAAGGTTGAGCAAGCTAAGGTTCAACAGCAAAAGGTGCAAAACAAAAGAGCTCCTGTTAAGAAAAGAGAACCGAAAGTGAACTTTGTTGGATCCAAGGGTACAGATAAACTTGAAACATTTCAGGATAAATCTAACGTTAATTTTATAAAACAAGTTAGAATTTTAAAACGAAATGATCAGAATAATTACACCCAACACACAAACGGATGTGATTTAGGTCCAAGTACATCTAGATCACAAAGTTCATTGTCTGGTTCTTCGTCTGGTCATCAACATGTTTCTCCGAGGTTTGTAGAGCGGAGAACATGCTTTGAATGTGGCACAATTGGGCATATTGTAAGATACTGCCCATATCTGCAAAAGTTGAAGGCAAAAACGAGTGCTCCCCAAGAAACCAATTACCAAAAACGACCTGTTTCCCCGAAACAAGACCCACGTGTCTTGAAAGAAAGGGAAAAGAAGTTAAAACAATAGAATCAAAAGGTAATTGAGAAGGCCTTAAAATCAGAGGTCAAAGAAGAAAAACCTGTACAAGCAAAATCTACAACTGAAAAACCAGTAAATGCAAAAACTATTAATACAAATACTGGTAAAGGACAAACAGCTTGGAAACAAAAACAGGTAATTCAATCAGGGGGAACACCACAAGTTCTTTTTCCTAATCATCAAGTGATTGAGATCACCTTCCTTGATGATCAAGGACGACCCAAGTCCACAAAGGCTTGGGTCCCCCTCTCAAACTGATAAGTTAGTTGCATGTGCAGGCAGCTCCAGGAGGAACTATTAATAGTCTTTGGATTGTTGATAGTGGGGCTTCCAGGCACATGACGGGCGACTATCGTCTTCTTTTCGATGTGCGAAGTATAAGAGGAGGATATGTTGCGTTTGCTGGAGACAAAGGAGGGTATATCACCGGCGAGGGAATGATCTCAAATGGAATTGTGAGTTCGACAAAATCAATTATGTGCAACAGTTGGATCACAATCTCCTGAGTGTTTCTCAGATCTGCGACAAGAAGTTCACCGTGCATTTTGATGATGCCGGTTGTTATGTGCTAAAGCCAGGATTCAAGATTCCCACAGAATGGATTCTCTTATCAGCACCAAGAGTTAATGATTTGTATGTCCTTGATATGAGTCAAGCAATAACTCAGTCCAAACAAGTTACTTGCTTTATTTCAAAAGCCACTGAAAAGGAGACGATCTCTTGGCACAGACGGATGGGTCATATTCACCTCAGAAAAATGAATCACCTTGTCAAAAACAATTTGGTGAGAGGTGTCAATGTGAAGAATTTTCAACTTCAAGATGTCTGTGTGCCGTGTCAGAAAGGGAAGCAAATCAAGAAATCACATCCATTGAAAAAGGTTAACACTGTAAACATGCCACTCGAACGTCTGCATATGGACCTTTTCGGCCCAGTCAAACACAAGAGTGTGCATGGGGAAGTTTTTTGCTTGGTAGTTACTGATGACTATTCAAGATTTTCATGGGTTGACTTCATGGTTCACAAGAGTGAGACTCCAGAAATTCTAAAGAATTTGATCACCTTGTTGGAAAATCTTTATAATCTAAAGGTGAGGCGAATTCGAAGCGACAACGGAACCGAGTTAAAAAACAGGGTTATGGATGAATTTTGCACTGCAAAAGGAATCCATCATGAATACAGTTCTCGGTACACGCCACAACAAAATGGAGTCACTGAAAGAAAGAACAGAACCTTAATTGAGACTGCAAGAACCATGTTGGTTGAGTCTCAGCTTCCAGTTCGATTCTGGACTGAAGCTGTTGCCTCGGCTTGCTACACGTTAAACAGGGTTCTCACAGTGAAAAGACATGGCAAAACGTGCTTCGAACTCCTACACAAGAAGACTCCTGACTTGGAATATCTAGAACCTTTTGGTGCACCATGTACCATAATTGAGCCTGACGGGAAGTTTGGTGCCAAAGCTATCGAAGGTTACTTCCTTGGGTATGCTACTCCTAATCTGCGAGTATGGAACCTGACTACCAAAAGGATTGAAGAATGGGGTGAAGTAAGGGTTCAAAGATATTCTAATCCTCCGAAGCCTTCTGGAGATCCATGGATGTTCGATTATGATGGTCTTTTCGACTCATTTAATCTGCCGACATTTGATGATGACAATGCAATTGCTCAAATGTTGTCTGAAAGCGAGAATGCGACTGGCTCTCAGCTAGCTCGCCCAATCATTGTTGACTCACAAGCATCTTCTTCTGTCAACAATCTCGTTTTAAATGAGGTGTTTAATGATGCTGTCGATTACAATTTGTCATCGGAAGATGAGGAGTATGTTGATGCAAATGATGGTGAAGCACTGCGTCCGGTTCAAGGTACTTCAGAAGCAACGGATCCAGTGTCTGCGCCAATTATCCAAGAAGAAAATGCATCATCTTCTACAACTCAACAGCTTCAAAATGATATCGGGAATTTAAATATCAATAACTTGAGGTCAAATGTTGAAATTCCTCCAGTTTCTGAAACCCGAATTCATAACATTCATCCTCAGCAGAATATTATAGGTGATGTTCTCAGTGGTGTAAGGACAAGGAATCAAATCAGAAATAAAGAAAATGCTGGCTTGTATGCTGAGATACGAGAATCGGGACAACAAAATGATTGGTCTTTCGCCTGCTATGTTAGCCAAGAAGAGCCTAGATCTTGGAAGGAGGCATTGAAAGATGATTCTTGGGTGGAAGCCATGCAAGAAGAACTTCAGCAGTTCGAGAAGTTGGGCGTATGGAAATTGGTTGATAGGCCCGACAACTACAAGAAGATCGGAACTCGTTGGGTGTTTAAGTGCAAGAAGGACGACCGTGGGATTGTTGTCCGAAACAAAGCAAGGTTAGTTGTTCAAGGCTTCAGTCAGATCGAAGGTATTGACTACAATGAAGTGTATGCACCTGTTGCACGTCTGGAGGCTATTAGAATCTTTCTAGCCTACGCATCCTTCAAGAAATTCAAGGTGTACCAGATGGATGTTAAAAGTGCTTTTCTTCACGGAGTAGTCGAAGAGGAAGTATATGTCGAGCAACCACCGGGGTTTGAAGATCCATTACATCCTGACAGAGTTTTACTGCTTAACAAGGCGTTATATGGTCTTCATCAAGCACCCAGAGCCTGGTATGAGACACTGTCTACCTACCTGCTGAGCAATGGGTTTAGACGGGGTTTGATCGATTGTACCCTCTTCATCAAAGAAAAAGGTGAAGATCTTCTGTTGGTACAGGTGTATGTCGATGACATTATCTTTGGTTCTACCGATGATAAACTATGCAAGGAATTTGAAAAGGTGATGCAAGATCGATTCGAGATGAGTGCGATGGGTGAAATGACGTTCTTCTTGGGTTTGCAAGTTAATCAGTCCGAATCTGGAATTTTTATTCATCAAACCAAGTACGTCGGAGACATCTTGAGCCGGTTCCAGATGTCCGATTCGAAGCCAATTTCTACTCCTCTTCCGCAGAATCACAGGATTACTCCGGATGAAAAAGGGGAAGCTGTGGATTCTTCACTTTATCGTGCTATGATTGGATCCTTAATGTATCTCACCGCATCAAGACCCGCCATTATGTATCCAACTTGTCTTCTCGCTAGGTACCAAGCGAATCGGAAGGTCTCTCACTATGCTGCTGTCAAAAGGATTTTTCGTTATCTGAAGGGTTGCCCTGACACCGGGTTATGGTACCCTAAGGATGATAACTTCGATCTCAAGGCTTACAGTGATTCTGATTTCGGCGGCTGCAAGAAAGATGGAAAATCAACTACAGCAGGATGTCAGTTCTTAGGCAATCGCCTAGTCACTTGGCAGTGCAAGAAGCAGACATGTGTGGCTACATCTACATGTGAAGCGGAATATATTGCTACGTCTAGTTGCTGCTCCCAGGTTCTATGGATCCAACAACAGATGCGGGACTATGGTTTTGAATTCCTAACTACTCCTATTTATGTTGATAATGAAGCTGCTTTACAGATCACTAGAAATCCTGTACAGCACTCAAAAACGAAGCACATCGATATTAAATATCACTTCATACGTGATTGCTTTGAAAAGAGACTTATCGATGTGGTTCACATTCATACCGATCACCAACGTGCCGACCTTTTTACCAAAGCATTTGATAAATCAAGATTTGATTATTTACTTTTGGTAAACGGCATAAAGGTGAAGCAAGAATAACCGACATCGGGAAATCGTTTGTGTAAATATTTTTCTAAAACCAAAAATCCAAAAATATGTTTTTACTTTAATTTAATTTTGAATTTTAGGGGGAGAAAGTTTCAAGAAAAATACAAAAACATTGAAAAACCACAAAAATACAAAAATATGTCTTTAATTTATTTACTTTCTGCATTTAAGGGGGAGAAATTTCAGAAAAACACAAAAACAATAGAAAAACAAAAATGAGTTTCTTGGTAATATAAGAGAAAGTGATATTACGTCAGAGGTCGGTTGAAACATGCTTCTAGAAATCAAAAGAAAAGAAAATGATAAGTAGCTCTACTAATGATGTACCGGTAGACTCACGATCATTTTAAAGTATGCAGGAGATATAAATATAACGAACTGAAAACCGCGTGGGAACCGCTCATTGGCATATGGTCTTGGTACCGAAATTTCGTTTGATAGATTGCCGAGGTTCTGAGATATTCGGGGTTTATGCTGTTTATCATCTGGGTATCATGGTTGTTTCTATAAAAGACAAAGTCTAAGTTCTTCCATGATACCATATATACGTGTACATAATTCATACTGCATTCGACCTCAATATGTGATAAACAATCACATGTCCATACAAAATAAGTGATAAAATATCACATTTATCCGGGAGTCAAGTTCGTTTCTCTGCTGTACGGAAGTACTGACCTGTTCACGGACTTACTCCTGTGCCCTCATGCATCGAAAATCAAGTTCCTCATCAATAAGTGATTCTATCACATAGGGCTTGTTTTCACTTCAAAATAAGTGACTTGTTCACATTTTATATACGTTAAAAACGGATGATAAATGGTATACTCCCCAGTAAGATGAACTCTCGTGCATACCTTGATACGGGAATGTGTCGTGAGTGGATGAACACCGGTCGGTAAGTATAAATCATACCTTAAATGTATCTCATTGTATTATGATTACACTTGATTGTTGAGTTTAAGTGGATAACAATATCGGTAATTGTGGTAGAATACTTATCCACTTCTGTAAAAGAATTTTAAAAGGAAATGTGTTTTGACAAAAGACCGCAAGCTGATATGATTCTCTTCGCCAGAAACTCGCAAAAATATTGTTGTGTTTGTACATATTTACTTACTGCTTAATTTTTCTTGTCTTATTTTAAACAGTTTTGTCGTTTGGTGCATATCAGCACGACATTAGCGGTGATGTCGTTTGATAACATTCAAAGGATATTAAAATTGTTATCTTTTATTTTATCAAAATCCAAAATCCAAAAAGATTTTCATTTTAATATTATTTTTGATTAACTGATGTTGGTGCTCAATCCGATACCTGACAAGCCGAGATACTTCATAAAACTAACCTTTGCAAAACTTCATAACGGACAATTTTTCAAAATGGTCATTTCTGAAAACCTCAAAAATTTGAAGGGTTTGAATTGGAAATTCCCAAAAATCCAAAGTGTTGGTGTTGGTGGAAATATGATCCTTCGAGGAAGCAATGGCCCTCGAAAGATCAGATGGTCAATGAAAGTCAACGAAAGTCAATCATCTCAGTCGAAAGATGAATTGGTCAACGAAGGATTTGACCAATTTTATCTTTCGAGCTAATCAGATCTTTTTGAAAGATGGATAAGGTCGAAAGATATCCTTCGAGGATTCCACAAATATCTGGTATCCTTCGATCCAGATCTCTCAAATATCTGGATCTTTCGAGCCAAATATGGATCCTTCGACCCAAGGGTGATCTTTCGAGACACCTTTACATCCTTCGAAAGGTCATGGATCCTTCGAGATGGTTCAACTTTCGAGGTCAGGGTATAAAAAGGTCTTCTTCTTCATTTGAGCATAACAGTTTCAAACTCTCATCACTCAAAACCTCTGATCACCCCGAAACTCTGCCAAAATTTTCAAGAAGTTAAAAATATCAGGATTTTTATATAACATTCTGGTAGGTTGATCCTGAATCTTCTAACAAACAACATTGTGAAATCTTAATCTGATCATGTTATATTCCCTTATTGTTCTTATTTTTAGTTTATGAAGATGAGGAATGATATGTGATGAATGTAATGTGTAAATGTTGAAATCATGTTAATGATAAGATTTTGACGATTTTAATGTTCATATCAGATTTTTGTTTGAATAATGGTGTCTAGGGCTTTGGGTTGGGTTAAACAGAGTCTTGTTTGGGGTTTTTGGTTTAAAATCAGTGCATGTGGGTGTGGTTAATGTCCGGTTTGATTCTAAAATGTTGTTGTTTTTAAATGGTTTTTTGATGTCGGTTTTATCAAGGTATAAAACATAGTTAAAACCCACTTAAAAATTATCACCGGAAATCACTTAAAATGACCGCCGAAAAATCGCCGATGAACAGTGTTGCCGGAATTCAACACGAAAGATGTTAACCTTCAACCTCGAAAGAATTGCTGCACAACATCTTTCGAACTGAGACTCGAAAGGTGTTAAGCTTTTCGAAGGATCATCCTTCGATTGATCAAACCTTCGAATGATCAAGATATCTTTCAAAATTTTTGATCTCCCGAAAGATGATCTTTCGATAAGGTTGTCATCCTTCGAGGAAAGTGACATCTTTCGAACAGTCTGCCATCCTTCGAGTCATGTTTCAATCCTTCGATGGATAAATGGCATCCTTCGAGGGTTCAACACTTAGAAATTTTTCAAGAAATTGAAATTTCTCTAAGTGTGGAATGCTTGTTGACTGTTTGACTTTTTCTCATTACGTGTCAATGTTTTGATGTACAGAAATGGCACCGAAAGTGAGAAAGGAACGGGCAAAGCCAACAAAGAAGGAGAAATCTGAGGTTGAATCTATGTCTGAACCTAGACATAACATGGCTGCTTATTTACAACCTGAAGGCAAGATCAGTCCGGAATTCACGGGAATTATGGATTACCTTCATCGCGCTCGTATCAACTATGCAATCACTACACAGCACACTGCCTATCAATCTCATATCAAGGAGTTCTGGAATTCGGCTGTGGTTGAAACAGTGGAGAATAAGGAAGTGATTAATGGATCAGTTGCTGAGAGACCCGTGGTAATTACAGAGAACACCATCAGAGCACGTCTACAGCTTGGAGATCAACCAGAAGATCCTACTTCTATTGATTTACAATGTCAGCGAGGCTTACTGATGAGGCTACGGTACAGCGACAACGTTCTTGCAAATCAGATCAAAAAGAAGTATATGCCGCTTCGGTACAAGTTCTTGTTGCATATTCTCATTCACTGCCTGAGCAACAAGAGATCTGGATATGATCTGTCGCCGATTGATTTAACGGGATTGTTTACGGCTCTGATTCTGAACAAGCCGTTCAACATATCGCGTTATATTTTCGACAATCTGAAGGAAAATGCTCGAAGGCCACTCCCGTAAGCAACCCAACGAACTTCTACCAAGTTCTGGCTATATCCTAGATTTCTGCAGATAATGATTGATGATCAGATTCCTGATCTTCCAAAGGCTGAAGCAGATGTTCTACCTGTCAATCCAATGAATGAGCGTACACTACTGATCTTCAAGTCCATGTCCGCCTATAAGGAATCGGATCCAATTTGAAATCTTATTGGTCATCTCGATGTTCCGAACTACGAGGCACCGCAGAACAACAAATGGCGTCGAGACGCGAGTGACTCTGATAATGAAGAGCCAAGGTTAATCGCTTTGGCTGACACGCAGCTCGGGGCTAAGCACGGAATCAAAGCGTCGAAGAGATCTGCTGGCAGTTCTAGTGCTGCAGCACATGTTGAAGTTGATGTCAATGTTGCTGCAGAAGAAGTTCAGGGATTGTTTGTAGATCCTGATGCTCATGTTAGTGCAGGTGGTGATGGTGGTACTGTAGTTGGTGAGACAGGCGGTAGTGAAGGTGGAACTGGTGGTCCTGCTAGTCAGTCAGGTAATGTTGCGACTGACAAGGGCAAAGGAAAGGTAGATGAGCCGAGGAGACAAGCGGATGAAAGTAGTTCGTCTTCTGAAGAGGAAGGAGGTTCTGGTGACGATGGTTCGTCTTCTGAGGATGATAATCCTCCTCCTCCAGGGATGCGAAAGGTCTATGATAGTCGCGGGAATCTCCGTTTTGAGCGAATAGAGAAGACGGTTAGAACTGGAGAATCTGACAAGGATGAGGATTATATCCCTACTTCTCCGGGTTTTGTTAGAAAGAGGAAAGCAAAAAGACAGGGTGTTCGTTCATCAAAGAAAACTGCTGGTGATTCCTCTATTCCGGTTTCTATTCAGCTTTCAACGGCTCCAGAGCAACAGTTACCTCCTGTTAGTGATCAACTGACTGCATCAGAGACGCTGGACCTGATGTCTTCTCCTCAGAGGTCTTCTGGGACGCGCACGGTGTCTGTTGATCAACAGACGCCTGCAACTCCCGCCTCAGGTACACATGTCCGACCTCCTCTTGTTATTACTGGTCCCACAGGTGCTTCTGGTCAGGCTGGTCAGTCTGGCTCCTCAGGACCTGAGCCTTCGCGACCGACTCTGGTAGAGACTTTGTCTGTTTTATCTGAAGCTGAGAAGATTCAATTCCTGATTGAACAAGTCAGTGAATTGGGCTCCATAGTCGGTCGGCATACAAGAACAATTGAAGAGTATCGTGTGCAGCGAACACAGGATGTGGTGGCACACAACACGCTGTGTTCAATTGTTAATGCTCAGAATCTCAAGATTAAGGAACAGGCTCTAGAAATTGACAGGTTGAAGGAAGCGAACAGGGCTCGTGATAGGGAGGTCGAGATAATGAAAAGGCATAGTACTGTGTTGGAGAATGAGGCAAAAACGCTAAGGCAGAAGCATGAAGAGCTGTCAGAGCACTATAAAAATCGCGATGATCGGTTAATAGAAGGCTTCAAGCCTGTTCAAGCAAACTTCAAGAAGTTGGAGTACAAAGTAGGTACGCTGTGGAATGAAAGATGCAATGCATTAGGCATCATACCCTCAAGGCGTGAGGATGACAAGGATGATGATGCAGCAAATCCGGATCAACCAGCTGCCTCAGGTTCCGGTGCAACTGCATCCGGGGCTGCAGGTGGGTCTGGTACATCTCAAGATGCTCCTACTGCTCCTTCAACAGCTACTACTGGCCCATCTGAGCAGACAGAAACACTAGAAACTTCTACAGGGCATGAGCATGTTAGTCTAGAACCAGAAACGTTTGCAGATCTCCCTGAATCCTCAGGTGTTCTTCAGTATCATCCAGTCACGGGTGAACTGTTAGAAGAGGGAGAACATGTTACTGAAATGTCTGATGAACAGGTACTGGCTCTGACAGAATTGGATGAAGTTGCTGTGAGCATGATTGATGCTACTCCGTTGGTTCAGGACCAAACCGATTTCTCTACAATCGATGAAATCTTCATCGGTTTGGATCCTGAACGTCCTGTCTATGTTGGGAAAGATAATGCAGAGGTTAATGCTCTTGATGATGATTATGTGGCAGAAAAGACAGCAGAATTTGCCAATCTTTCTTCAGATTCTCCGACAGCTCAAGAAAACCGTGAGAAGACAGTGAATGAATGGCGAGCGGATTTCCTAGCTAGGAATCCTCCTCCGCTCGCTCCGTTGGATCAGGTTAACTACATGAGTCTGGAAAAGAATCAGGCTCGGGGTCGTATCATTAGTTGGATGTTCGTTAAGGAACTTCACTGCATGGTCGTGAAACGAGAAAGTGGTCTTCAGTATTTTAGGACTCTTTTAAGCATTCTGTCACTTCCATACTATGATGTTGCAGTGTTAGCTCAACTAGATGTTATCAATCGAGTCGAAGAGAAGATGGTGGATCTGTTTGCAAAGAAAATCAGGTTGGAAAGATGAAGGGGTTGGAAGGATCCGTTATACAAGCCTCAATTTCCTAGATACGAGCAGATCAGGTTTACACTTGATCCAGAAACCAACACTGCTCGCTATCATTTGGTTTATGATCCTCCAAAAGTGATGAAGAAGATACCTTTGCTGAAAATGAAGACTGACTTTCTAGGAAACTTTCGTTGCTGGGTCTATGATGCGGATACTGGTGAAGCCGTGATCTTATTCCGAGATAGTCAAGAGAACTTTCGAATAATAGATCCGATGTGGATTACTAACATGTCCAGGTCGGATATTATTGTTCTGAAGGATCATGAGATAAACTACTTGGTTCGGGATCAAGCAATGAAGTTTCAGAAGATGGCCTTGTACTGCTTCAATCTACTGGTTAATGCGGGAAGTGCATGGTCATCGCATCATTTGACAGTTGAGAGGACGTCCGAGACTTAAAGACACGAAGATCGAGACAAAGCTACAGCCAAGGGGGAGTTTGTTCTTGTGTCTGTACTTTGTCTGTATTTTGTAATGTTATAAAACGATGTCTTTTGTTAGTCTTGTTTACGTCTTGTGTTTGGTTTGTGTATGTGTTTGACTGTAAGTTTGACCAAGTCAACCATCCTCCTGGTTTGACTTGGCCAAACAGTCAACACTTAGTGTATAAGTTTGTTAGTGTTCGAAGGATGTCATCGAAGGATAGTTTACATCCTTCGATAACCTCGAAGGATAACCTTCGATGGATACAGATGGACCTCGAAGGATACATCATCCTTCGAGGTATGTATGGATCCTTCGGAGAGATTCTGGTCGATAGATGATCCTTCGACAGACATTCTGATCCTTCGACACATGCAATCTGTTATGGGTATATATATCCCATGTATGGTTCAGTTCACACCTAGACACTTAGAGAGACATCCGAAAGCAGTGAGTTATATGTGTGTGAGTGAACCAAGTCTTGTAGAGAGCATTTTCAGTTTGGTCAAGGGCTGTAACCGTGTCCACTGAAATACAAGGGAAAACTTTGATATCTTGCGTGTCTACTCTTTCTCTTTGTTGCTTGTGCTTTCATATAAACTATCGGTTTGCATTCTAGCTTGGATTCCGCACTTGCTAGAGTGTTAAACATAACAAGGATAAGGTTTAACCTCAACCTCCGAGGGACCTACATCATAGCCCAAGAAAAGTGCATGAACTGTGATTCGTTAATCAAACAAAACAATGAGTTGTTGCACAATATTCACAAGTTGAAAGAATCGTATGATACAATGAACAGAGAAATCAACAAGTATACAGATTCAGATGGTGAACAAGCTGAGGCTATGAACACTTTGAAAATAGCGTATCTTAGACAGCTTGATGATGCGAATTTTCACATAAAGAAATGTGCTGATCTCGAACTGGAGTTGGCAACACAAAAGATAGAAACTGAGAAGGTTAAGAAATTATAAGATAGTTACTCATGTTCTACTTTTGTTGTTGACAGGATTTACCCAGTAGTGAAAGATTTGAAGACATTTGACAAAGTGAAGATATTTGAAGAAGAGAAAACTGTGACAAAAGATGAAGAAAAAATGAAAACTTCTGGTAAGAAATCAAGTGTGGTTTATAACAGATGTCCGCCCCCGGTCGAAAATGGATATTCACCTCGAAATCCAAATTCTGAAAGAGTCAATAAAGCAATCAATTTACAATGGGAGTCTGGGCCGTCGGATAACTTGCCAGAAAGTATTGATATCACATATACGTCATCAGACACTGATCATGAGTCAAAGTTGATAAAAAGTGTGGTAGATCAGGTGTTAGACAAAGATGACAATGAGGAGTCAAAACCTGAGTCCAAACCCAAGTCAAAGTCTGGGTCAAATATGTCAAAGCCGACAAACAAAAAGGACAAACGGGTTTATGATAAAGAGTTTTTACTTTCAAAATCTAATTTGAATGATGAATCGGTCAAAGTGGCCAATACTTTGAAAGGTTCTGACAAATTATATTCTGACGAGAGTTTTCCAATAAGAAGTGTCAGACTTGAAATGATTCAAAAGGTTTTCAAAATAACAGAAATTAATATTTCTGAAATAAAAGATTTTAATCTTAATGGAAAACCTAAACAATACACTTCAAGAGATCAACTAAGAATCAATAAGAAAATGGGTTACAATTGTGGTTATAGTTTCCGACAGAAACCAAACCATAATCGTAATTTCAAAAAGAAAGGTCTTGGTTTTGTTCCACCGAAAAACTATAAAAATGAGAAAATGTATAAACCAAAAACTATGTTTGTTTCAGGGAAAACGTCAGAGGCTGAAAAAGAACAATCATTCAGAAAGCAGACAAATCAGGAATTCCTTGCCAAGAAGCAAGAAGAGCTAAAAAAGAATGAAGTTCCAAAGAAAATTGAAAAGAGAACCTGTTTTCAGTGCAAGATTGCTGGTCATGTGGCAAAGGATTGTCCGAAGACTTTCAAGCCAAAACAGGAATTCTCTGGGAAAATGAAAGAAAAAGTTGTTGAAAAGACTGAACTGTCAACCCGGAAGTTTACTGGCTTTGAAAATTCAACTTTTGAAAAAGGAGAATGTTCAAAGAGTGCTTGAAAAAGGAAAGATAATGTGCCAAATCAAAAATGGGTTGTAAAAGGTTCAGGTAATAGTTCTGGTGATGAATCTGATTCCATAAAATCAGAGGAGCCACGTGTTGAAAAAAACGGTTGAAAAGAAAGTTCCGATAGTGGACGATGTGAATTTTCCGCCACTGAATGCTAAAAATTACAAATCTAAAATCGGAAACGTTGAAATTTCAAATCAATTTTATTCTGACAAGAAGAAATTTGATGTTGAAAAAACTTTCAACGGAAATGTAAAACGTATCTTTGCAAAAATGGTCAATGGTAAGGCAAAAAGCATCGAAGAGTTTTATGCTTCCAAAGGACGTGTTTACAAGCCTATTGAAAGAAAAGATGAAGAAGATGTTGTTACACCCAAGGAAGGTCAGGCTTGGGTGGATATATTTTTCAAAGAATAAAAACCTGACTTGCCGGAGATCCCAAGTTGGTATCGTGGATCATGAATCGGCATCCTTCTTAATCTGTGTTTGAGGTTTTGCAGGACTTGCCGGAACTCCCAGGTTTGTAAGCGAAGAGTAGGAATCAGCACTTTGAGAATTCAACCAAAAGATGGTAATTGGTTGAAAAACAGGTTTGGATAGCTTAATTGCTAAACCTACAAATGGTTAAATCAAGGTCATTAAATTGAACTTGAGTTAACTATCATTCATTAGATTGGTGAAACAACGTGATGTTTTGAAATCATTATGGGAAAATAGTTTGTTGTGAGGGGGAGTTCTGATTGTTTAAGCCAAACGGATGGAGAATTGAAGTGTTTCGATATCAGTTGTCATGTTCTGTACAGTTTGTTGTCATTTTTCTTTAGATGTATTTGAATTTTAGGGGGAGTAAGAATTTTTAGAAAATCCAAAAACATCAGAAAATTTGAAAAAGCTAAAAACATGATAAAATTGAAAAATGAGTTTTGCTGCATAAAAGAGGAAATGATAGTACATCAGTGGACTATCACAGCACGCTAAAGAATTGTAAAGCCAAAATGTGATAAACAATCTTACTGCGGATGTGTCAGTAGATTTTCGCACATTTAGTAAATTGAAATGAGATATAAACCTAAATCAAACTTTCTTAATTCGTGGGTAACTATTCTTGGATATATGGGTAACCCTCGAAATCTTGTTTGAAAGGTCCCGTATTCTGAGATACAAGGTCTTTATACTCAGTGATATCTGGGGTATTATTCCAGGACTTCTGCTGTATGGAAATACTGACCTAGTCCCTGAATAATACTTTCTGCAAAAAGCTTTGAAATACAAGCTCGCCCTCAGCAATCTGATTAAACAATAAAAGTGATAATCTTTGCTGTTGTAATAAAAGATCCTCTAAAGGGGACCCACCAAAAGTCGAGCCGTCATCTCTCTGCTGAACGGAAGTTCTGACCTGAGCTCTCACGGTTTCGCATCTACCTCTTTACAGATATTATCTGTGGTATACTCACCTGTAAGACTGAATATTTGGGATCTGGATACGGGAATATATTCAAGTGGAGTGATACACAATTAAGTTTTAGTTTCTAAAACATTAATATCGTATCTCGAATCAATTGAAGTCTGTGTGAAAATTTAAGTGGACAAACATACAGACAATCTAAGTAAATTGTTTAGAACTGAAAATGTTAAAGCTTAACGGTGTTAGTGATATGTTTCATAACTGATATGATTCTCTTGCACAAACTCACAAAAATACTGTCTGTAAATAGTTGTTTTCTGCTTTTCTACTTTCATTCAGAAAATTCAAAAAGATTTTTGGTGTGTTTTAGCATAAATTTTGATAAAGTCAAAAAGAGTTTCGACAACTGGTGTTGAAATGCTGATTTTCGAAATTCAAAGAGCTAAACTTGAAGAACTGGTTTGGGAGAGTGTATGTGAAGATGGTAAATTTGTTTGAAAAGAGCTAGTAATTGATTCTGAATGCAAAATCATTATTATAGCTTATCAACATAGTTTCTGAAAAGTTTGAAAGTTTAATTTTTAATAGAAACTTATGGTTGGGTAGAGATTGTGCAGGTTTTAAGCCAGGTGACAATTACGTGCTGAAGTGCCAGGTTACGATCTTGAACCTGATGAAGTTGTAAATTCCATACTACGATCCCAGTTGTTTGAGAGGGGGAGTCTGAAGACACCGTGTCAACAGTTGATAGAAAAGAGATTGTTGATAATGAAGATAGAGAACGAGGATCTTGGAATGACAGATATTTCAGAGGCAGATTGACGACTGATGAAGATTGTAGATTGACATGTGCGAAGACTCTTTGAAGACTCCGTCAACATCCCAGGGGGAGTCTGTTGGTGCACTTACGTCTGTCGACTACGTCTTACATCGAGTCTTAGAAATAAGAGATCAGACATGGCACGGAAACCGAGAAATAGACATTTGTAATAGGTCCGCTTATATGTACACTCCTAGGTCCGCTTTTGTGTCAGTCTAGATCAAGGTTCGCTCTTAGGGTCATGCTGCTAGGTTCGCTAATGTGTCACGATGTAGGTTCGCTTATACGTACGTGTACGCATAAGCGAACCAGCTTGTCTATAAATAGGTCCATAGGAGCGAACCATTAACACATAGTTGAAGGTGTTTTTGTTCCGGTATGCTGCCGAAGTGCTGTCAGACTTTGTAATTGTGTTCAATATCAATACAACAGCAAGTTTAAAGTGTATATAGCTAGAATTGCACCAAATCATTAGTTTCCGCCTCTTGATTTGGATAGAAACTTCTCTGATCGACTCAAACAGGGCCGAGAACGATCCTACAAATCAGCCAAATGCTCATCCGTGGGTCAGATTTGCATTGACAAACCTTGGGTATTGGTTCCTGAAATAACCCGTCTCGCCGTAGTTGTACCAAGTACCAGACGGTAAATGAGCTTGAGCAGGGTTTACTTGGGGTTGGTTTGGACCACCCTGGATTGGGTTAAATTGACAAGCATTTGCTAGGTAACCGAGTCATCCACATGATGCACACAGACGACACTGCGGGTAAGCTCGGTGAGGTGCATTACATTTGTTGCACATCGACGCAGTACCGGCATAAGGTTTCCTTGCAGGAGGTTGAGCAGCAGCAGGATTTGCAACAGCTTTGTTTTGGGTAGCAAAGCGGAACACGTTAACCAAATGTCCCCATTGTCCACAGTGGGTACATTTGAAACAGGGTATGTGATTCGGATGATGACGGTTGCATTGCTTACACCATGGAGTAGTTCCCTTGTATGGCTTCTTGGCTGGTGGTGCTGCCACCTGACTAGGTCCTGCTTGATTTGGTGCAACGGCTGGAGGATTCTTTGAAGCTTTATGCTTCTTTGATTTTGGTGAAGGCTTGGCTTCTGTTTCCTTTGGTGTCTCTTGGGCGGCTTCATCCTTGAGACGAGACATGGCAACAGCTAATTCAACAGTCTTTAGGATTACTTCGCCTATTCGTTGGGCAAATTTGGTAGCCTGCTCGTACATCTGAGTGTTGCTGCTATGAGGAGACATCCTAAAGGAAATGGAAGACATAGGAGGAAACAAGTGAAATGTTATTGGATAATCAAAACAGAATGACAACGTATAAAAATTGGGATCATTTGTTTGTTACCTAAGGCAAACAAATGAGACGATGACTAATCAAAGTAAGCGGGTCATGTTAATGTATCGCGAATACATGCTTTAGCCTATAAGTGGACACTCACCCCAAGAGTTCCCATGTAAGAGTGACTGGTCCGATTATGTGGATTTGTACGAACACTCTAGCCTTAGACTGAAAACTCAGAGTACAGGCATCCACCCTTCCAGATTGCACGTGCTCACATTATAAGACCCAATCATTGTGAGATTTTGAAAACTTTGAAGGTTCAAAACCTTATAATAAATCATCCTAGAACAGATGATTGGTTTTCAAAGTGGATTAGAGATTTGTGTTCTTGTTGTGGTTGTCACCTAAGGATAATTGACGGTATTGTTTTAAGATCTAAACACAAGAATCTTGTGTTGGGGTCCTAGAAAGGTTATAGACTAGGTCAAAGCATTACTAATAACCTAATTCCCTATAACCATGAGCTCTGATACCAACTCTTCTTTCACACCCCTACCGCGTAAAACAACAAATCGCGGCGGAATCGTCGGGGAGTGTTGTAACAAAATCATTGTTTCATAACACATGGAAATTAAAGTTTTGTTTTATTGAATTAAAAGAGGTTACAATGTACTAAAAACAAAGAGACATAACATAATTAACTAGTCTTGTATCTTTTATTGTCATTAAGGCCCAAGTCCGCCTAAGTGTATCTTGATTAATCCTATGCATCAGCTCCTGAAAACACCTGTGAAAATAGGTACGTCAGCATAAAAATACCTATGAGATACATAGGTTTTATTAAAATAGGATTCATGACTTGTAAGTTTAAAGAAAATGTTTAACAAAAGTTAGTCATGAACCTTGTAAAATGTTTTCTTTTATAAATCATACAAAAAGTGATAAGAAATCAGGTGATATAAAAGAAAGATGTATAGATAAATAAATAACTAAGTAAAAATGAGTTTGTATAAAATATGTTGTTTGTAAAACAATGTTTATGTGAAAATAATGTTATCTGTGTAAAATGTAATATGTCTAAATTGAAATGTTTTAACTAACGCTAGGATATGTAATATCATAAAAGCACTTATATATAGGAAGTATCAGCGGCGTATCCACCATGCTTTTATCATATTACACGCGCCTCGTTATTTAAATCATTTACCAAACAAACCACCAAAATGTATTGTTTAAACCAATGTCAAAATGTTTATGTGTAAACAATGTCTATTGTCAAATGTAAATCATGTAATGTGTAATCAAATGTTATGTATGGTAAGATAAATAAAAATACCTATTCTAACCATATGCACAAAACAATGTATTTGAATAAATCAAAAGTTATGTTTTGTAAAATCCATGCATGCTTTACTGATACAAACATCTATGCGGTAATGTTAAATGCCTGCATTCAAGCCTTGCGACTATGGCGACAAACCCTTAAACGAAATTAAAGGTTTATCTAAATTCTGTATATCGAATTCTGTAATTCCTTCCACCCAAACAAACCTAGGATTTCAGGAACTGGAGTTGTCAATTCCTATGGTACCACTACCTACTAACGAACGGCATGATCGGTGTTAATGAATGTATTTATGACCCGTTAAACAAACCAAATGTCATACCAAATGTAAGCATGTTTTATGAAAATGATGTACTTAAATATGCTAAATGAACATATAGAGTAAAAATGTTTAATGTAAAACAGTGTGTCCATATGCTAGATGAACATATGCAACAAAAATGTAATATATAAAAATCAATGTGCTAGCATGTTAATAAAACATACATAGCAAAAACATGGAAGAAATCATGTACTATATGTGTACTAATGAATATAGCAAGCATATGATATAAAAACATGAAAAACACGAAAGTAACAAGTAGGCAGATGTGTATCACCCCAAAACAATTGAAAACGTAAAAGAGGGGACTATGTACTCACTTGAGGGTGCTTAGATGTCTTGAATAACAACCAAGCAAAGCTAGAGAGATCACGGAAATCAAACGACACCTAATATAGGTAACTATGTTAATAAACCGGACCTAAATCGGAAGATCGGACAGAATGAGGTTTCGTAAACCAAATGGATATAGGAACTCATGTAATACGGTTTAACAAAGCCTACATTCTAAATCGAAACCTATCTTAAGTGCTTATGACCCATTACGACCCGTTTAGGTAGCTTGCGCTACTTTAACGCGTCGTTTGCGTAAAACGCGTTCGGACTGCCTAACTAGTCCTATGACAAGTATTATATGCCTTAATATGTCTAATAATGTTACCTAATCTGTTTAGATTTAAAAATTTAGGTTACATATGCTTAAAATGAATTTATGCGTAAAAGGGCATTTTGGTCGTTTTCCTAAGGCATGTAAATTACCTATCATACAACTAACTAAACGAAGTGACCATAAGGTATAACCTTGGAAGGTTATTCCTGATACAACTATGGTCACAAAACATGTCTGGTCGGATCCTAATGATCAACCAAACGGGTCGGGTTCGAAAGTCTAAGCAGTTGTTTAGACCGCTTATCTTACGACCCTATATAAGCACTAAACTAAAAATGACGAGTTAAACATGTTTAACGAAGTTAGAAAACAAGTTGATATCAAAACAAAGGGTTTTGATACCCAAGACTAGTTTGGTTGCAAAATACGCATGAATACGCATTTTGACCGAAACTATGACTCGTCACTACACCTAATAAACGTGGTAATCAGTAGGTATAGTCACAAGGGACTATGACCATCGTGATTACGCTCAAGTTGCGAAGTTCAAACGAACTTCGTGTTGACCATTGACTGGACAAAGCAGAAAGTCAAACACTGTTTGACTTTTACGCTTAAAAAGCATAATAGCATGAAAGAAACTTACAAGAGGTCCAAGCAATGGAGATTTGATTCAAGTTGCTCAGGTATGAGGTGTGGAAACCCCAACTTAGAGCATAAATGAATCATGTGTGAAGATGAAAGGAAAATCAAGGTGGGTATTAATAGATTTCGGACCACCGGTTAGGATCGTTCCTCGATAAATGAGCTTCAATCTTGGCCCTCCATGTGTACCCACTGATTTAGAATACTATGGGTGTCCAAAACCAGCTCATGGTATTGAGAATTTTGCATAAATAACCCCTGAAATTCGATCCAGTTGCTGAATCAAAGAATCTGCCCAGATTAGTCTCTGGCGCCCCGCGAGAGGCCTGTCGCGCCCCGCCAGAGACCAAAATGGCAGAATGTCAGAAATGGTCCCTGCATGCAATAAACTCAGTTTTTGACACGTTTAAGCTCCGTTAACCCCATTTTAAGGCTCCATAATGAATTTAAGCATAAGGAACATGATATATGTTTAAAAACATCTCGGATGTCGGTTCGTTTGGCCGTACGATTGCGTTGTTTGGTAAATTACGACGAAACACGAACGGATGCGAAAAACGATCCAAATTACGCGATGAATGGAATTTTATCATCCCAATCACTAAAATAAAATATTTTAATGATTACAAAATTTTTGGATGTCCGGATATATTCAGAACGTAAGATATGCGCGAAAATGCAAACTTATGCACTTTTTGACGCTTTTAGTCCCTGTTGATCAAATAAGTTTATTTTTGCGCACCAAACACCTCTAAGCCTATTTCTAAGCTATGTAGAGGATATTTAGGGCATGTTGAACTTATGATCATATTCCGAAAGGTTCGTTACAGTACGAATCGGCATACTTTCGTAGTTTGTCGAAATTAGTCCCTATAAGCGAATAAACTTGATTTCGACACACCAAACCCTCCTAAACTTATTTCTAAGTTATGCAAAGGTTATTTAAGGTATGTTAAGCCCATGTCACTATTCCGGAGTGTTTGTCGCGTTAAACTGATTACGTTTACGCATCAGTTCGCGTATAACTTTCTAGAAAGCGATTTCGAACTCGAAATCAAACAAGAATTGATATGTGCTAATGATACACATATTTAAACAAATCCCAAGTATGAAATACAATATTTTGTTGATTTGGTATTTGCTTGATGGCCGTGGAGGCATAGTTGTCATAGTCTCCCCTACTTCAGGAAATTTCGTCCCGAAATTTATTTAGAGTAAACTTGTGAGAGCTAAAAACATGAAGTTGAAAAGATAAAACAACACTGGTTAGGTTTATGAACTTCTAGTAACTTTAATAACATCATGCTTGCAATGTAAGAGGGACACTTATATAAATATATGAAGCGCCATTGGTGCGTCCACCGTACCTCCATTACATTGTTCACGTTTCGTTATTGTTGCACACTATCGGTTCTTACACATGATAAATCTTACTGTGGTTTCCGTGCACTGAAGTTCATAATTATGTATGCATCCATAATTACGTAATTCCTTACATAGTCCACACAGTGCATTTTATAATGTGTAGGGGAAGAAAACAATGAACGAAACTGTGATGATTGTGACTAGACCACCATGGGGTCCTTTTAATTAAATCAATAAACGATCTCTTTAAATAGACTACCAAGGAGTCTTTTCAGTTATATCATCACATGCCATTCTTAACCAGATTCTTAATCAATCTTTCTGACTAGACCACTCAAGGGGTCTCTTTTGAATTATGGAATGGTACTATATAATCCAAGGGTCTTAACTATTACGTAGAAACCCATTAAGGATTTAAGGTAGTACCTTTGGATATCCTACCATGAATCCCTCAGATGAAGATATGGAAGATTCTATGAGGATTTGGATGACAAAAATCAGATTACACAAAAACACAAAAGAAAACACATAACACTTAATCACATAATCACAAAATTGTTTAACTTGATTTTCAATATGTAATCATTTTGTTAATTTGTTTGTTAATTTGAACACGAGTATTTAAAGCACACCAGGAATCCAATCCGTGGATTTCATTTGGCACTTTAAACATTTCCAAGAATCTAACTATGAAGATAGGAAGATCTTAATAGGAATTCGGCTTTGTCCTTATTGAATCGTAATGTACGTATTAAAGCATACAATGAATTCAATTAAGGACTCCGCTTTGAGTGATATAATTGTGAAGATAAGAAGATCCTATATGGATTTTTGGAATTTGAATAACGGGAGATGTTTCGAAACCTTGCACTAGACGTGCTTAAGTCGAAACATGAGGTAGAATGCTCATGAAGTTGAGGCGCTAGATATGCCAAGGCGACATATGAAGCAGAATTTAGAGGTTGTGTAGGTTAAATCAATCATATGAGCATAATGTTTTTGAAAACTATGCATGGGGTTCTTTTAGAAATGTGTTTAATGTTTTTGAAATCTTACGTAATACTTTTGAAATCATACGGTAGATGTATTAGGTAAATATGTTTATAAAATGTTTTAAAATCATGCGAGATGAATTTTGAAATTATGTATAAGGTTTTTGAAAACATGGAGAATGCTTTTGAAATCATGCATTTGATACATTAAGTAAATATACCGTGTTAAAATTGTTTTCAAACTATATGAAATATTTTGAAATCATGAGGGTTGTTTTGAAAAGCATATATTATGTATGTTGTTATGAAAACTAGAATGTAATTACATGGGTATTAGATCGAAAAATACCCTAGTTATCTAACCAAGGATTTAAAGTGACATTTTGAGTAATCGTCTAAAATTGTCACTTATATTCTATACTTTGTTTCTTAGAATGAAACGAGTACTTATTTCGAGGAAATCATGAGCGATCACTTGAAAGGGAGAATCACAAGAGTAGTTTGTTTAAAGAACATAGTTCTTTGGTGTAGGTATCATAGGGGTATGCCATACACACATGTAACTACATTTATACATCAGAATTGTGAGCAACGATTTATTTATAAACCAAACATATTGTTCTAGAGTTCAAGAAAAACAAAAAGAAGCAAAAGCAATAGATACAAACTATTCAAAGCAGCAGCATCTTCTAATCAGCCAAATGCTCATCCGTGGGTCAGATTTGCATTGACAAACCTTGGGTATTGGTTCCTGAAATAACCCGTCTCGCCGTAGTTGTACCAAGTACCAGATAGTAAACGAGCTTGAGCAGGGTTTACTTGGGGTTGGTTTGGACCACCCTGGATTGGGTTAAATTGACAAGCATTTGCCAGGTGACCGAGTCATCCACATGATGCACACAGACGACACTGCAGGTAGGCTCGGTGAGGTGCATTACATTTGTTGCACATCGACACAGTACCGGCATAAGGTTTCCTTGCAGGAGGTTGAGCAGCAGCAGGATTTGCAACAGCTTTGTTTTGGGTAGCAAAGCGGCACACATTAACCAAATTTCCCCATCGTCCATAGTGGGTACATTTGAAACAGGGTATGTGATTCGGATGATGACGGTTGCGTTGCTTACACCATGGAGTAGTTCCCTTGTATGGCTTCTTGGCTAGTGGTGCTGCCACCTGACTAGGTCCTGCTTGATTTGGTGCAACGGTTGGAGGATTCTTTGAAGCTTTACGCTTCTTTGATTTGGGTGAAGGCTTGGCTTCTGTTTCCTTTGGTGTCTCTTGGGCGGCTTCATCCTTGAGACGAGACATGGCAACAGCTAATTCAGCAGTCTTCAGGATTACTTCTGTCACACCCCTTTCTGCGGCGGAAGCACGAGGTGTGATCATGAAAGGTTCTCATTGCATACGAAGGGTAAACATACTACATGCTCATAAAAATAACTTCAAATACCAACCATTCATAATTTGAAAATACAAGTTTAGCGTCTACATCGCGACGATAGCATAAAACATTTTCTTAAAAGTTTACAACTTTATTTAAATAGAACATAAATGACATCCATAAGCATGAGTAGGACCGCGCGCACATCCATCATTAGCTACCTGAAATACATGTGAGTTTTGGAAAACGTCAACATAATGTTGGTGTGAATTCATGCAGTTTTTGTATCGAACGTTTGTATACTATGTATGAAAAACATGGTATGTATTTTGTTTAAAACATGTATTCGTGTATAAGTCAAGTATTTCCATATGTATCAAGTGTTAATGGGTTGCAAATCCATTAACCTGTGACACGACATAGGAAGTCACCAAACCATAGGCATTTTTCTATAGTCGATTCACGACTGAGACACAAAAACATTACTTGGTTCTAGTCGTCACCAAGAATGGGGCTGCCTTGAAACCCATTAGATCTAACCTTTTGTTCTGCGGTCTTAGTATGTACACGCTTAATGGTGCTTATGGTACCCTATTCGTGACACGATTTCTCGTATCATTTCGCATCATACTTGGTACTCGTTCTCACCAAGTGCATTTCTTGTATTCTTATATCTCTTCACACTTGGTACTCGTTGTCACCAAGTGTGCTTCTTGTTATTATACCATTTTTAAATATAGTAATATTTGTAACATATATTTCACCCCCGAAGTGTAAAACAAAATTAGTTAAAGAAAAGGGGAAGCATGAAGTCACAACTTTGCGTTCCTTGCGTCGTAAACTTCACCAGTTTTGCTTATAGTGCTTCGTGACCTAAACGTGTTTTATTATCGTTAGTCACTAGACTTGTATCGTACAAGCACAAGTCACTATCTTTTGAATTGATATTGTTGTGTTAAAAATATTTTATATTTTTAACTACGTATCTTACTTATATTATTTTCTCAAAAATTAATATAAGTATCTTGTATGTTTGCACTTTGCACCCGAATTATGTATCTTTGATTCAAACTTCAGTTTATGTTCATAACTTGTCCAAGTTATCTATTCTATCAAATAATATATTTTCGTAAATATATTTTCTTGTATTTGTCCAAGTATGTTGCATGTGTATTTTTATGCTTTTACTCTAAAAAAAATAATATCCATATAGTTCACAAGAAAATCATAAAATCACACAAGCGTTTTACTATGAAATATATATTCTAAATATATATTTAACAAGTTTCGTTTACGAAAACCCACCTCCGACACTTGGTAATTTTGTAGCAAAATCATGGCGAAATTTATTTGGAAAAGCAAGTTAAAAATACATATATAGACACTTGTCATGAAAATAATCTAAGTGTTATTTTCTGGAAAAATTTGGCCAGAGTTTCTTCTGTAACTGGAGGTGGCCACGCTTACTAGAGTATCATTTTCTTTTCAAAATTCAATCAACAATTTTCCCATCATTAACAAACAGTATTCAAACATTAAACTAGCCAAAACAAGTATAAATCGCAAACACATGAACTTGTAAGTTATGTGAAAATACGTAGTAATCTTCCAACACTTTTAGTAGATCTTTCTATCTTTAAAAATAACAATCGGTTTCTTAAAAACTTTATTTTCAAAGAACACGTAACTTTACAATTTCTTAGTCAAAAACTACGAAAATATTTCTTTGTTAAAACCTTTTGTCACACAAGTGTTTACGCACTTGTTTGTTCACAAAAATGTGTTTATTTCATGAAAGATTCAGCTTTTAAACGTGATTGCATCTTTCACTTGGTTCTTCAAAAATACCACTTGTATCTTTAGATCTACTAGTTTAGAACTCCATTTTACAAGAAAAACTATTTTTACACAAGTTCATGTTTATGTTGTGGAAAGATTTGTCATCTTGCAACTTTCACAATTAACATATCACTAGTTCATGTTTCATGAACATGAACTAGCATGGTTAGATGACGATCCGTTCCACTACTAGCATTCAACGACATAAAATAACCATAACAATACAAGATTTACAAATTTTACACCATTAGTTTCTTTTTATCCATCAAGTTCATCATTCTAGCAAGACTTTAAGTTTTGTTCTTAAGTGTTCATGATTCTTATCCATTAAATCTCTTATTAACCACTCTAGACAAGATCAAGAGAGTGTTTAGAATCACTTACAACTAGCTCAAGGCTAGGGAAGAATCAAAGCGAAAACTAGGTGGTTAATAGCGATGTAGAGAGGTCCTTGTGATTCCGTAAGCACCGAGCCTCCTCGTGTGAACTCTAGCGCACTTGTGTGTATGTGAAATAACAAGATTGCACTTGAATGATGGTGGGATGTATGGCTATGGTTTCGGCCGAGATCAATGGCAAGAGGGAGAGAGAGAGTGAAATTTTGTTGGTGGGTTTTGTGAAGTGAAATGGTGATCTTATGATCACATTTATAGTCCATACTCTCAAATTACCCAAGGTGTAACATGCTTGCTTGATAGGAGACAAAACAAATAAAATAATCATCAATTGTAAGGGTGTGTCCCCTAAGGGGATCGATTCGGTTAGGGGGGGGGGGCATTATGGTTTGATTTCAACTAGATAGTTAAGAGGTTAGTTTGTCTAGTTTAGAGATTAAAACTAGTTATTAGTGTGTAGTGTATTATAACGGGTGTTAGGGTGTTCGGGGACCCTAACTAGCTCAGAAAAGGAAAAACAATGTTATTGACAATATTTTTATGTTCTTGATAAAATCCGGTTGTTCGGTTGGATACTGATCCGTTAAAGCGCCAAATTGCACCTTTTAGTGTCTTATAAGTACCTTTTTGTAATATTTTCGATTCCCGTCACTTAGGGAAATATTCTGGGTGATAAAACAACATTTCTGCATAATATTTATGTTGTTAAAAGCTGATTTGTGCTGAATTTAATAAAATTCTGCACTTATACTGCATTTCCGGTGCTTTTTAGTGCGTATTTTAGCTTCCGTAAAGTTTATACATAAACCCTTGTATGTACTCTTGGGTTTTAATGTATTCTTGTCGTTGGACCTACACCTAGGCCCTAATTCTAAAGTCTGACTGCTTTCTGCAGTTCTGCTGACACCATGTGTCTTACCGGTGAGTTTACTAGTATTTCTGACGCAACGCTCTCGTTTATGCAATAAGCAATATTTTGTAGTATACAACATGCATGAATTCACTTGTTTAGCATGTAATTAGTCAATGCTAACATTTAAGCACATAATTGCAGTCGTTAAGTAATAATTAAAGTTTATGGAAATTACCGGTTTTGTGCCAGTTGTCACAGTCTCCCCCTGTTAAAAGAATTTCGTCCCGAAATTCAGGCTGAACTAGCTCTGGTAGGAGTCTTCTTGAACAGGTGGGGATACTTTTCTTTGAACTGGTCTTCACGTTCCCATGTGTACTCGGGTCTGTGTTTAGAGTTCCAACGTACTTTGACAAGTTTAACACTGCTCCTTCTTGTCTTGTTGACTTTCTAGTCTGTAACCTCAACGGGTTGTTCGGTAAATCGGAGGGTGTCGTCTATATGCACTTCGTCCGCAGGGATGATTACGTTTTCTTGTGTTGGACTCTTCTTGAGGTTGGATACGTGGAATGTGTCATGTACTCCATTTAGTTCTTCCGGTAATTCCAACTTGTATGCTATGGTACCAATTCTCTCTAAGATCTTGAATGGTCCGATGTATCGTGGATTCAGCTTTCTGCGTTTTCCGAATCGCACTACGCCCTTCCAGGGCGAGACTTTTAGCAAAACTTTGTCTCCCACCTCGAACTCCAATGGTTTACGTCTTTGATCAGCGTAGCTCTTCTGTCGATCTCGAGCCGCCTTAATGCGCTCTCGGATCTGCGCAATCTTGTCGGTTGTCTCTTGCACAAGTTCAGGAGCAACCATACGTTTGTCACCAGCACATAAGGGCGATCGGCACTTGCGGCCATACAGAGCTTCGAACGGTGCGGCTTTTATACTTGTATGATAACTGTTATTGTAGGAAAACTCAACTAAAGGTAGGTGAGTGTCCCAACTGCCGCCTAGGTCCATGACACATGCGCGAAGCATATCTTCTAAAGTTTGTATGGTTCGTTCGCTCTGGCCGTCTGTTTGTGGATGGAATGTCATGCTTAGATCTAGCTGAGATCCAAAGGCTTCCTGAAAGGATTGCCAGATTCTTGAGACAAAGCGTCCATCTCTGTCTGAAATAATTGAGATAGGCACTCCATGACGCGTCACAATTTCTTTCAGGTATATTTCAGCAAGTTTTCCAGTGCTATCCTTCTCTCGTATTGGTAGGAAATGCGCAGACTTCGTCAATCGATCAACTATTACCTATATCATATCGTGCCCTCTCGGGGTCCTGGGTAATTTTGTTATGAAGTCCATCGAGATATACTCCCACTTCCACATGGGGATCTCTGGTTGTTGTAGTAAGCCATACGGTTTCTGATATTCAGCCTTCACCTTAGCATAGGTTAGGCATTTTCCTACATGAATAACAACATCGCTTTTAAGTCTCGGCCACTAATAGTATTCTTTTAAGTCTTGATACATCTTGTCCGATCCTGGGTGGATCGAGTATCTCGATTTATGCGCTTCATCAAGGATGACTTCCCGTAGGCCACCATAGAGCGGAACCCAAATACGCTTCTTAAAGTATAAGGCTCCCTCTTCATTTGGCACCATGTACTTTAATGCACCCCGGAGGTATTCAGCTTTATGGTTTTCCATCTTAAGGGCTTCTTGTTGTGCATCACGTGTCACACCCCGACCACGTAGGACAACAAACCGTGGCGGAAACGTCGGGGAGTGTTGTAACAGAAGCCATTGTTTCATAACCATGGATACAAAAAGTGTTTCATTTTATTGATAACATTAAATATTAATATTGTCTTATCACATAACAAACAAGTTTCTTATTGACTATCATAGTTATTATGTCACTAAGGCCTTGTCCAGATCCTACGTGACGCATGCATCCTAGAAATCAAGCATCAACACCTGAAACATACGTAAAAACTTAGTCAGCAAAGAAATGCTGGCGAGTACATAGGTTTTATAAGAGTATCGGAATCATGGCTCTTTTATATATTGCAGTACTTTATTAGACTACAAGAGTCAAAATACAAACCTTATTTTGAAAAATGTATTGCAACATAGTTAACCAACTCAAATCAAGTTGATTATAGTTTATAAAATCTCGTAGCCATGCTTCTTAACCCCAAAAACATTTGTTTTAGAAAACAAACTTGTAAAACATCTTGTAAAAACTCGTTAAAAACTCGTATGGTTTATATTATTTCGATAACCTCGTTTGTGTGATATCGTTCCAAAATCGTTTACCCAAGTGAACTAAATAACGCCACGGTATGTAATATGTTGAAAACACTTATATATAGGAAGTACCAGCGGCGTATCCACCATGTTTTCACCATATCACACCCGTCCTGTTATCTAAACACTAACCAAAAACCAATCGTTTACCCAAATAGTTTAACTTGTTAAAATCGTTTTCCAATTCGTTTCCAAATCGTTAACTCGTTCAAATCATTTAAATCGTCCTCGTTTGAATTGTGAAAAACTATTTGTGGTTGCCTCGCTAATAACATTCAAACCTTCGTGACTCGATCACCTCGCTTCTCGCTTCTCGAATTAACAAACCACCAAAGGGTAAGTTAACAAACATCAGATTCAATCGCTACCCACAACCCCCACACATAACCATGGGTGTAGTAAAGTAACAGGATTTGTCAGATCCTATGGTACTGTAGGATCAGTATGACCTCTGAAATGAGTCAATTCGAGCTAGTGCCTACCGAATATGTCGCGGAAATACATATTTGGCATGAAACAAAGCAAAATGATGGAAGAAGTGAGTAGAAACAGATAGGATTCACTTTAAACACTCTTTCACATTAATATTTCAGCAAATGTACGGTCAGCAGTTCGACTTTCGATGACGTGAACAGTTACAAATGTGAAAGACACAAGGGGTATATATAGTGTTGTAGGTTCGCTCATATAACCGGCCACATAACCGAACCTCCTTAATTGTAGGTTTGCTTATGTGTCACTTGACCATATAAGCGAACCTATGACATGGAAATCATAAAATTACAAGTTTAACCCCTGAACTATACAAAAACACCCTATCCAGACCCTATACATTAATCTAGCACGACTAAGACGCAGGCTTTAGACATTATACACCAACAAACCCCCCTTGGATAAAGCCGTAGTCTTTGTCTAGTCTGTAGGTCTTCAGATAGCTCTGTACGATTCTTCCCTTGATTTCGGCTTCTTGCTCAGTGCAACCCTGATTCTTTCATTCTCTATCTTCCTCGCCTTTTCTTCATCAGCTTGCATCTTCATAAACATACCTTTCTTTTCAGCAAATTGAAACAATTAAAGCATAACTTCATGATCTACATACTCAACCGACAATACATATTTGATTTCATATATGTATTTAACAGATAAAGCACATAATCATGCTTCGTTCAAACAAACATAGCTGACACATCAAATTGAACATGAAATTGCATGAATTGAACGGAAACATACCTTGCCCATGATCGAAACACTAGAAAACAAACTAAATCAGTTGATATTAGGGCAGAACAATGATTGAAAATGGAAGAAATCGAGATTCGCTTCAAATCGCCTTAGAACAAATGACGTAAAAGCGGACCGAGTATGAGTGAAAAATGACATTAAGAGCGGACCACTGTGATATATAAATGGGTATAGGTTCGCTTTTATGACACACTCCAAATGAGCGGACCACAATGAAACTTATGACAAAAAAGCGAACCGACTGTGACCATTTGACAAATAAGCGAACCTGATCCAAACTTTTTCAAAAATTTCATTTTTTATTCAATTTTGATTTTTCAGATTAAGCATAGTGACACCCAGCTGACCAAGTCCAAGTTAATGAACTTGGTCAACTGTTCGACCCACCAAGTCCAAATTAATGGCCTTGTGGTCAGATTTATGAAGCACGCTGATGTTTCTTTTTCAAAAACAGTTCAACTGAATGAACTTTCAAACATTTCAAACTTACTTTCACACATTTTAAATTTCAAACAATATACCAATCACTGTTTGCAATCTCCAGCTTACCCATCCCTCATCAACCACTGACATGTTCTGCACGTAGGTTTTGATCTTTCAATTCCCAATATCGGTTGTCGAAAAATAAGATGAGAAAAGAAAATCATTTTGGATTTTAACAGGATAAACTGAAACTATGTACACACAATATTTTTGCGAGTGTGTTAGGGGATTATATCAGCTGCCGACAGAACACAAATACCGTTAAGCTGTTATTACAGTTTAAGTATTAAACAGTTCGCGTAGATTGCCGATATACTGATCCACTTAAATTCTCACAAAATTTTCAATCTGTTCGGGATACGTGATTAGTGTTTTAAGACTTAAACATCTACATGTGTCCCACCTCAGAATATACTCCCGTATCCGGATCCCAGTATTCAGTCTTACAGGTGAGTATACCACAGCTGATATCTATAAAGGGGTAGATGCGAAACCGTGAGAGCTCAGGTCAGAACTTCCGTTCAGCAGAGAGATGACGGTTCGACTTTAAGGTGTGTCCCCTTTAGAGGATCTTTTGTTTTCAACAGCAGCGACTATCAATTTTATTGTTTCATCAGCATGCTGAGGGCGAGCTTATGTTTCAAAGCTTTTGCAGAAAGTATTATCCGGGGACTAGGTCAGTATTTCCATACAGCAGAAGTCCCGGGATAATACCCCAGATATCACTGAGTATAAAGACCTAGTATCTCAGAATACGGGACCTTTCAAACAGGATTTCAGGGGTTACCTATATATCCTGGAGGTGTTCCCCACGTATATGCAAGTGAAATTTATGTTTATATCCCAAACTGATCAACTAATTCTGTAAAAACCTACCGGCACATCTTTAGCAAGACTGCTTAATTGCATTTTTACATTACAAATCTTTAGCGTACTGTGTCCGTCTAGCTGATGTACTATCATTTCCCCTATTCTACACAACTCTTTTTGAATTTTTCAATATTTTTGGATTTTATGGTTTTCTATTGTTTTTGAATTTTTGAATTTTATCATGTTTTTGTATTTTTCTGCAAATATCTCCCCCTAAAACTAAAACATATTTTTGTGTTTTTGTTTTTATCGAAAAGCAGGAAATACAACTGTACAAAAGAAAAATGACAACACGAGACAGGTTCATGTCAGATCGCCGCCTAACTCAGCTTCACATTCGATTACCCTCCCAGATTGCAGATTTTTCAACCCATTTAACCTCAAAAGATAGTAAAATCTCTTTTTATCTAAAGGTTTTGTGTAAAAATCGGCTTTCTGATCATCGGTGCTCACATGTTCAATCCGCATTAATTTCTTCTCATGAAAATCTCGTATAAAATGGTGACGGATTTCAATGTGTTTAGTTTTCGAATGGTGAACCGGATTTCTAGTAACATTAATGGCCGCTTCATTGTCCACGAAAATCGGTGTATCCAAGAATTGCTAACCGAAGTCGCGTATCTGTTGTTGGATCCAAAGGATCTGCGAGAAACAGCTAGAAGCTGAGACGTACTCAGCTTCACATGTGGAGAGCGCAACTGCAGTTTGTTTCTTGCACTGCCAGGTAACAAGCCGAGTTCCGAAGAACTGACACCCAACAGTGGTGGACTTAGCATTCTGCTTACAGCTACCAAAATCAGAATCAGCAAAACCGGACAAAGTAAAGTTACCAGAGCGAGGGTACCACAAGCCGATGCTTGGGCAACCCTTCAAATACCGTAAAATACGTTTGACTATAGTCAGGTGCGACTGCTTCGGATTCGACTGATATCTGGCGCAGAGACACGTCGGATACATGATGTCGGAACGGGAAGCCGTGAGATACATCAACGAACCAATGATTGATCGGTATAATGTCTCGTCCATCATCACACCTTGCTCGTCGGGACAAATTCCATGATTCTGCGCGAGGGGGGTGGATGCAGGACTGCAATCTGTCATATCGAACTTGTCGAGCACGTCCTTCACATACTTTGACTGGTGTATGAAGATTCCATCGGGCAATTGTTCTACCTGTAGCCCGAGGAAGAACTTCATCTCCCCCATCGAACTCATCTCGAACTTCTTCTTCATTACCTTCTCAAACTCTTTGCACAATTCGTCGTTGGTGGATCCAAAAATGATATCAGCAACATATATCTGCACGATCAACAAGTGGCCTGCTTCTTCTTTCGTGAACAAAGTGCTGTCTACTGTGCCTCTTGTGAACCCGTTGTCCAGCAAGTAAGTCGAAAGCGTCTCGTACCAGGCTCTCGGGGCCTGGTGAAGTCCGTATAGCGCTTTGTCTAGTAGATACACCTTGTCTTTGTGTTGTGGGTCTGTGAACCCCGGCGGTTTCCCCACGTACACTTCTTCTCTGATTTTGCCGTACAGGAAAGCAGATTTGACGTCAAGTTGATAGACTTTGAAATCTTTCCAAGAAGCAAAGGCTAGAAAAATACGAATTGCTTCAAGCCTTGCAACCGGTGCATAAACTTCATCGTAATCTATTCCTTCCTGTTGGCTGAAGCCTTGGACCACAAGTTGTGCCTTGTTTCTCATCACGACACCTCTGTCATCACGCTTACACTTAAAGACCCATTTCGTCGTGATTAACTTCTGATTCTTTGGCAGATCAACAAGTTTCCAGACACCCAGCTTTTCGAACTGTTGCAGCTCCTCCTGCATTGCATTCACCCAGCTATCTTCAGTCAATGCCTCTTTGTAGGTTCGGGCTCTATCTGCGAACTAAACATTTAAGTGAGACTTCTTTCTGCATATCAGCAATAGACGAGTAAAAACAAGTAAAAGCTTGGTCTATTTGATGTCGCGTCTTGACACCACTTTGTAGGTCACCAATGATTTGTTCTGAAGGGTGGTAAGACAACGTTCGTGGCATCACCGTGTCAGGCACAACTACTTCCGATTCCAAATTCGAAATATCGAGATCAACGGTTTGATCAACAGCATCCTCTGATGTATCATTTGGCTCCTCGTCAAAGGTAGGAGCGAGTTCCTCCTCTGAGTCGTCAGAAACGTCAAATGACGGAGCTGGTTCCTCTGGTGGTTCATGAATAGTTCCACTTGGTCCTGCTTCATCATCGTGAGTACCCACGGTGGGTGTTGGAACATCTAGCGGTCTAGATACTGGCTCCTGTGACAGATTTTGCTGATACAGGTACATAAGAGCAAGTTCCTCATCACTCGGCTCAGACGGCAAATGAAACGACTCTCAGAGTTTGTCGTAGTCGAACATGAATCTTTGTCCTGGAAGTTGTGGCGATGGAGTGTGCTTCTGACAATCCACGTGTTGGACTTGAATCACCTTCCCCAGACATGGTACGAACACCCTCTTCAGCGGGCTGGCGTAACCTACAAAGAAAGCTTCGTTAGCTTTTGCTCCAAATTTTCCATTTTCATCTATAAAAGTACAAGGTGAGCCAAAAGGTTCTAAAAACTCAAGATTTGGCTTGTAACGGTGTAGCAGCTCAAAGCACGTCTTCTTGTATTTCTTAACAGTAAGAACTCTGTTCAACGTGTAACAAGCCGCTGAAACTGCTTCACTCCAGAAGTAGATTGGTAGCTTGGAATAGGCTAACATCGTACGTGTTGTCTCAATCAGGGTCCTGTTCTTTCGTTCAGCAACGCCATTCTGCTGTGGTGTGTACGGCGCACTGAATTCATGAAGAATTCCCTTCTCGTTGCAGTACTCGTACATCTTGTTATTCTTGAATTCTGTTCCGTTGTCGCTCCGAATCCTCCGGATTGGCAGTTTGTACACCGTTTCCATCTTCTTAAACAGCATCATCAATGACTCGAATGTTTGATCTTTTCTTTCTAAGCATACAACCCACGAAAACCTTGTCTAGTCGTCTGTCACCACCAAACAATATGAATCCCCGTTAATGCTCTTGACGTTGACAGGCCCGAAGAGATCCATGTGCAATCTCTCAAGAGGTAACCTGATAGAGTTGAGCATCTTCGGTGGATGTGACTTTCGAGTCTGCTTCCCCTTTTTACAAGAAACATAATCATCAGACAAATGAAAGTTTTTTACATTAACACCATCAACTAAATCGTTATGCACCAGGAAATTCATTTTTCGCACATGAATGTGACCCATTTTCCGGTGCCACATTACAGACTCCTTTTCAGTAGCTTTAGACTTAGTGACAAAACATTATTTTTGATGAGTTGTTGGCGTTGCTGCACACATATCCAAAATATAAAGATCATTTACCCTTAGAGCGCGCAACAGCACCAACTCATCAGGGATTTTAAACCCCGGTTTTAACACTAAACATTCAGACTTCGTAAAATGCACACTGAAATCCTTATCACAAATTTGTGACATACTCAACAAGTTGTTTGTTAACTCTACGATATAGTTCACTTTGTCAAATGAAATCACTCCGTTCGAAAGCGTTCCTTGGCCGACAATTCTTCCTCCTTGGTTCCCTGCGAACCCAACATAGCTTCCGTTGATTGACTTGACATCATAAAGAAGAGCTAAAGTCCCAGTCATATGACGTGATGCTCCACTGTCCATAATCCATCTCGAAAGAATTGACTTGGGCAGCCCCTGCAATCAACAAAGAACAAATTACTCAAACAATGATGCCCATGATTTCTTTACTTCTGACACAGTCCCAAACACTACATCACACTTTTCATTTGTTTTAGGAAAATCGAATGTGACATTTGAACTCTCTTTTTTCACAACTGTTTTAACTTTGTTGGTAATTGGAGGCAATTCATCAAGAAACTTATCAATTTCATTTTCAAAATCAACCACATCATCTATAAAAAGATTTGTATCATTTTTCAAAACGTTTTCCATTTTCTTGACCTCAACTGATGGTTTTGATTTCACGATCCACGACTGATTTTCAAAAACTTTTGTCTTGGGGTAAAACTTTGAAGTCTTGCTAGTCTTAGAAGATTCACCAATCTCGAAAATCGATTTCGGCTTATCCTCCGACTTCAACGATTCACCTCTTTTTAGAATACGGATCGGAGAAACCATTTCTTTTTTACCTTTTGAAAAAACTGGTGAGTTAGGTCGAGATTTTTGAACCATTTGTTTTTGAACATTTTTGTTTGAACATTTGGTTTTTCAACCTTTGGTTTCTCAACCATTTGTTTTTGAACAGATTTTTCAACAACCGATTTCTTAAAAACTTTTTGACACTGTTTAGCCATATGTCCAATCTCATTGCAACGATAGCACACTCTTTTATCATACTCAACAAAAGTGGAATTAATGGTTTCTACTTTAAGCTTCTGTGCTGCATTGAAATCATCCACAGCTTTTTGACTAAAAATATATTCTTTTTCAACCTCAGCGCTAGGACCAGCAACAAACACATCATCTATCCTATCTTTTGGCTTGACCACTTGTTTAGCCATTTTCTTTTCAAACCCAATACCTTGTTTCTTAAACTGATTTTTCTTGTTATGACCTTTACCAACCCCATCTTTCTATTCCGAACTAGTGGGACGTGAAGTACCAAACGATTTTTTCAGTTTCGAAAAGAAATCATTGTTCTTGATTTCGTTAACACTCAGTTCAACCAATTTAAACACTTTCTCAACATTCTCGAACTTGACATTCTGAAGCGGATACTCGATGTCGGAATAAAGTTTGTCAGTTCCAACCATAGTGTAAACCACCATGATTGGATCATCATTCGAACTTTTTTCCGATTTCGACACATAACGATCTAAGAAATTTCCATCATCCTCAGAATCACTGACAGCCTCCACCGAATGAGCCTTCTCAGATTTTTTACTTTCATCATCCAACACCTGATCGATAACATTTTTGATAACCTGAGATTCGTTATTAGTGTCAGATGCAGTGAAAGTGATATCAATGTTGTCAGGTAAATCACTTTCAATTGTTTTCAGTTTAAGGTTTAATGCAGCTTCCACCCCATCTGGATATTTCTGAGTGTAGTGATTCCACATTGGGGGTGGAACGCTGTTGAAGACAGGTGTAGCATGTGGCTGTTGAGGTACAATTTGTTCTAAAACATAAGACGAAGCCACATAGCTCATTAACTTTTGATCAATCCTGTCATTCTCTATCTTAGCCAATTCAAGTTCTTTTCTTAGCGACGCAATTGTATCAAGATGATAATTGACTTCTCTTTGTTTATCAAACAATGTAGCTTGTGCCAATTTAGTAGCTTTATCATTTTCAACGCTTTCTTTTTGAATCATCTTAATTGATCTGGCTAAGGTATCATAAGCTTCTTTTAATTGTTCAAGATCAAACTTAATCATATCTGAATGATGTTTCAATTCCCGATACCTAGTGTCCTTTTCAAGACACTCCACGCACGGTTGTAAACAACTTTGGCATGGCGTTTCGGAGATTGAAACAACCTTTTCATCAACCTTATCATCACAAACAATTTTACCGACTTGGTTTGACTCAGACACAGACGATTTGACAAATTCGACCTCCTGAACTCCAATTTCCTCTCCATTAACTGACACCTTATCAACTGACTTTGACTCCTTGAGTTCTGTATCTACCTCTTTAAGCTTTCCCATCAAAGCTTTGTCTGCAATATCCTTCAGAACCTCCACGGTTCTCGGCTCCTCGAAGTAATCTGCAAAAGAATCAAAAACACAAGGAGGCATAATAGATTTCATTGTAGAAACTAACTCCTCCTGCTGTGATTGATAGTTGAGAACTTCAGCCACTGTTTCCTTAACCTCTGCAACACTTTCCGTAGAAATTTTTTCAACAACTTCAGAAACAACTTCATCAACAACCTTCGATTCAGAAACGATCTCAGAAATCTCAACTACCTCCGCCATCATGGCCTGATCATCTCTACCAGGGATAAATTTATCCCAACTGAACCCTGCAGCTACCTGCTCATCATCTTGGTTCACAATCAATGCCTTTCCAGGTTTGTTTTCAATCTGTGGCCTTTGAACAGCTTGTTGTTGGTTTGGTCGATGGTAGATAGCCTGTCGATAGTAATCGTTGGTTAAAGGGGTCTGATGATTGTTGACTTCACGGTTTGGACACTCTCTTTTGAAATGACCACGTTCTTTGCACTTGAAACACGTTACCTTCGACTTATCAAAACCCTATTTCTGATCTGGACCCGACAAACTGTTTCTTCCCGTAATTTCCATAAACCTTTGAGCACGACGTACTAAGCTTGCCATACCCCACTTGATGTCTATCAGTTCAAGCTCCTCGGGGTCTATTTGATCATAGTCGTCCTTCGTCATGTCCGGATTCCCAATTCTCCCCGCAACCAGACCTTCATATGCCTCAAGAACGGAAGCGAGCAGTGCAATATGTTGCTTCGCAGCAGTTTCCGTTATCTCGTTCCCATTTTTGATGTTTACTACGATATTACACTGAACTCCAGAAACGAAAGCCTGTTGGTTAGATCCAGTAGAGCTTTGAGGCGAAGACTGTTCCTGAACTTTGACATTCGGCTCAAAATTCACGAACGGAGTAGAATTGCTTGACTGATAAGGACTTGATGTAACATTTGAAGTGTTGTCAGCACTGAACCCTGTCTGTATCTTTGGACTTTGAAAATTTGCTGCTGACGGACTGCCTTTGTAGTACAACGACACGTCTTGCTGCATGCTGGTTGAATTCATCTTTTTTATCTTTAACAACTCAAGCTCGTGAGCTTCTATCTTCTCAATAAACACACTCAGATTGTAGTTCACAAAATCAGAACTGTTTTTCAGCATCATCAGATAAGTTCCCCACTCGTTATATGGAAGTGCATCATAGAGTTTGTCAATCCATTCTTCATTTGTTTTCTCAATTTTTAATCTTCTCATTTCAACAACCAGATGACAATATCTTTCTATCAGTGCCTTCTTGCTCTTTATCATGGAAGCACTTCCTTTAAACTTTTGTTCTAAGGCTTGCCAGATAGATTGAGCACTCTCATCATGTTGTTGCAACACTAGGATGTCTTCTTTAATTGCTTGCTGCAGTATACTCACCATTTTCTTCTCTGCCTTAAAATCTATCTGTTCCGTTTCCGTAAGACTTCCAATAGTTTTCAACATCCTCAGCCCATCAACTGGAGGTACATATTTTAGTTCAATCTTCATCCAGCATTCAAAATGATTAGCATGTACCCAGTTCTTAAATCTCCCGGACCATCCCAAATACTCGTCTAAACTCATCAACTTTGGTGGCTTCTGCATGGTTCCCAGTTCGTTTTCTAAGTTGACGTTTTGCATGATGCTCGCCAGACTTTGAACAGCTCCACCACTTCCAGCAAACATATTGTAGAAATCTTGGTTTTCCATTTTAACCACAACAGTGAATTTTACACACAACAGGTCAGAAAAGCGAATCTACACACTATGTGTATCTAAAAGCGGATCTGACAAAGACCAAATAAGCGAACCACCCTTTGAAACAATGAGCGAACCAGAATCGGTCCTATGAGCGGACCAGTTAACCAACACAATAAGCGAACCAGAAACACAACCCTAAAAGCGAACCAGATAACAATCCAATGAGCGAACCTCTCTTAGATGTATCTACAAGCGAACCTAACAAGCGGATCTCCAACAAACAGGTACATATGAGCGGTTCTCAGGAGCGAATCTACAACTAATATGACTTTTCGAGCGGATCTCAGGAGCGAATCTGCAAATGATGACCTCTCAAGCGAATCTAATGAGCGAACCTCATAATTGTCATAAAAGTGAACCACTTTCTCGAACACTTTTGGGTCACTTTTAAGCTGAATTTGAGCCTAATCTTCTCAAGGGTTTGTTATTACTTAGTTTTGCACCATATGACAAGTTTTCAGTCCATTCTGTCCGTCCAAAGTGTCAGAAATTCAAAAAGTGTAGGTAAACTGCTTTAAATCGTGGAAACTAGCTCACAACTGGCTCTGATACCAATTGTAGGATCAGTATGACCTCTGAAATGAGTCAATTCAAGCTAGTGCCTACCGAATATGTCGCGGAAATACATATTTGGCATGAAACAAAGCAAAATTGTCACACCCCCAAAATCCACACACGGAATATCACCGCTTGGGAGCGTGACTGACCAGGATCAAGCCACCAATCATATTGAACATGTAATTAATATCAAGTAAAATAAATGCAAACCAATCATTCAATACGATAGGTGTTCAAAACATAATTATAGTTTCAAAGTGTAGCGGAAGCATAAGTCTGAAAACCCAATGTATAACATAAGTTCAAGTGTTTAAATGTTTTAACATGGCATCCACGATCCATGCTCCACAACGACCTGCTCCTCCCTGTGCAAGCTCCATGTATCTAACGACCTGCAAGGCATGTAACAGAGGATCAACAACTAGTTGAGCGAGTTCACAGTTTATAGTTCAGTAATTGTAATGGTATAGTAAGCCTTGTGTTCGTTCATTAAGTCATGTATCGTGTTAGTTCGTATCGCAGCCCTCTAGGCATGTATGCGAAGATTAGGGAAAGTTTCCTAGTCATGTATCGTGTTAGTTCGTATCGCGGCCACCCGGCACCTGTGCGAAGTTTAGCGTATAGTTTGCAGCCTTCCTAGGCATGTGTGCGAAGATCAGTCATAATATCGCAGCCAACCCTGGCGTGTGTGCGAAGATCAGTTCTATAAGTATCACTAGTCTAGTCGTATCTTATCAATAACCTTCCTCCCTGGGAACCCCATGCCGCTGTGTGAACTCACCTTGGTTTGCTCGGTATGCTTAACTATGTGCTTGCAATTAATCAATCAAGTCCTATTGTATGCATGTATATTAAATCAGTTGTATGTCGTTTATATCACGAAGTGTTTAAGCAATCATCGTCATGTTTCACATAACAGTTAATTCACGTTCATCAAATAATACATCATACGACAGAGTAATTCAGAACCATTAGGGTTACCGCACACACACTGAGCTTATATACACGGTTAACACAACTCAGTTACATACCACATACCTGACATATAGAACAGAACTCACAGTTAAGCATTTAACAGTTCACAGGGTAAATCACTTAACAGATAACGAAACTCGGACCAATCACTTGTTCTTAAAACTCAGATCAATCCATAACATACAAAAGCTCGGACACCCCTTGTATCTCTATGAAAGTCGGACATGTTGACATGTATTAAAGGTCGGACAAGGTGTAAGGATACAAAAACTCGGACCACATGATTATGATGTAGCAAAACTCGGACAAAGGTGGGGGGGGGGCTTCCTGTTTAAAAGTCGGACTAGAGGCCCCAAGGCCCAAAGTTCGGACCCCTTAAATAAGCAACAAAGTCGGACCAGTGCTCATCTCCCAAAACTCGGACCCTATGCTTGATGCCTTAAAAATTCGGACTCAATGTCTTATGTGAAAGTCGGATATAGCATGAATAACACAAAACTCGGACATAAAGGCTTCAAGATATTCGGACAAACACATCAAACAAAACATCGGACCTATGTGTCTTGTGAGAAGTTCGGACTAAACAAGTCTATTAAAGGTCGGACATGAGGCTTTGCTTTAAAACTCGGATCACATCTATAGTTTAAAGATCGGACCTTTGTGTTATTCTAAAATTCGGATCATAGATCATTGTAAACGTCGGATCAACTATACAACATATTATTCGGACTCCCTTAGTGTTATAAACTCAGACAAACATAAATCCAAAACTCTGACTAACCATTATGCAAACTTCGGACTAGCAACATTCACAAAACTCAGACAAATCAATCATGCGTGAATTCCAATCATTGCACAGAATCAAAAGAATCAGATGATTTACGTTCTTGTTTTCATACGAACAGAAAACCCTAATTACAAACAATGGCAACCATTGTAATCCAATTATCAATCACAATTCTAGCATATCATGTATCTTGACAACAATCAACCATTACACAACTAATCAACATCATATTTCAATAATCAGAATCCAAATCAAATATTCACAGAACATCATATGAAGAACTAGGGTTTTCATGAACACATAATCAAGAATTGATAATAATCAAGCAATCAATAAACAATTACCTTGTATTCATTCTAGAGTAAATGTGGAATCAAACGTGCTGAATGTCTTGTGCCAATGATGATGGTGATGATGATTGCCAGAGAATGTTAAGTACGTGTTTAGTTTCTTGGGTGGTGATTAGTGAAAGGAATTAGGGTTAAGTATGATTAGAGTTTCACTAATTTCTCTATACATCCCTAAGTGTCATATTTTACACAAGTACACCATTTCACAACAATTTCACAGTTTCATCACCAAGTTTATATATATGACAAGTCTTTCATAATTAACAAACAACCATGTACAATCACACAATACGATTCATTGCACCAAAACGTATACAATTCCATAGCAACTAATTGTGCAAATAAACAATTAAACAATAAATGAACGTGCGATAAATGCGAAGTAGGAATCTTGGAAATTTGAGTTGTCACATTATCCCCAACTTGAAAGAAATTTCGTCCCGAAATTTAGCATGCGGTTACTGAGGAAGCTAGGTAAGTTGTATCGTTTACTGATTTTCCTGGGGTGTCACATCATCCCCCCGTTGATTTGGAATTTCGTCCCGAAATTCCGCAGTAGTAGCTTCAGTCTCAGTAGTGGTTGCATTGGTTCCGAATAACTGGGGATACTTGAGTTCCATTTGATCTTCTCATTCCCAGGTATACTCTGGGCCACGACGGGAGTTCTAACGAACTCATACAAGAGGTATTCTAGTGTTCTTGAGGACCTTGACATCCCGGTCCGTGATTTCAACTGGTTCCTCAACGAACTGCAACCGCTCATCGATAGTGAGTTCCTTAAAAGGAACTATGAGGGTCTCATCTGATAGACACTTCTTCAGATTCGACACATGGAAAACATTGTGAACTGCACCGAGTTCAGCTGGTAGGTTTAGCTTGTAGGCCACTTTGCCTATTTTCTCAATGATTTCGAATGGTCCAACATACCGTGGATTGAACTTGCCTCGTTTACCAAATCGAACCACACCCTTCCAGGGTGAGACTTTGAGTAGCACTCGATCCCCAACTTGGAACTCGAGCGGTTTTCTGCGTTTATCAGCGTAGCTTTTCTGGCGATCACGAGCTGCCGCCATGCGTTGTCGTATTTGTGCAATCCGTTCAGTAGCGTCGACTACCATTTCTGGACCTGTAATCTGACTATCCCCCACCTCTGCCCAACAGAGAGCTGACCGGCATTTACGTCCGTACAATGCCTCGAATGGAGCGGCTTGTATGCTGGTGTGGTAACTGTTATTGCACGAAAACTCCACTAACGGGAGGTGTTTTTCCCAGCTGTTGCCGAAATCAATAACACATGCCCGAAGCATGTCTTCTAGGGTTTGAATCGTGCGCTCAGACTGCCCATCCGTCTGAGGGTGATAAGCTGTGCTCATGTCTAATCGAGAGCCAAAAGCTTTGTGCATTGCTTGCCATAGTTCCGAAGTGAATCGTGCATCCCGATCCGAAATGATGGAGGTGGGCACCCCGTGCCTCGAAACAACTTCTTTAAGATAAACGTCTGCGAGAGTCGAGAACTTATCCGTTTCCTTAATAGCCAGGAAGTGTGCAGACTTGGTGAGTCGATCCACGATCACCCATATAGTATCATTCCCACGCTGGGATCTGGGTAGGCCTGTAACAAAATCCATGGAAATTTCTTCCCATTTCCATTGCGGTATCTTGGGCTGCTGAAGTAGGCCCGCTGGTTTCTGATACTCCACTTTGACTTTTGCACACGTCAAACATTTGCCGACGTAAGTTGCTATGTGGGCCTTCATGCTAGGCCACCAATATGTAGTTCTGATGTCGTGATACATTTTATCCGAACCTGGATGTACCGAGTAGCGAGACTTATGAGCTTCATCCATTACAAGTTCTCGTAAACCGCCGTATAATGGTACCCAAATACGTCCTGTTACATAGTAGGCGCCGTCTTCCTTCTGTTCTAATCGTTGCCTTGATCCGCGTAAGGCTTCAGCCTTGACGTTTTCTGGTTTCAATGCTTCCACCTGAGCATCTCGTATCTGTGCACGAAGATCAGACTGAATAGTGAGCTGCAAAGCTCGTACACGCCTAGGTAATGTGTCCTTTCGACTGAGAGCGTCAGCCACAACATTGGCTTTGCCAGGATGGTACTTGATGGCGCATTCATAATCATTGAGTAACTCGACCCATCGTCGTTGACGCATATTCAATTCCTTCTGCTTGAAGATATGCTCGAGACTCCTGTGATCAGTGTAAATAGTGCACCTGGTACCGTACAGGTAGTGTCACCATATCTTGAGCACGAAAACAACAGCTCCCAGCTCTAAATCGTGCGTCGTGTAGTTCCGTTCATGAACTTTGAGTTGTCGCGAAGCGTAGGTAATAACTTTATCTCACTGCATCAATACACAACCAAGCCCCTGTATCGATGAGTCACAATAGACCACAAAATCGTCTGTGCCCTCTGGCAGTGAGTGAATAGGTGCGCTGCAAAGCCTATCCTTTAAGTACTGAAAAGCGATTTCCTGGGAATCTCCCCAACGGTAGGTGACACCTTTCTGTGTCAGCATAGTAAGTGGCTGTGCGATATTCGAAAAGTCTTTAATGAATCGTCTATAGTAACCCGCCAAACCCAAGAATTGGCGTATCTCTGTTGGTGTACGTGGTGCAGGCCAATTCCTGATTGATTCTACCTTGGATGGATCGACATGGATCCTATCCCTGTTCACCACATGGCCTAAGAAGTGGACTTCACGAAGCCAGAAGTCGCATTTTGAAAACTTTGCGTACAGTTGCTCCTTTCGAAGAAGTTCCAAGATAAGTCGTAAGTGCTGCTCGTGTTCCACCTGACTCTTGGAGTAGATCAGGATGTCGTCGATGAAAACAATGACGAACTTGTCTAGATAGGGTTTGCACACCCTGTTCATAAGATCCATGAAAACTGCCGGCGCGTTCGTAAGCCCAAATGGCATGACTAGAAACTCGTAGTGACCGTAGCGAGTTCTGAATGCTGTCTTGGAGACGTCCTCATCCCGGACTATCAGCTGATGATACCCTGACCTTAGATCAATCTTGGAGTAGTAACTTGACCCTTGCAACTGGTCGAATAAGTCGTCGATGCGTGGAAGAGGATAGCGGTTCTTCACTGTGACCTTGTTCAGTTCGCGGTAGTCTATGCACATCCTGAAAGTGCCATCCTTCTTTTTCACAAATAATACTGGAGCTCCCCAAGGCGAAGAGCTTGGACGAATAAAGCCCTTATCCAAGAGCTCTTGCAGTTGCTTTGACAGTTTCTCCAGTTCAGTTGGAGCTAAACGATACGGTTCGCGAGCTATAGGTGCTGCTCCTGGAGCTAGCTCGACTTGAAACTCAACCTGACGATGAGGCGGTAGACCAGGTAAATCTTCAGGAAACACTTGAGGAAATTCGCGTACAACTGGAATATCCTCTATCCTTTTCTCTTTCGTCGATGCATCAGTAACAAGTGCAAAAATGGCAGTATGACCCTTTCGTAAACATTTCTGAGCCTTCAAGAAAGAGATGATGCCAACCACAGCACCACTCTTGTCGCCTTGAACTTCGAGAGGTTCTTTACCCGAACGAGGAATACGAATGATCTTCTCCTTACATAAGATTTCTGCTTGCTGCTTGGACAACCAATCCATGCCAATAACGATGTCGAAACTACCCAGAACTATAGGAATGAGGTCGATGGAGAAAGTCTGACCAGCGAGGATAAGATTACAACCCTGAACTATGTGTGTTGCTTCTAGACTTTTACCATTAGCTAACTCTACGACATGTTTGGTGCTTAGGGGAGTTGGTGCACGTTTTAACATTTGGCTAACTTTCAATGACACGTAACTTGTATCCGCACCCGAATCAAACAATACAATAACATAAAAGTCATCAAGAAGAAACTAACCCATAACGACGTTAGGATCATTTCTGGCATCACCCTGCCCCAACACAAATGCACGACCCCTTGCTTCATTGTCGTTGTTGTTCCCACCATTGTTGTTGTTGTTGCCATTTCCCTGATTGTTGTTGTTGTTGCGATTCTGGTTCTGGTTTAACTGGGGGCAATCACGCTTGAAATGTCCTTCAGCCCCACACTGAAAACATCCCCTGTTGCCCTGCTGTTGCTGCTGCTGATACTGGTTCTGTGGAGCTGGTGGTGGGTGTTGCTGATTCTGATTTGCAGGTCGCGAACTCCTGCAGTCTTTAGCTTCATGCCCTAACTTGAGGCATCTCTGACAACGCTCCTTACGACACCGTCCACTGTGGTGTCTGTTGCACCTATTACACAATGGGTGAACTCCTCGATATCCACCCTGCCCCTGATTGCCCGAAGAGTGCTGACTGGGTCTCTGATAACTATCAGTTTTTTGCTGCTGAACCTGTGACTGAACTGAAGCTGATCCCTTGCTAGAATCCCTATCCCATTTTCTCTTGTTGTCACTGGGAGTGGCAAGCGTAGCAGAAGTGGTAACGGTAGCAGTAGCGCTGATACGTTTAGGCAGCCTGTTCTGATCCACTGCCTGATCTGTGATGCGATGAGCGAGGCGTTGAATAGCCTGGATGTTATCAAGATTAGCCGATGTCACATGGCTCTGGATCTCTGGCGCTAATCCCTTGAGGTACAACTCAATGCGCTTAATTGGAGGGTCCACCATAAAGGGACACAGCACGGCCAGCTCGTTCGACCGTTTAGTATAGGCTTCAATTTCTGACCCAGTCATTTTCAAATGGTAAAACTCATCTTCCAACTTGTGAATATCTTCCCGTGTGCAGTATTCCCTTTTGATCAGTTCCTTGAAATCATTCCAAGGGGTGGCGTTAACACCTGCCAACCCTAGGATCTGTACTTGCGCGTTCCACCAAGTCAACGCGATTCCTTCCAAAGTACCAGTGGCATATTTCACCCTGCGAGCCTCAGGGCATTCACACATTTCGAATACTGACTCTAGCTTCTCAAACCAATGGAGGATCCCACTGCCCCCTTGGTGCCACTGAATGTGCTTGGACGATAGTCCATGAAGTTCTTAAAAGTGCAAACGGGCTGATGAGCGTGTTGACCTAATGTGTAAGAACAGAACAAGGTTAAACATAAGAGTTGTTTAGGAATGTAGGATCTAAAGATCCTTGGATGAGTTACGACTGCAGGGTATACCTCCTGCGTTTGCAGCTGCAAGTGCCGCAGCTACTCGTTCATTGATAAGTGCCGTCAACTGGTCTTGAGTCATGTTCACACGTCCAGACATGATCTTCATAGTAAAAGTAGTGTAAGTGAGAATGGTTCGCGAGTAGTGCGATGACAGAAGAGTGTAAGCACATAGGTGTTCTCAAGCAATAACAAATAGTGAGCAATGTAATTTAAGCATACCACGAGCAAAGTTCTATGTAAATCTAGCAAGTAGGCAATAAACATAAACCTTATTACCTAGGATGTTGAGTCTTGCACGTGGAGCGAAGCGTCGTTGTGGATCGTTGAGAGCACTGTTCTGGTTATAGTCTGGTTTTAATAAAAATGTTTTCCCATATTAAAACCAAGTTCTCTATAACCAATGGCTCTGATACCAATCTGTCACACCCCCAAAATCCCACGCGGAATATCACCGCTTGGGATCGTGACTGACCAGGATCAAGCCACCAATCATATTGAACATGTAATTAATATCAAGTAAAATAAATGCAAACCAATCATTTAATACGATAGGTGTTCAAAACATAATTATAGTTTCAAAGTGTAGCGGAAGCATAAGTATGAAAACCCAATGTATAAAATAAGTTCAAGTGTTTAAATGTTTTAACATGGCATCCATGATCCATGCTCCACAACGACCTGCTCCTCCCTATGCAAGCTCCATGTATCTAACGACCTGCAAGGCATGTAACAGAGGATCAACAACTAGTTGAGCGAGTTCACAGTTTATAGTTCAGTAATTGTAATGGTATAGTAAGCCTTGTGTTCGTTCATTAAGTCATGTATCGTGTTAGTTCGTATCGCGGCCCTCTAGGCATGTATACGAAGATTAGGGAAAGTTTCCAAGCATTCTAGACTAGGTATATTTGTATCGCGGCCACCCGGCACCTGTGCGAAGTTTAGCGTATAGTTCGCAGCCTTCCTAGGCATGTGTGCGAAGATCAGTCATAATATCACAGCCAACCCTGGCATGTGTGCGAAGATCAGTTCTATAAGTATCACTAGTCTAGTCGTATCTTATCAATAACCTTCCTCCCCGAGGATCATATCACTAATTTCCATTATCTAGGTAAGTATAAGTAAATAATCAAATCCCATTCCCACCCTGGGAACCCCATGCCTTGGCTGTGTGAACTCACCTTGGTTTGCTCGGTATGCTTAACTATGTGCTTGCAATTAATCAATCAAGTCCTATAGTATGCATGTATATTAAATCAGTTGTATGTCGTTTATATCACGAAGTGTTTAAGCAATCATCGTCATGTTTCACGTAACAGTTAATTCACGTTCATCAAATAATACATCATACAATAGAGTAATTCAGAACCATTAGGGTTACCGCACACACACTGAGCTTATATACACGGTGAACACAACTCAGTTACATACCACATACCACATACCTGACATATAGAACAGAACTCACAGTTAAGCATTTAACAGTTCACAGGGTAAATCACTTAACAGATAACGAAACTCGGACCAATCACTTGTTCTTAAAACTCAGATCAAACCATAACATACAAAAGCTCGGACACCCCTTGTATCTCTATGAATGTCGGACATGTTGACATGTATTAAAGGTCGGACAAGGTGTAAGGATACAAAAACTCGGACCACATGATTATGATGTAGCAAAAATCGGACAAAGGTGGGGGGCGGGCTTCCTGTTTAAAAGTCGTACTAGAGGCCCCAAGGCCCAAAGTTCGGACCCCTTAAATAAGCAACAAAGTCGGACCAGTGCTCATCTCCCAAAACTCGGACCCTATGCATGATGCCTTAAAAATTCGGACTCAATGTCTTATGTGAAAGTCGGATATAGCATGAATAACACAAAACTCGAACATAAAGGCTTCAAGATATTCAGACAAACACATCAAACAAAACATCGGACCTATGTGTCTTGTGAGAAGTTCGGACTAAACAAGTCTATTAAAGGTCGGACATGAGGCTTTGCTTTAAAACTCGGATCACATCTATAGTTTAAAGATCGGACCTTTGTGTTATTCTAAAATTCGGATCATAGATCATTGTAAACGTTGGATCAACTATACAACATATTATTCGGACTCCCTTAGTGTTATAAACTCAGACAAACATAAATCCAAAACTCTGACTAACCATTATGCAAACTTCGGACTAGCAACATTCACAAAACTTAGACAAATCAATCATGCGTGAATTCCAATCATTGCACAGAATCAAAAGAATCAGATCAGTTACGTTCTTGTTTTCATACGAACAGAAAACCCTAATTACAAACACTGGCAACCATTGTAATCCAATTATCAATCACAATTCTAGCATATCATGTATCTTGACAACAATCAACCATTACATAACTAATCACCATCATATTTCAATAATCAGAATCCAAATCAAATATTCACAGAACATCATATGAAGAACTAGGGTTTTCATGAACACATAATCAAGAATTGATAATAATGAAGCAATCAATAAACAATTACCTTGTATTGATTCTAGAGAAAATGTGGAATCAAAAGTGCTGAATGTCTTGTGCCAATGATGATGGTGATGATGATTGCCAGAGAATGTGAAGTACATGTTTAGTTTCTTGGGTTGTGATTAGTGAAAGGAATTAGGGTTAAGTATGATTAGAGTTTCACTAATTTCTCTATACATCCCTAAGTGTCATATTTTACACAAGTACACCATTTCAAAACAATTTCACAGTTTCATCACCAAGTTTATATATATGACAAGTCTTTCATAATTAACAAACAACCATGTACAATCACACAATACGATTCATTGCACCAAAACGTATACAATTCCAAAGCAACTAATTGTGCAAATAAACAACTAAACAATAAATGAACGTGCAATAAATGCGAAGTAGGAATCTTGGAAATTCGAGTTGTCACAAAAATGATGGAAGAAGTGAGTAGAAACATATAGGATTCACTTTAAACACTCCTTCACATTAATATTTCAGCAAATGTAAAGGTGAGCAGTTCGGCTTCCGATGACGTGAACAGTTACAAATGTGAAAGGCACAAGGGGTATATATAGTGTTGTAGGTTCGCTCATATGACAGGCCACATAAGCGAACCTCCTTCATTGTAGGTTCGCTTATGTGTCACTTGACCATATAAGCGAACCTATGACATGGAAATCATAAAATTACAAGTTTAACCCCTGAACTATACAAAAACACCCTATCCAGACCCTATACATTAATCTAGCACGACTAAGACGCAGGTTTTAGACATTATGTACCAACAGGTACCATAACCTAATACTGGTCGGTTGGGCCAAAATTAATGAATGTCATTTGTTATGTAACTACAACCATCAAGTTTTGTTCACATTATTGAAATCGTTATTAGTTTAGTAAAAATCATTTTAATCGTTTTTGAAATCATCGTTTAAACCTTGAAAACATTTCGTACATATGAATCACCCCAAAACATTTAAGAACAGTAAAAATAGGGGAACTATCCTCAATCAATAGAACTTCAAACAACCTCAAGCAAACCAAAGGAATCAAGTAGCACCTAGTAATCGAACCACTAGTCAAACAATAGACGCCTAAATCGGACGATCGGACAGGATGAGGTCTTGTAAACCAAATGAGTGTTGGAACTCATGTGATATGGTTTAACAAAGCCTACATACTAAATTGAAACCTAACCTAAGTGCTTTCGACCCATCGCGACCCATTAAGGTAGCTTACGCTACTTTAACGCGTCGTGCGCGCAAATGCGTGTTCGAGACGTCTAACTAGTCCTATGACAAGTATTATATGCCAAAACATGTTTTAAATATGTTACAAAATCAGTTATGTGACAAAAGTTTAGGTTACATATGTTTAATTACCAATTACGTATGAAAAGGGTATTTTGGTAATTTACTTAAGGGATATAAACTACTTATCATACAACTATTTAAACTAGGCGACCACAAGATATAACCTTGGAAGGTTATTCCCTATGCTATTATGGTCACAAAACATGTTTGGTCGATCCTAATGATCGACCAAACGGGTCGTGTTCGGAAGTCTAAGCGGGTGTTTAGTCCGCTTGACTTACGACTCTACACAAGCACTAAACTAAAAAGTGACGAGCTAAACATGTCGAAACATGTTTAGTTAAGTTAGAAAATAGGTTTGGTATCAAAACAAACGGTTTTGAAACCTAAAAGTAGCTTGGTTAAAAAATACACGAGAAAACGCATTCTGGCCGAAGCTACGACTCGTCACTGAGCCTAGATAACGTGGTAATCAGTAGGTATAGTTACTAGGGACTATAACCATCGTGATTACGCTCACGTTATGAAGTTCAAACGAACTTTGCGTTGACCATAAACTGCTTAAGGTAGAAAGTCAAACGCAGTTTGACTTTAACGCTAAAACGAATGAAAAGAACGAAAGAACACTTACAGAAGGTCCCTGCAAGATTTGATTCCGATTTTTCTCTCAGGTAGGAAGCATATACTTCCACTTAGAGAGCATAAATCAAATTTCAAATTGTGGGTTTTGAAGTGAAATGGATGGGGTATATATAGGATTTCTAGAACTGTTAAGATCGTTCCTCGAAAACTGAACTTTGATCTAGACCTTACATGTGTGCCCATGGTTTTCTAAAACCATGGGAGCCCCTAATATGGACTATGTTCATTGAATACCAGCCCATGGTTTTGCAAAACCATGGGTTAAAACCATCAACACTTCAAAATGGACTATGTTCATTGAATCTGCCAGCAATTTCAAAAATGGTCCCTGCACTTGAAAAACTTAATTTTTTTGGCACTTTTAAGCCCCGTTGACCCCATTTCAAGGCTCTAAAATAAAGTTAAAGTATAGCGAACTTAAAATATGCTCAAAAACATCTCGGATGTCGGTTCGTTTGGTGGTACGATTGCGTTATTCGCTTAATTACGACGGAAGTCGTAACGAACGCAAAAACGATCCAAATTAAGCGACGAATTGAATTTTATCATGCCAAACACTAAAATAAAATATTTTAATGCTTACATAATTTGTTTTGGATGTCCGGATGTATTCAGAACGTAAGTTATGCGCGAAAATGCAAACTTATGCACTTTTTGACGCTTTTAGTCCCTGAATGAGCATAAAGTTTATTTTAGCATACCGAACCCCTCAAAGCCTATTTCTAAGCTATGTAAAGGTTATTTAGGGTATGTTTAACTTATGATCAAGTTCCGGAATGTTCGTTACTATACAAATCGGCATAGTTTCACAGTTTGACACAAATAGTCCCTGCGATCGAACAAAGTTGATTTTAACACACCAAACCATCCAAAACTTATTTCTAAGTTATGTGGATGTTATTTAAGGTATGTTAAGCCTATGTCACTATTCCGGAGTGTTTGTTGCATTAAACTAGTTATATTTACGCATCGGTGCGCATGTAACCTTCCAGAAAGCGATTTAGAGCTTGAAATCGGAATCGAATCGAATTGAAAATTTACCAAACACAATTACACACATAATAACACAAAAAAACATATAATAACACCAAAGCACATTGTTTTATTGATAACCAACATTGTTTTATATTGAACCACGACTACAGAATACAGTTGTCACAGTCTCCCCTACTTCAGGAAATTTCGTCCTGAAATTTTTAACTAGAGGAAGCTTGTGAAAACAAATGCGGATATTTCGCCTTCATCTGGTCCTCACATTCCCAAGTAAACTCTGGGCCACATTTGGATTCCCAGCGAGTTTTTACCAATCGAATCCGTTTGTTCTTCAACTGTTTGAAAATATGGTCCATGATCTCCACGGGTTTCTCGATAAAGTGCATCATTTCATCGATTCAGATCTCGTCGAGAGGAATGTGAAGATCAGCATTGGCTAAACACTTTCGCAATTTGGACACGTGAAAAGTCGGGTGAATATCCCAAGCTCTAGAGGTAGCTCTAAACATATCCTCCAAAGTTTGAATCGTTCGCTCAGATTGACTATCTCTTTGGGGATGATAAGCAGTGCTTAGATTCAGTTGGGTTCCCAAAGCAGATTACATGGTTTTCCAGAAATGAGATGATAATCGAGCATCACGATCAGAAGTGATATCCAAAGGAACACCATGTCGTGATACAATCTCATCAACATAAATCTTTGCAAGTTTATCAGCAGATAGATCCTCGTGAATTGGAATAAATGAGCTGATTTCGTTAATCGATCGATAACAACCCAGATAGCGTCGTGACCTTTAGATATACGCGGTAACTTAGTGATGAGATCCATCGCAATGTTCTCCCACTTCCAAACCGGTATCTCTGGTTGGACAAGCAAACCAGAAGGTCATTGATGTTCGTGTGACACCTGTGTCACCGCGACCATCAAACAAATACCAAGCCGATGAAATATTGTATTTCATACTTGGGATCTTGTATAAATATGTGTATGTTTTGCACATATCAATTATTGTTCAATTTCAAACTCTACATTGCTTTCTAGAGCATTATACGCAAACTGGTGCGTAAACGTACTCAGTTTAATGCGACAAATACTCCGGAACATCAACATATACTCAACATACCTTAAATAACCTTTACATAACTTAGAAATAAGTTTTGAAGGCTTTGGTATAGCAAAAACAAACTTTTGGATCATTCAGGGACTAAAAGTGTCAAAAAGTGCACAAGTTTGCACTTTCGCGCATAACTTACGTTCTGAATACATCCGGACATCCAAAAATTTATGTAAGCATCCTTATATTATGCCTTAGTGTTTGGCATGAGAAAAATCCATTCGTCGCGTCATTTGGATCGTTTTTCGCGCTTATGCGCATTCCGTCGTAATTAAGCGAACATCGCGTTCGTACGACCAAACGAACCAACATCCTTAACATTTTTGAGCATGTTTCATGTCCACAATGCTTAGGCATCATTTTAGGGCCTTAAAGTTGGCTTTACGGGCCTTAGAAGTGTCGAAAATGGCTTAAATACGCAACAGGGACCAAAACTGCCATTTTTGAAAGTATGTGCAGATCAGAAGCTTCAGGCGGCCCGCGTGAGTTTTGCCTAAATGTTGACGCGGGGCGCGAGGGACTGTCAGACAGATTCAATGTATGCATTTAATGCAGTTGGCCTTTCGTTTGATCAAGGGGTGATGCCCTTTCACCCAATCAAGAGCCAAGGGGCATTTTCTGACTTACCACAACATTTCGACAAGTGTACGCACGAGATCGCGGCACGATATTCGATAAACGATCCTAACGGTTCCACTTTTTCTTTAAATACCCCCCCCCCCCTTGATGCAAAACCCACACAATCTGATCTAAAAGCTCTAAGTTGGAACCATTGTTTCATACCTGAGCTATTTTGATCTAGATTAGCATTCGGGGACCCTCCGTAAATCTTCTTTCGTTCTTTTATTCGCTTTTCGAGTCCGAAAGTCAACATTTTGTTGACTTTCTGCATTGACCAGCTTATGGTCGATGCGAAGTTCATGGAACTTCATAACGTGAGCGTGATCACGATGGTTATAGTCCGTAGTGACTATACCTACTGATCACCACGTTATCTAGGCTCAGTGACGAGTCGTAGTTTCGGCCAAAATGCGCATTCTTGCGTATTTTGTAACCAAACTACTCGTGAGCATCAAAGCCGTTTGTTTTGATGCCAAACCTGTTTTCTAAACTTAGTTAAGCATGTTCTAACATGCTTAGCTCGTCACTTTTAGTTTAGTGCTTATATAGGGTCGTAAGGTAAGCGATCTAAACCATCGCTTATACTTTCGAACCCGACCCATTTGGTCGATCATTAGGATCCAACCAAACACATTAGGTGACCATAGCTATAACCTTCCGAGGTTATACCTTGTAGTCACGATGTTAGGCGTTCCGAACGCGTTCTACGCGAACGAGGCGTTAGGGTAGCATAAGCTACCTAAACGGGTCGTGACGGACCGTAAGCACTTAGGTTAAGTTTCATTTTAGTATGTAGGCTTTGTTAAACCATATTACACGAGTCTCCATACTCGTTTGGTTTACGAACCCGCATACTATCCGATCTTTCCGATTTGGTCCGGTATATTAACATAGCTACCTATTAGGTGCCATTTGATATCCCGTGATCTTTAGCATTATCTGGTTATTATACAAGAACTTCAAAGCAATCTCAGGTGAGTACATTGAACCCCTCTTTTACTGTTTTCCAAACTATTTTGGGGTGAAACACATGTGCCTACTTGCTACTTTCATGCTTTCCGGTTTTCACATCATATACTGCTATGTTCGATAGTACATATATAGTACATGATTTCATTGTGTTTATGCTATGTATGCCCATTGTGTGCGTACTTTGTACATTGCTTTACATCACATTTCATGCTACGTACGCCCATTGTGTGCATACGTAGTACATTGTTTCACATTGCATATCTGTTGCATATGCTCATCCAGCATATGAACACATTATTCTACATTTTGAACCGTTGTACTCTACAATACATTTCATGCTACGTACGCCCATTGTGTGCATACGTAGTACATTGTTTCACATTGCATATCTGTTGCATATGCTCATCCAGCATATGAACACAGTATACTACATTTTGAACCGTTGTACTCTACAATACATTTCATGCTACGTACGCCCATTGTGTGCATACGTAGTACATTGTTTCACATTGCATTTCTGTTGCATATGCTCATCCAGCATACGAACACATTACACTACATTTTGAACCGTTGTAACCATTTGACTATGTGAACCGTCTTACCCCTTTGATTTCATGAACCGTCCGTAACCATTGAACCGTGTAAACCAGTTGTATCCGTTGACATGGATTACATTTGACAATAGACATTTGACTATACATGAACATTTCTACCGTTGTTAAACATTTCATCTTGATGGTTTGGTTTGAGTAAGTGATTTAAGTAACGAGGCGTGTGTAATATGATACAAGCATGGTGGATACGCCACTGGTACTTCCTATATATAAGTGTTTGTATGGTATTACATATCGTAGCGTTATTTGAATCATTTCAATTTGAGACATATGACATTTTATACAAATAACACGCTTTTCACAAGACATTGATTTACAAACAACAAATCTTATACAAACTCTTTTTACATGGTTATTCAGTTAACCATGCATTGTTCTCTTATTTATACATATCATTTGATCTTACCGTTTTTCAAATGATTTACAAGACAAAGCAAAATACGAGGTTCATGACTAAACATTTTCTCAAACATAAGTCATGAATTCCGTTTTCACAAAACCAATGTATCTCACAGGCATTTTTATGCTGACGTACCTATTTTCACATGTGTTTTCAGGAGATGATGCATAGGACTTATCAAGACATACTTAGGCGGACCTGTGCCTTAGTGCCTTAAAACGACACAAGAACTAGATAATTTATGTTATGTACTCTTTAGTTCTTGTTTAAACAATGTAAACATTCATGTTTGATTAATAAAACGAAACTTCAATTGCCATGGATTTGAAACAATTGATTCTGTTACAACACTCCCCGACGTTTCCGCCACGTTTTGTATGTTCTACGTGGTCGGGGTGTGACAGAAAAGATGGTATCAGAGCCAATGGTTATAGGGAATTAGGTTATTAGTAATGCTTTGACCTAGTCTATAACCTTCCTAGGACCCTAACGCGAGTTTACTTGCGTTTAACCGTAAAACAATACCGTCACCTATCCTTAGGCGACGACCACAACAAGAACATAAATTTCAAAACCGCTTTGAAAACCAATCATCTGTTCTAGGATGATTGATTACTAGATTTTGAACCCTCTGTTATAAGGTTTTGAACCCCTTTGAATTTTCAAAACTCCCGTCAAAGTTTTGGGTCCTAACTAGTGTGAACACGTGCGAACTGGAAGAGTGAATGCCTGTACCCTGGGTTTTCTGTCTAAGGTTAGAGTGTTCGTACAAATCCACATAATCGGACCAGTCACTCTTACCTGGGAACTCTTGGGGTGAGTGTCCACTTATAGGCGAGCATGTCTTCGCGATACACTATGAGGATCTATTTGCTTTGATTCAGCCTTGGTGTTGTTTGTTTGCTTGCTTCATGATTCAAACAAGTGACCATCAACCGTGATTATGGTCAGTGATTGTAACATCCTATTCTTACCCAATACCATTTTATTTGTTTCCTTTCATGTTTTCCTCTTTTAGAATGCCTCCTCGACGTGAACACCAGATAGCAACTGCCGAGCTGGCATAAATTATTGCGCAGCAGATGGCTGCTCAATTCCCAAATCTCTTTGCTCAATGGAACCAAGCCAACAACAACAACAATGGTACATGCAATTTCAAGAACTTTAACTCGGCTAAACCACTCAAGTTTAGTGGTTCTGAGGGAGCAAATGGGCTTCTCCAATGGTTCGAGAGCATCGAAAATACCTTTCGCCACGTGCAGTGTCCGGAAAATCGCAAGGTCGAGTTTTCTTCGAGTGTGTTTCAGAAGAGGGCTCTTACATGGTGGAACGGGGTAATGAGAGACCGTGGTGCAGATGTTGCTCTAGCACAAACATGGGCTGAACTGAGAGCTCTTATGATGAGAGAGTTTTGTCCTCGTCATGAACAACGAGCGTTGGAGAAGGAGTTTGATGATTTGAAACAAGATAGTGGCGAACACAGGGCATATACTGATAGGTTTGAGGTGTTGAGTCTACTTTGCCCGACTATGGTCGCCCCACTCGACAAGGCTATCGAAAGGTACATCGACGGCCTGCCTGACTCGGTACAAGACATTGTCACTGGTAGCAACCCTACCACACTCCGTCAGGCCATTGAGCTATCTGCAACCTTGACTGAATCGCAGATCAGAAAACATAAACTTTTTCGAAAGGGTGACAAGAAACCAATCGAGGAATCAAAGACCATGGATGAACAGACTGAATCTCCTAAGAAGTCAAAGAAGCGAAAGGCTTCTCAGAACTTTGCCATGGTCGCTCACAATGGTCAAGCCGTCCCCAACCAACCAGCTCAACCCCCTGCTAGAAAACCATACAATGGAACTGCACCCTTGTGCAACCAATGTAGCCTCCATCATCACGCCAATGTACAATGCCGAAAATGCCAAACTTGTGGACTTATAGGCCACACAGCAAGAGTCTGCCCAGCTGCAGCTGCGCCAAACCAAGCTGGCAACAATCCTGCTCAAGGTCGTTTTCTACCAGGCTCTTGTTTCAACTGTGGCGAGATGGGTCATTTCCGAAGAAATTGCCCAAAGCTTGCTAATGCAAATCCAGCACAGGGATAAGCATCTGACTGACTAGAAGACAACATCGTTTAGAAATAATCACGTCTTATGTATTATTTTCTTTTGTTGTCAAGGTCCAAGAAACCGTTGTTATCGTTGTTTATAAATAAATCTTTTATTTGCATCGCAATGTATTTCTGTGGTTGCATGTATAAATGACATATCCCTTACAATACCGACAATCAAGGGACCGTATTCCTTAAAGAACAAACTACCCCCAAAATTCTCCCATTCTATAATCGCTTGCGTCTTCCACAAAATTCCTAAGTACCCGTTTATTCTAAGGAAACGAAGTACAAAGCGCAGGTTACAACACAAGACGAATACCCAAAGTACCACTATAAATCCTTAATAGGGTACTAAGGACTTCCCGTAAGTCTTTAATTGTTGTATACCTTAATTCGAATGTGGTGATTCCTTGTAATCAAAAATCGAATTTTGGGAGATCTTTCTATCTTCTCAGATAGATCCCAGTGAACATTGAGACCCGTCGATTGGTTTCCATATCCGTATTCAATCAATAACAAGTTAATAACAAATTATAATCAAGTTAAACAATTATGTGACTTTGTGCTTATGTGTTCCCTTATGTGTTGTTGTGAGATCCAAATTATGTTATCCAAATCCTCGTAGAATCTTACATATCCTTGTACAAGAGATTCATAGTAGGATACCCAAAGGTATTACTTAAAATCCTCAATGGACTTCTATGTTATAGATAAGTCCTTTGGATTATAAAGTACTACTCCATAATTAGACCCTTGAGTGGTCTAGTTAAACAGATTCATCCAAAAAAAAATCTGGATAAGGATATCATGTGATGATATAGCTGAAAGGACTCCTTGGTGGACTAACTAAGAAGATCCCCTGTCGATCTAATTAAAAGGAACCGATGGAAGTCTAGTCACCCTCATCACGAGTTTGATATCCTTCCCCAAAACATTACAAAACAAACTGTGCGGACTGTGCAAGGGATTACGTAATTATGGATGCATACATAATTATGGAATCTAGTGCACAGAAATCACAGCAAGTTCTGTCATGTGTCTAGAGTTAACACTATTCATTTCCAACTCTTAGGAAGCAACCGTTGAAAATGACTCCGTTAGTTCATTTTCGTTTCTGACGATTTATCCGTTGGGGAAATGAATATCCGTTGTGTAATCCTTCATTTCCATTTCTGATGAAGTAACCGTTGAAAATGACTCCGTTAGTTCATTTTCGTTTCTGACGATTTATCCGTTGGGGAAATGAATATCCGTTGTGTAATCCTTCATTTCCATTTCTGATGAAGCAACCGTTGAAAATGACTCCGTTAGTTCATTTTCATTTCTGACGATTTATCCGTTGGGGAAATGAATATCCGTTGTGTAATCCTTCATTTCCATTTCTGATGAAGTAACCGTTGAAAATGACTCCGTTAGTTCATTTTCGTTTCTGACGATTTATCCGTTGGGGAAATGAATATCCGTTGTGTAATCTTTCATTTCCATTTCTGATGAAGAAACCGTTGAAAATGACTCCGTTAGTTCATTTTCGTTTCTGCCGATTTATCCGTTGGGGAAATCAATATCCGTTGTGTAATCCTTCATTTCCAATTCTGATGAAGCAACCGTTGAAAATGACTCCGTTAGTTCATTTTCGTTTCGGACGATTTATCCGTTGGGGAAATGAATATCCGTTGTGAAATCATTCATTTCCATCTCTGAGGAAGCAACCGTTGAAGATGACTCCGTTAGTTCATTTTCGTTTCTGACGATTTGTCCATTGAGGAAAAGAACATCTGTTTGCTTATTCCGTCATTTCCATTTCTGAAGAATACTCGTTGAGGAAAATGACTCCGTCTGTTCATATTCGTTTCTGAGGAATGACCATTAAGGAAATGACAGGATATTGCCTTGCATATCGCTGGTGGTTATTTGGCAAAGTCACAAATAGACTCCTACGAATAAATTTCGGGACGAAATTTCCTAAAGTAGGGGAGACTGTGACACCTGTGTCACCGCGACCATCAAACAAATACCAAGCCGATGAAATATTGTATTTCATACTTGGGATCTTGTATAAATATGTGTATGTTTTGCACATATCAATTATTGTTCAATTTCAAACTCTACATTGCTTTCTAGAGCATTATACGCAAACTGGTGCGTAAACGTACTCAGTTTAATGCGACAAATACTCCGGAACATCAACATATACTCAACATACCTTAAATAACCTTTACATAACTTAGAAATAAGTTTTGAAGGCTTTGGTATAGCAAAAACAAACTTTTGGATCATTCAGGGACTAAAAGTGTCAAAAAGTGCACAAGTTTGCACTTTCGCGCATAACTTACGTTCTGAATACATCCGGACATCCAAAAATCTATGTAAGCATCCTTATATTATGTCTTAGTGTTTGGCATGAGAAAAATCCATTCGTCGCGTCATTTGGATCGTTTTTCGCGCTTATGCGCATTCCGTCGTAATTAAGCGAACATCACGTTCGTACGACCAAACGAACCAACATCCGGAACATTTTTGAGCATGTTTCATGTCCACAATGCTTAGGCATCATTTTAGGGCCTTAAAGTTGGCTTTACGGGCCTTAGAAGTGTCGAAAATGGCTTAAATACGCAACAGGGACCAAAACTGCCATTTTTGAAAGTATGTGCAGATCAGAAGCTTCAGGCGGCCCGCGTGAGTTTTGCCTAAATGTTGACGCGGGGCGCGAGGGACTGTCAGACAGATTCAATGTATGCATTTAATGCAGTTGGCCTTTCGTTCGATCAAGGGGCGATGCCCTTTCACCAAATCAAGAGCCAAGGGGCATTTTCTGACTTACCACAACATTTCGACAAGTGTACGCACGAGATCGCAGCACGATATTCGATAAACGATCCTAACGGTTCCACTTTTTCTATAAATACCCCCCCCCTTTGATGCAAAACCCACACAATCTGATCTAAAAGCTCTAAGTTGGAACCATTGTTTCATACCTGAGCTATTTTGATCTAGTTTAGCATTCGGGGACCCTCCGTAAATCTTCTTTCGTTCTTTTATTTGCTTTTCGAGTCCGAAAGTCAACGTTTTGTTGACTTTCTGCATTGACCAGCTTATGGTCGATGCGAAGTTCATGGAACTTCATAACGTGAGCGTGATCACGATGGTTATAGTCCGTAGTGACTATACCTACTGATCACCACGTTATCTAGGCTCAGTGACGAGTCGTAGTTTCGGCCAAAATGCGCATTCTTGCGTATTTTGTAACCAAACTACTCGTGAGCATCAAAGCCGTTTGTTTTGATGCCAAACCTGTTTTCTAAACTTAGTTAAGCATGTTCTAACATGCTTAGCTCGTCACTTTTAGTTTAGTGCTTATATAGGGTCGTAAGGTAAGCGATCTAAACCATCGCTTATACTTTCGAACCCGACCCATTTGGTCGATCATTAGGATCCGACCAAACACATTAGGTGACCATAGCTATAACCTTCCGAGGTTATACGTTGTAGTCACGATGTTAGGCGTTCCGAACGCGTTCTACGCGAACGAGGCGTTAGGGTAGCATAAGCTACCTAAACGGGTCGTGACGGACTGTAAGCACTTAGGTTAAGTTTCATTTTAGTATGTAGGCTTTGTTAAACCATATTACACGAGTCTCCATACTCGTTTGGTTTACGAACCCGCATACTATCCGATCCTTCCGATTTGGTCCGGTATATTAACATAGCTACCTATTAGGTGCCATTTGATATCCCGTGATCTTTAGCATTATCTGGTTATTATACAAGAACTTCAAAGCAATCTCAGGTGAGTACATTGAACCCCTCTTTTACTGTTTTCCAAACTGTTTTGGGGTGAAACACATGTGCCTACTTGCTACTTTCATGCTTTCCGGTTTTCACATCATATACTGCTATGTTCGATAGTACATATATAGCACATGATTTCATTGTGTTTATGCTATGTATGCCCATTGTGTGCGTACTTAGTACATTGCTTTACATCACATTTCATGCTACGTACGCCCATTGTGTGCATACGTAGTACATTGTTTCACATTGCATATCTATTGCATATGCTCATCCAGCATATGAACACATTATTCTACATTTTGAACCGTTGTACTCTACAATACATTTCATGCTACGTACGCCCATTGTGTGCATACGTAGTACATTGTTTCACATTGCATATCTATTGCATATGCTCATCCAGCATATGAACACAGTATACTACATTTTGAACCGTTGTACTCTACAATACATTTCATGCTACGTACGCCCATTGTGTGCATACGTAGTACATTGTTTCACATTGCATTTCAGTTGCATATGCTCATCCAGCATATGAACACATTACACTACATTTTGAACCGTTGTAACCATTTGACTATGTGAACCGTCTTACCCCTTTGATTTCATGAACCGTCCGTAACCATTGAACCGTGTAAACCAGTTGTATCCATTGACATGGATTACATTTGACAATAGACATTTGACTATACATGAACATTTCTACCGTTGTTAAACATTTCATCTTGATGGTTTGGTTTGAGTAAGTGATTTAAGTAACGAGGCGTGTGTAATATGATACAAGCATGGTGGATACGCCACTGGTACATCCTATATATAAGTGTTTGTATGGTATTACATATCGTAGCGTTATTTGAATCATTTCAATTTGAGACATATGACATTTTATACAAATAACACGCTTTTCACAAGACATTGATTTACAAACAACAAATCTTATACAAACTCTTTTTACATGGTTATTCAGTTAACCATGCATTGTTCTCTTATTTATACATATCATTTGATCTTACCGTTTTTCAAATGATTTACAAGACAAAGCAAAATACGAGGTTCATGACTAAACATTTTCTCAAACATAAGTCATGAATTCCGTTTTCACAAAACCAATGTATCTCACAGGCATTTTTATGCTGACGTACCTATTTTCACATGTGTTTTCAGGAGATGATGCATAGGACTTATCAAGACATACTTAGGCGGACCTGTGCCTTAGTGCCTTAAAACGACACAAGAACTAGATAATTTATGTTATGTACTCTTTAGTTCTTGTTTAAACAATGTAAACATTCATGTTTGATTAATAAAACGAAACTTCAATTGCCATGGATTTGAAACAATTGATTCTGTTACAACACTCCCCGACGTTTCCGCCACGTTTTGTATGTTCTACGTGGTCGAGGTGTGACAGTTCGGCCTTGACTTTGAGATAAGTCAGGCATTTTATTACATACAAGGCAACATCCTTCTTCATACCAGGCCACTAGAACTTAGTACGAAGATCCTTGTACATTTTATCAGCACCAGGATGGATAGAATATCGAGACTTGTGAGATTCGTCCATTACCAAGGTGCGAAGATCGTCATGTTTTGGAATCCACAAAAGATCCTTGAAATAGAGCAACCCACCGTCCTTCGTTTCGAGTTTAAGCTCAAGCTGATGTGGTAATTCCGTACCCATCAAATTTTGTGAAACACAAAATTGCTATGCTTGAAGAACACGAGTTTGAAGATTAAATAGCGTTTGGAACGCTTCTTCTTGTTTGGGTCTCTACTCAAAAGGCTTATTCTTTTGAGTCAAAGCAGTGAGTGGAACCGCGATTTTTGAGAAGCTTGAAATGAATCGACAATAATATCCAGCAAGACCAAGAGTGTCACACCCCCAAAATCCACATGCGGAGTATCACCGCTTGGAGGCGTGACTGACCAGGATCTTAACCACCAATCATATTGAACATGTAATATAGTTAAGTATAGCGGAAGCATTTAAGTAACCCAAACATAAATATTAATTTATGAATCATCATAAGTGTTCAAATAGCCTTCACGATCCTTTGCCCACAACGACCTGCTCCTCTTTGTGCAAGCTCCGTAATGTACCTAAGGTCCTGCAAGGCATGCAGCAGAGAGTCAACAACTAGTTGAGCGAGTTCACAGAAAGTAAGTTCAGTAATAGAAATGGTATAGCAAGCATTGCGTTCGTTCATCTAATCATGTATCGTATTAGTTCGTTCCATTGTTCATGTATAGTATTGGTTTCCATCGCGGGCCCTTTCGGCATGTATGCGAAGATTTGGGTTAATATTCCCAAATATCCTAGACTATGTATATTTGTATCGCTGGCCACCCTGGCATGTGTGCGAAGTTCTAATATGTTTAGTTCGCAGCCTTCCCGAGGCATGTGTGCGAAGATCAGTCATAATTATCGCAGCCAACCCTTGGCGTGTGTGCGAAGATCTGTTCAAGTAGGTATACTAGTCTAGCCGTATCACATCATTCACCATCCTCACCCTGAGGACTCATATCATTACGTTCCGTTAACTAAGTATGTACGTATAATTCATTCAATCCCATTCCCACCCTGGGAACCCCATGCCTTGGCTGTGTGAACTCACCTTGGTTTGCTCGGTATGCTAAGTATGTGCACAAGCAAGTCAATCACGTCCTAGAGTATGCACGTATACACAATCAGTTTGTACTCATGCAGTTCACTTATAAGCATCAACAATGATCATCAAGTAGCACGTTGTACGTAATCATAATCATACAAGTATTCTATAACACTTAACAGCAGTTAAATAATCCAGTTAACACTTAACAGAATTAACTCAGGTTACTGTGCAAAGTACACAAATTGGCGAATCACATCATTGGCGAAACACATGTTTGACGAGACACTCCCTGTTTCGCCAACCACCCTTGGCGAAACACAACCCTGTTTCGTTGACTACTCTTGGCGAAACACAATCTTGTTTCGTCAAGCATCCCATCTCGTCAAGCATTCTAATTCGTCAAGTCTGTTTCGTGGTATCATTAGTTACGTCAAACATACAGTTACACGAGAATCATGCAGTTAGATACAGAAACCCTAATCATAGCTACTAGCCGTCATCATCATCATAAATCATGACCACCTACTCTATCATGACATATTCACATGAAACACACATGATTGGACCGATTTTAAGGTGGTTTGCTTACAATCATTTAGCCGGCAATTATCACTATGTTATCCACATCTATTCTGACAAATACATATAAGTATATTATGGGGAAATGTTGTAGACAATGCCATTGGACCAAAATACAAACTAGCCGACAATTTAAGATATCAATCCATACCACATCAATAACTTCACATAAAAATTACCAAAACAATCTTTAAACAATTAAACAATAGCCGATGTTAATTATATGCGCCGCCCACCATCCCTCACCGCCGGATGTTATTGGACCGATAATATGCCACCAATCACCAACAATATCATCATACAAATTGACGTCAATATTTACAAAGAACTTTATGATCATAATTCATAACAACACATATATCTTTTTGTGAATAAAAACTAACCGGAAGTTAAGAGGACCCGATGAAAGGCTTCGAGTGTGAGGGCTTCCTATTGCCGTCGCACAACTACAGGGAGAGATCTAGGGTTTGCCGATTAAAACATTAACGTAAAGGCTGTGAACACAAGTAGCTACTGGGCCGAAGCCCATTTGGTTTTCGTTGGACATCTGGTGGACGAAATCACTTATTGATTTCGTGGAGTGTGTTTTCGGCAAGAGTGTTTTCGTGTGGGGTGCATGTTTTAGTTGTACCATAGTAACATAATACCAACATGTACTGATAACCTACACACGTATAATACACACCATACATAAACACAAAGCAACACTTGCATAACATGACAATCACAATACAACTCAATGCGTACAATAGTGAAACAAACCGGTCGTGTAAACAAACGGACAAACAATTAACGTGTAATAAGTGCGAAGATAGAAATCGTGGAAATTCGAGTTGTCACATTATCCCCAACTTAGAAGAAATTTCGTCCTGAAATTTGGTACGCATTCACTGAGGGAGCTAGGTTGTATCGTTCACTGGTTTTCCTGGGGTGTCACATCATTCCCCCGTTGATTTGGAATTTCGTCCCGAAATTCGGTAGTAGTAGCTTCAGCCTCAGCAGTGGTTGCACGGTTTTCGAATAACTGGGGATATTTTTCTGTCATCTGGTCTTCGCGTTCCGAGGTGTACTCTGGGCCACGACGGGAGTTCCAACGAACTCGAACAAGAGGGATTCTCTTGTGTTTGAGGACCTTCACATCCCGGTCCGTGATTTCAACTGGTTCCTCGACGAACTGCAACCGCTCGTCGATAGTGAGTTCCTTAAAAGGAACTATAAGGGTCTCATCTGACAGACATTTCTTCAGATTCGACATGTGGAATACGTTGTGAACTGCACCGAGTTCAGCTGGTAAGTTCAATCGGTAGGCTACTTGGCCTATTCGTTCTATAATCTCGAATGGTCCGACATACCGCGGATTAAGCTTGCCTCGTTTACCAAAACGAACCATACCCTTCCAGGGTGAGACTTTTAATAAAACCCGGTCCCCGACCTGAAATTCCAAAGGCTTGCTACGCTTGTCCGCGTAGGCTTTCTGACGGTCGCGTGCTGCCGCCATGCGTTGTCGTATCTGTGCAATCTTTGCTGTGGCGTCCACTACAATCTCTGGACCCGTGATCTGACTATCCCCCACCTCTGCCCAACAGAGAGGTGACCGGCATTTACGTCCGTACAATGCCTCGAATGGAGCGGCTTGTATGCTGGTATGATAACTGTTATTATACGAAAATTCCACCAAAGGGAGATGCTTTTCCCAGCCGTTGCCGAAATCAATAACACATGCCCGAAGCATGTCTTCAAGAGTCTGGATCGTTCGCTCAGACTGCCCATCCGTCTGAGGATGATATGTCGTGCTCATGTCTAAGCGAGAGCCAAATGCTTTGTGCATCGCTTGCCATAGTTCTGAGGTGAATCGTGCATCCCGATCCGAAATGATGGAGGTGGGCACCCCGTGCCTCGAGACAACTTCTTTCAAGTAGATGTCTGCTAAGGCAGAAAACTTATCCGTTTCTTTGATAGCTAAGAAATGAGCAGACTTTGTGAGTCGATCGACGATCACCCAAATAGTGTCATTCCCGCGCTGGGATCTAGGTAGGCCAGTAACAAAATCCATGGAAATTTGCTCCCATTTCCACTGTGGTATCTCCGGTTGCTGAAGTAGGCCTGATGGTTTCTGATATTCGACATTAACCCTCGCACAAGTCAAACACTTGCCGACGTAAGTCGCGATAAGAGCTTTCATGTTTGGCCACCAGTATGTTGTTTTGATGTCGTGGTACATTGTATCCGACCCTGGATGTACCGAGTAGCGTGACTTGTGAGCTTCGTCCATTACCAGCTCGCGTAAACCGCCGTAAAGTGGGACCCAAATACGCCCTGTTACATAGTAGGCGCCGTCTTCCTTTTGTTCCATCTGTTGCCTTGAGCCGCGTAAGGCTTCAGCCTTAACGTTTTCGGGTTTCAATGCTTCTATCTGAGCAACTCGTATCTGTGCAGGAAGACTAGACTGAATAGTAAGCTGTAGCGCTCGTACGCGCTTAGGTAGGGTGTCCATTCGACTGAGGGCGTCGGCCACAACATTGGCCTTGCGCGGATGATACTTGATGGCGCATTCGTAGTCGTTCAGTAGTTCAACCCATCTCCGTTGACGCATGTTCAAATCCTTTTGCTTAAGAATATGCTCGAGACTCCTGTGATCGGTGTAATTCGTGCACCTGGTACCGTACAGGTAGTGTCGCCATATCTTAAGCGCGAAAACAACAGCTCCCAGTTCTAAATCGTGCGTCGTGTAGTTCCGTTCGTGAACCTTGAGTTGACGAGAAGCGTAAGCAATAACCTTATCCCGTTGCATCAATACGCAACCAAGACCCTGTATCGATGCGTCACAATAAACCACGAAGTCATCTGTGCCCTCTGGCAATGAGAGAATAGGTGCGCTGCAAAGCCTATCCTTTAAGTACTGAAAAGCGGTCTCCTGGGGCTCTCCCCAGCGATAAGTGACACCTTTCTGTGTCAGTAGCGTAAGCGGCTGTGCGATCTTGGAGAAGTCTTTTATAAATCGCCTGTAGTAACCCGCCAAACCCAAGAATTGGCGTATTTCCGTTGGTGTACGCGGTGCAGGCCAGTTTCTGATCGAGTCTACCTTGGATGGATCGACATGAATCCCATCCCTGTTTACCACATGGCCTAAGAAATGGACTTCACGAATCCAGAAGAAACATTTCGAAAACTTGTCGTACAATTGCTCCTTTCGAAGGAGTTCCAAAACCAATCATAGGTGTTGCTCGTGCTCCTCCTGACTCTTGGGGTAGATCAGAATGTCGTCGATGAAGACAATGACGAACTTGTCAAAATAGGGTTTGCACACCCTGTTCATACGGTCCATAAATACGGCAGGTGCGCTCAATAATATCAAACCATCCATCATATCAAACATAAAGTATAGTAGTTAAAATAATTCATAGAACCCAATACAATTGATGTTCAAACCAAACTTTGTTTGAGTAGCAGAAACATAATAATGAAAACCCAAAATAAGTTAGAAGTTCAAATATCGTTCATTGCGTCTCCTCGTCCTAACATGAAAACTCGACCTCTTGCTTCGTTGCCATTGTTTTTGTTGTTGTTGTTCCCATTGTCTTGGTTATTGTTGTGGTTCTGATTCTGGTTCAACTGAGGGCAATCGCGCTTGTAATGACCTTCTGCCCCACACTGGAAACATCCCCGATTTCCACGCTGTGGCTGCTGCTGCTGTGGGTTCTGAGGAGCTGGTGGTGGAAGTTGCTGGTTCTGATTAGTTGGCCGTGAGCTTCTGCAATCTTTGGCTTCGTGCCCTATCTTGATACATCTCTGACAACGTTCCTTGCGACACCTTCCACTGTGGTGCCTGTTACACTTGTTACATAGTGGGTGTACTCCCCTGTATCCACCCTGCTCCTGACTGCCAGATGATTGCTAACTCGGATTCTGGTAGTCATTCGTCCTGCGCTGCTGTGCTTGAGACTGATCGGGAACTGATCCCCTGCTGGAATCCCCATCCCATTTCTGTTTGTTGTCGTTGGGTGTAGCAGAAGTAGCAGCTGGAGTGACTGTAGTAGTAGCGTTGACACGCTTTGGCAGTTTATTCTGATCCACTGCCTGGTCGGTGATGCGATGAGCGAGACGCTGGATATCCTGGATGTTGTCGAGATTAGCCGAGGTAACATGGCTCTGGATCTCTGGCGCCAATCCCTTGAGATACATCTCGATGCACTTGTATGGAGGGTCTACCATAGTTGGGCACAGCACGGCCAGCTCGTTTGACCGTTTAGTATACGCTTCGATCTCTGATCCAACCATTTTCAGATTATACAGCTCGTCTTCCAGCTTGTGAATATCTTCACGCGTGCAATACTCACGCTTGATGAGTTCCTTGAAATCGTTACATGGGGTGGCGTTAGCAGCTGCCAACCCAAGAATTTGCACCTGCGCGTTCCACCAGGTTAGCGCGATTCCTTCCAATGTGCCAGTGGCAAACTTGACCTTGCGAGCCTCAGGGCACTCGCACATTTCGAATACAGATTCTAGCTTTTCAAACCAATGGAGGAGTCCCACTGCCCCCTCGGTGCCACTGAAGGAATTTGGACGACAGTCCATGAAGTTCTTGAATGTGCACACTTGCTGCGCTGGTTGACCTATTGTGTACGAATAGGACAAAGTTAAATACGAGAGTTAATGTAGGATCTAAAGATCCTAGTGTGTGTCTATACTGCAGGGTATACTACCTGCTTGAGCAGCTGCAAGTGCCGCAGCAACTTGAGCTTGAACGAGAGCCTCTAGCTGGGCTTGAGTCATGTTAATTCGTCCGGCCATTGATCTTCACATCAAAGGCAACATAAGTGAGAAGGGTTCGCGAATAGTGCGATGACAGAAGAGTGTAAGCACGTAAGTGTTCTCAAGCAATAACGAGTAGTGAGCAAAGTAATGTAAGCATACTACGAGCAAAGTTCTATGCAGTTCTAGCATGTAGGCAATAAACGTAAACCTTATTACCTAGGATGTCGAGTCTTGCACGTGGAGCGAAGCGTCGTTGTGGATCGTTGAGAGCACTGTTCTGGTTATAGTCTGGTTTTAATAAAAACGTTTTCCCATATTAAAACCATGTTCTCTATAACCAATGGCTCTGATACCAATCTGTCACACCCCCAAAATCCACATGCGGAGTATCACCGCTTGGAGGCGTGACTGACCAGGATCTTAACCACCAATCATATTGAACATGTAATATAGTTAAGTATAGCGGAAGCATTTAAGTAACCCAAACATAAATATTAATTTATGAATCATCATAAGTGTTCAAATAGCCTTCACGATCCTTTGCCCACAACGACCTGCTCCTCCTTGTGCAAGCTCCGTAATGTACCTAAGGTCCTGCAAGGCATGCAGCAGAGAGTCAACAACTAGTTGAGCGAGTTCACAGAAAGTAAGTTCAGTAATAGAAATGGTATAGCAAGCATTGCGTTCGTTCATCTAATCATGTATCGTATTAGTTCGTTCCATTGTTCATGTATAGTATTGGTTTCCATCGCGGGCCCTTTCGGCATGTATGCGAAGATTTGGGTTAATATTCCCAAATATCCTAGACTATGTATATTTGTATCGCTGGCCACCCTGGCATGTGTGCGAAGTTCTAATATGTTTAGTTCGCAGCCTTCCCGAGGCATGTGTGCGAAGATCAGTCATAATTATCGCAGCCAACCCTTGGCGTGTGTGCGAAGATCTGTTCAAGTAGGTATACTAGTCTAGCCGTATCACATCATTCACCATCCTCACCCTGAGGACTCATATCATTACGTTCCGTTAACTAAGTATGTACGTATAATTCATTCAATCCCATTCCCACCCTGGGAACCCCATGCCTTGGCTGTGTGAACTCACCTTGGTTTGCTCGGTATGCTAAGTATGTGCACAAGCAAGTCAATCACGTCCTAGAGTATGCACGTATACACAATCAGTTTGTACTCATGCAGTTCACTTATAAGCATCAACAATGATCATCAAGTAGCACGTTGTACGTAATCATAATCATACAAGTATTGTATAACACTTAACAGCAGTTAAATAATCCAGTTAACACTTAACAGAATTAACTCAGGTTACTGTGCAAAGTACACAAATTGGCGAATCACATCATTGGCGAAACACATGTTTGACGAGACACTCCCTGTTTCGCCAACCACCCTTGGCGAAACACAACCCTGTTTCGTTGACTACTCTTGGCGAAACACAATCTTGTTTCGTCAAGCATCCCATCTCGTCAAGCATTCTAATTCGTCAAGTCTGTTTCGTGGTATCATTAGTTACGTCAAACATACAGTTACACGAGAATCATGCAGTTAGATACAGAAACTGTCACACCCCCAAAATCCACCTGCGGAGTACCACCGCTTGGGAGCGTGACTGACCAGGATCAAGCCATCAATCATATCAAACATAGCATTTAATAATAAAAGTAATTAATGTAAATCATCATGACATGATTGATGTTCCAAAACCAAACATCGTTTAAATAGCGGAAGCATAGTATGAAATCTCAAAATAGTTATAAGTTCAGATATCGCTCATGATCCAAATCCCACAACGACCTGCTCCTCCCTGTGCAAGCTCCATAATGTACCTAAGGTCCTGCAAGGCATGCAGCAAATAATCAACAAACTAGTTGAGCGAGTTCACAGAAAGTAAGTTCATAGCTTAGTGTATAAATATAACTAGTGGGAGCTTCCCATACTAGTGTGTACTAGAGGTGGGGGGCTTCCCAATCCTTGTGTTCATATTACTGGTGGGGGCTTCCCATGTTTATCCTGGCTAATGAGGGCTTCTCATTAACGGTACTTACTAGACTAACTTCCGACCATGTGTTCTTCTTTACTGAGAACAGGAAAACGTACAGGGTCACGTAGGCTTTACGTGACGTGCCCTTCCCCGAGGACAGTGGTACGCGTGGGGGCTACGTAGGCTTTACGCAGCGTGGCCTTCCGACCTGGAAGCCAGCAAATGGTATTGGGTTACGTAGGCTTTACGTAACGTGTCCTCCCGACCCGGGAGACAAATGGCAATTATACTGGGTTACGTAGGCTTTACGTAACGTGTCCTGACTAACCTGAGGACGATGGTCTATAGTCTAGAGAATGCGTAAGTACGAGTAATTCATTCCATATTCAACATATCCAACCCAATTCCCAACCCGGGAATCCCATGCCTTGGCTGTGTGAACTCACCTTGGTTTGCTCGGCAGATACACAAAGAGTACAGTTAAGCTAGTAAATGGTCAACCACGTCCTATCATGGTTATTATGCAAGTCAGGTTCGTATATAGCATGTTTGTATGGTATCGAGTATGATCATGGCAAATCACATAAACGTATCAGCAGTTCAAATCATGTAACGAGTCCAAATAGTCGGCCCAAACAGCTAAGCAGTCCAATTAGCAGTCAAGAGCATACTTGTGTGTGTTAACCCTGGCCCAACATAACCCGGCCCAAATAGTAACGCATACTAGTCCAATAACAAACAGTTCACAAATTCATTTATTTGGCCCAAACGGTTGGGCCCGTGACAGTGTAGGCCCAAACAGATGCACGTGCAAAAGTGGTCTCGAGTCGCAACCGGCGATCTCGAGTCGCAACCGGGTGTTACGAGTCACAGCAGGAGATTACGAGTCGCAACAGGAGGTTGCGAGTCGCAATGGTGATCTCGGTTCGTCATGGTCCGGTTACGAGTCGCAACGGGACTCGCAACCATGATCTCGGTTCGTGCTGTTTGTGGTCTCGAGTCGAGACTGTGAGGTTTCGACTCGCAATCTGAGTCGCAACCGTGTGTGTAACTGGTTTCCATAATTCCTGTAACAATTATTCCGTGATTCTAGCAAACAACTTAGGCAGTTACACAATTCGAATCAAACACAACCAATTTCCAAATCAAACAATAGTAAATCAGCGATCATGAGCATTCATATCCACCAAGAACAGTGAATTCATCTTCAAGCAAACACACAACCGGATCATAATCAAACATATAGCAACCGGTTATATATTATTTGTTTGGTTTTAATCATGCAGACCTATCAATCATCCTAACCGATTAACACATACATGGATCGATTAGAAATCAGAATTAACATCAACTTGCAATCCGATTACTAGCATACACCCTAATTGCATTGCACAACAGGAGAATAACAATCAACATGATATCACGTAAAATCGAACAAGAACATAATCAATCATACTAACCGGTTACAAGTAAAGGAGTGTAATCCGAATGGGAAGTTGGTTCTTGTGCCGTCGGTTTCCAAGCAACGAGAGAGAGAGTTTGTGTGTGTGCTTCTTGGTTGCAATGTTGTAAAACTAGAACCCTAAGGTGTGTGTGCGTATAAATACGTAGAGGGGATGTGGGCCGAAACCCCACATGGGCTGTGTCATGGTCTCGAGTCCACTAAATGGACCGAGTGGGTTTGTGTTCGATGTGGTTCGGTAATTATAACACTATATCACATAATTCACATAATACGTATCATTCAAACAATCACTTAATCGCAATAGTTCACATAGTTACACGTAACATCATAACATTCGTTAACTCAAAGTGTCGTATCAGCACGTAACGTTACATCCAAGTAAGTCTAAAGTCCGAGTTGTCACATTATCCCCAACTAATTGGAAATTTCGTCCCGAAATTTGGTATGCACTCACTGAGGAAGCTAGGTAAACTGTATTGTTCACTGATTTTCCTGGGGTGTCACATCCTTCCCCCGTTGATCTGGAATTTCGTCCCGAAATTCCGAAGTAGTAGCTTCGGTCTCAGTAGTGGTTGCATTGGTTTCGAATAACTGGGGGTACTTTTCTGTCATCCTGTCTTCGCGTTCCCAGGTGTACTCTGGGCCACGTTTGGAGTTCCAACGAACTCGGACAAGAGGGATTCTCTTGTGTTTGAGGACCTTCACATCCCGGTCCGTGATTTCCACTGGTTCCTCGACGAACTGCAACCGCTCGTTGATAGTGAGTTCTTTGAAAGGAATGATGAGGTTTTCATTAGATAGGCACTTCTTTAGGTTTGATACATGAAAGACATTGTGAACTGCCCCGAGTTCAGCTGGTAGGTTTAACTTGTAGGCTACTTTGCCAATCTTTTCTATGATTTCGAATGGTCCGACGTACCGCGGATTCAGTTTGCCCCGCTTGCCAAAACGAACCACACCCTTCCAGGGTGAGACTTTCAATAAAACCCGGTCCCCGACCTCAAATTCCAATGGCTTCCTACGCTTGTCCGCGTAGGCTTTCTGACGGTCGCGTGCTGCCGCCATGCGTTGTCTTATTTGTGCAATCTTTTCTGTGGCGTCCACTACAATCTCTGGACCCGTAATCTGACTATCCCCCACCTCTGCCCAGCAGAGGGGTGACCGGCATTTACGTCCGTACAATGCCTCGAATGGAGCGGCTTGAATGCTGGTGTGGTAACTGTTATTGTACGAAAACTCCACCAAAGGGAGATGCTTTTCCCAGCCGTTGCCGAAATCGATAACGCATGCCCGAAGCATGTCTTAGAGAGTTTGGATCGTACGCTCAAACTGCCCATCCGTCTGAGGGTGATATGTTGTGCTCATGTCTAATCGTGAGCCAAAGGATTTATGCATCGCTTGCCAAAGTTCTGACGTGAATCGTGCGTCACGATTCGAAATGATAGATGTGGGCACCCCGTGCCTCGAAACAACTTCTTTAAGATAGACGTCTGCGAGAGTGGAGAACTTATTCGTTTCCTTAATAGGTAGGAAGTGTGCAGACTTAGTGAGTCGATCCACGATCACCCATATGGTATCATTCCCACGCTGGGATCTAGGTAGGCCTGTAACGAAATCCATGGAAATTTCTTCCCATTTCCATTGAGGTATCTTAGGCTGCTGAAGTAGGCCAGCTAGTTTCTGATATTCGACCTTGACTCTCGCACAGGTCAAGCACTTTCCAACGTACGTAGCAATGTGGGCCTTCATGCTAGGCCACCAATAAGTAGTGCTGATATCGTGGTACATTTTATCCGACCCTGGATGTACCGAATAGCGAGACTTGTGTGCTTCGTCCATTACAAGTTCGCGTAGACCGCCATAAAGTGGGACCCAAATACGCCCCGTTACATAGTAGGCGCCGTCTGCCTTCTGTTCCATTTGCTGCCGTGAGCCGCGTAAGGCTTCAGCCTTGACGTTTTCGGGCTTCAGTGCTTCTGTATGAGCATTTCGTATCTGTGCAGGAAGGCTAGACTGAATTGTAAGCTGTAGCGCTCGCACGCGCTGTGGTAGAGTGTCTTTCAGACTGAGGGCGTCAGCCACAACATTAGCTTTGCCTGGATGATACTTGATAGCGCATTCGTAATCGTTCAGTAATTCAACCCATCTTCGTTGACGCATGTTCAAATCCTTCTGCTTAAGAATATGCTCGAGACTCCTGTGATCGGTGTAAATCGTGCACCTGGTACCGTACAGGTAGTGTCGCCATATCTTAAGCGCGAATACAACAGCTCCCAGCTCTAAGTCGTGCGTCGTGTAGTTCCGTTCATGAACCTTTAGTTGACGAGAAGCGTAAGCGATAACCTTGTCGCGCTGCATCAACACACATCCAAGTCCCCGAATGGATGCATCACAATATACCACGAAGTCATCTGTGCCTTCTGGCAAGGAGAGGATAGGTGCACTGCAAAGTCTATCCTTTAAGTGTTGAAAAGCAGTCTCCTGGGGTTCTCCCCAGCGATAGGTAACACCCTTCTGTGTGAGTAACGTAAGCGGCTGAGCAATCTTCGAAAAGTCTCTAATAAACCGTCTATAGTAACCTGCCAGACCCAAGAATTGGCGTATTTCCGTTGGCGTACGCGGTGCAGGCCAGTTTCTGATCGAGTCTACCTTGGATGGATCGACATGGATCCCATCCTTGTTTACCACATGGCCTAAGAAGTGGACTTCACGAAGCCAGAAGTCGCATTTAGAAAGCTTGGCGTACAGTTGTTCCTTCCGAAGGAGTTCCAATATCAGGCGAAGATGCTGCTCGTGTTCCTCCTGACTCTTGGAGTAAATCAGAATGTCGTCGATGAATACTATGACGAACTTGTCGAGATAGGGTTTGCACACCCTATTCATAAGATCCATAAATACAGCAGGCGCGTTCGTTAACCCGAACGGCATGACAAGAAACTCGTAGTGACCGTAACGAGTTCTGAAGGCTGTCTTGGAGACGTCCTCATCCCGGACTCTCAACTGATGATACCCAGACCTCAAATCTATCTTCGAATAGTAGCACGACCCTTGCAACTGGTCGAATAAGTCGTCGATGCGCGGAAGAGGATAACGGTTCTTCACCGTTACCTTGTTCAGTTCACGGTAGTCGATGCACATCCTGAACGTGCCGTCTTTCTTTTTCACGAAAAGTACTGGAGCTCCCCAAGGCGAAGAGCTTGGACGAATAAAGCCCTTTTCCAAGAGCTCTTGTAACTGCTTTGACAGTTCCTCCAATTCCGATGGAGCTAAGCGATATGGTGCGCGAGCTATGGGTGCTGCTCCTGGAGCGAGCTCGATCTGAAATTCGACCTGACGATGAGGCGGTAAGTCAGGTAAGTCTTCAGGAAACACCTGAGGGTAATCACGTACAATTGGAATGTCCTCCAATTTCTTTTCTTTTGCAGTCGCATCTGAAACAAGAGCCAAAATGGCTGTGTGACCCTTACGTAAGCATTTCTGAGCCTTCAAGAAAGAGATGATGCCAACCACGGCACCACTCTTGTCACCTTGAACTTCTAGAGGTTCCTGACCCGAACGAGGAATGCGAATAACCTTCTCGCTGCATAAGATTTCCGCCTGGTGTTGGGATAACCAATCCATCCCAATCACGACGTCGAAACTACCAGAACTATGGGAATGAGATCAATAGAGAAAGCCTGACCAGCTAGGATAAGATTACAACCCTGAACTACGTGCGTGGCTTCTAGACTTTTACCGTTAGCTAACTCTACTACATGTTTGGTGGGTAAAAGTGTTGGTGCACGTTTTAGCAGTTGACACATTTTCACAGACATATAACTTGTATCCGCACCCGAATCAAACAAAACAGTAACGTAAATATTGTCGAGGAGAAACTTACCCATAACCACATTGGGATCGTTCACTGCGTCTCCTCTTCCCAAAACGAAAGCTCGACCTCTTGCCTCGTTGCCATTATTGTTGTTGTTCCCGCCGTTGTTGTTCCCGTTGCCCTGGTTATTGTTGTTGTTGCGATTCTGGTTCAACTGAGGGCAATCGCGTTTGAAGTGACCTTCAGCCCCACACTGGAAACATCCCCGGTTTCCACGCTGTGGCTGCTGTTGCTACTGCTGGTTCTGTGGAGCTGGTTGCTGAAGTTGCTGATTCTGATTCGCAGGGCGAGGGCTCCTACAGTCTTTGGCCTCGTGGCCCATCTTAAGACACCTTTGACAGCGACCCTTGTTACACGGTCCGTGGTGATGCCTGTTGCAGTTGTGGCACCTAGGTTGACTACCCTGATATCTCCTCTGTCTGTGACCACCAGAGGATTGCTGACTGGGACTCTGATAGTGGTCAATCTTCTGCTGCTGAGCTTGTGGCTGAACAGATGCTGAACCTTTACTAGAATCTCCTTCCCACTTTCTTTTGCTTTCGCTGGTAGTAGCAGGAGTAACTGATGGGGTGACTGTAGCAGTAGCGTTGACACGCTTAGGCAGTTTATTCTGATCCACTGCCTGATCGGTGATGCGATGAGCGAGACGCTGGATTTCCTGAATGTTGTCAAGATTAGCCGAAGTCACGTGGCTCTGAATTTCTGGCGCCAAACCCTTGAGATACATCTCAATGCGCTTGTAGGGAGGGTCCACCATAGTTGGACATAACACGGCCAGCTCATTCGACCGTTTAGTATACGCTTCAATCTCCGATCCAACCATTTTCAGGTTATACAGCTCGTCTTCCAGCTTGTGAATATCTTCACGCGTACAATACTCGCGCTTGATGAGTTCCTTGAAATCGTTCCATGGGGTGGCGTTAGCAGCTGCCAACCCAAGAATTTGCACCTGCGCGTTCCACCAGGTTAGCGCGATTCCTTCCAAAGTGCCGGTGGCAAACTTAACCTTGCGAGCCTCAGGGCACTCGCACATTTCGAATACTGATTCTAGCTTTTCAAACCAATGGAGGAGTCCCACTGCCCCCTCTGTGCCGCTGAAGGAATTTGGACGACAGTCCATGAAGTTCTTGAAAGTGCAGACAGGCTGCTGCGCGTGTTGACCTATTGTGTACGAATAGGACGAAGTTAAATACGAGAGTTAATGTAGGATCTAAAGATCCTAGTGTGTGCCTATACTGCAGGATATACTACCTGCTTGAGCTGCTGCAACTGCCGCAGCAACTTGAGCTTGAACGAGAGCCTCTAGCTGGGCTTGTGTCATGTTGATTCGTCCAGACATGATCTTCATTGTAACAAGTAGCATACGTAAGAAGAGTAGGGCGATGACAGAAAAGTGTAAGCACGTAGGGATTCTCATGTTATGGTATCATGCGTATCTAAACGTAATGCGAGCAAAGTTCTAAACAGTTCTAGCAAACAGGCAATAGTCATAACCTTATTACCTAAGATGTCGAGTCTTGCACGTGGAGCGAAGCGTCGTTGTGGATCGTTGAGAGCATTGTTCTGGTTATAGTCCGGTTTTAATAAAAACGTTTTCCCATATTAAAACCAAGTTCTCTATAACCAATGGCTCTGATACCAATCTGTCACACCCCCAAAATCCACCTGCGGAGTACCACCGCTTGGGAGCGTGACTGACCAGGATCAAGCCATCAATCATATCAAACATAGCATTTAATAATAAAAGTAATTAATGTAAATCATCATGACATGATTGATGTTCCAAAACCAAACATCGTTTAAATAGCGGAAGCATAGTATGAAATCTCAAAATAGTTATAAGTTCCGATATCGCTCATGATCCAAATCCCACAACGACCTGCTCCTCCCTGTGCAAGCTCCATAATGTACCTAAGGTCCTGCAAGGCATGCAGCAAATAATCAACAAACTAGTTGAGCGAGTTCACAGAAAGTAAGTTCATAGCTTAGTGTATAAATATGACTAGTGGGGGCTTCCCATACTAGTGTGTACTAGAGGTGGGGGGCTTCCCAATCCTTGTGTTCATATTACTGGTGGGGGCTTCCCATGTTTATCCTGGCTAATGAGGGCTTCTCATTAACGGTACTTACTAGACTAACTTCCGACCATGTGTTCTTCTTTACTGAGAACAGGAAAACGTACAGGGTCACGTAGGCTTTACGTGACGTGCCCTTCCCCGAGGACAGTGGTACGCGTGGGGGCGACGTAGGCTTTACGCAGCGTGGCCTTCCGACCTGGAAGCCAGCAGATGGTATTGGGTTACGTAGGCTTTACGTAACGTGTCCTCCCGACCTGGGAGACAAATGGCAATTATACTGGGTTACGTAGGCTTTACGTAACGTGTCCTGACTAACCTGAGGACGATGGTCTATAGTCTAGAGAATGCGTAAGTACGAGTAATTCATTCCATATTCAACATATCCAACCCAATTCCCAACCCGGGAATCCCATGCCTTGGCTGTGTGAACTCACCTTGGTTTGCTCGGCAGATACACAAAGAATACAGTTAAGCTAGTAAATGGTCAACCACGTCCTATCATGGTTATTATGCAAGTCAGGTTCGTATATAGCATGTTTGTATGGTATCGAGTATGATCATGGCAAATCACATAAACGTATCAGCAGTTCAAATCATGTAACGAGTCCAAATAGTCGGCCCAAACAGCTAAGCAGTCCAATTAGCAGTCAAGAGCATACTTGTGTGTGTTAACCCTGGCCCAACATAACCCGGCCCAAATAGTAAACGCATACTAGTCCAATAACAAACAGTTCACAAATTCATTTATTTGGCCCAAACGGTTGGGCCCGTGACAGTGTAGGCCCAAACAGATGCACGTGCAAAAGTGGTCTCGAGTCGCAACCGGCGATCTCGAGTCGCAACCGGGTGTTACGAGTCACAGCAGGAGATTACGAGTCGCAACAGGAGGTTGCGAGTCGCAATGGTGATCTCGGTTCGTCATGGTCCGGTTACGAGTCGCAACGGGACTCGCAACCATGATCTCGGTTCGTGCTGTTTGTGGTCTCGAGTCGAGACTGTGAGGTTTCGACTCGCAATCTGAGTCGTAACCGTGTGTGTAACTGGTTTCCATAATTCCTGTAACAATTATTCCGTGATTCTAGCAAACAACTTAGGCAGTTACACAATTCGGATCAAACACAACCAATTTCCAAATCAAACAATAGTAAATCAGCGATCATGAGCATTCATATCCACCAAGAACAGTGAATTCATCTTCAAGCAAACACACAACCGGATCATAATCAAACATATAGCAACCGGTTATATATTATTTGTTTGGTTTTAATCATGCAGACCTATCAATCATCCTAACCGATTAACACATACATGGATCGATTAGAAATCAGAATTAACATCAACTTGCAATCCGATTACTAGCATACGCCCTAATTGCATTGCACAACAGGATAATAACAATCAACATGATATCACGTAAAATCGAACAAGAACATAATCAATCATACTAACCGGTTACAAGTAAAGGAGTGTAATCCGAATGGGAAGTTGGTTCTTGTGCCGTCGGTTTCCAAGCAACGAGAGAGAGAGTTTGTGTGTGTGCTTCTTGGTTGCAATGTTGTAAAACTAGAACCCTAAGGTGTGTGTGCGTATAAATACGTAGAGGGGATGTGGGCCGAAACCCCACATGGGCTGTGTCATGGTCTCGAGTCCACTAAATGGACCGAGTGGGTTTGTGTTCGATGTGGTTCGGTAATTATAACACTATATCACATAATTCACATAATACGTATCATTCAAACAATCACTTAATCGCAATAGTTCACATAGTTACACGTAACATCATAACATTCGTTAACTCAAAGTGTCGTATCAGCACGTAACGTTACATCCAAGTAAGTCTAAAGTCCGAGTTGTCACAGAAACCCTAATCATAGCTACTAGCCGTCATCATCATCATAAATCATGACCACCTACTCTATCATGACATATTCACATGAAACACACATGATTGGACCGATTTTAAGGTGGTTTGCTTACAATCATTTAGCCGGCAATTATCACTATGTTATCCACATCTATTCTGACAAATACATATAAGTATATTATGGGGAAATGTTGTAGACAATGCCATTGGACCAAAATACAAACTAGCCGACAATTTAAGATATCAATCCATACCACATCAATAACTTCACATAAAAATTACGAAAACAATCTTTAAACAATTAAACAATAGCCGATGTTAATTATATGCGCCGCCCACCATCCCTCACCGCCGGATGTTATTGGACCGATAATATGCCACCAATCACCAACAATATCATCATACAAATTGACGTCAATATTTACAAAGAACTTTATGATCATAATTCATAACAACACATATATCTTTTTGTGAATAAAAACTAACCGGAAGTTAAGAGGACCCGATGAAAGGCTTCGAGTGTGAGGGGTTCCTATTGCCGTCGCACAACTACAGGGAGAGATCTAGGGTTTGCCGATTAAAACATTAACGTAAAGGCTGTGAACACAATATATAACAAGTAGCTACTGGGCCGAAGCCCATTTGGTTTTCGTTGGACATCTGGTGGACGAAATCACTTATTGATTTCGTGGAGTGTGTTTTCGGCAAGAGTGTTTTCGTGTGGGGTGCATGTTTTAGTTGTACCATAGTAACATAATACCAACATGTACTGATAACCTACACACGTATAATACACACCATACATAAACACAAAGCAACACTTGCATAACATGACAATCACAATACAACTCAATGCGTACAATAGTGAAACAAACCGGTCGTGTAAACAAACGGACAAACAATTAACGTGTAATAAGTGCGAAGATAGAAATCGTGGAAATTCGAGTTGTCACAAAGAGAAGGTCGAATCTCTGTTGGTGTTGTTGGTGTATTCTAGTCTTTTATAGCAACAATCTTGGATGGATCCACATGTGTAGGACCGGTTTTCGACCTTAATGAGTCGTTCAGAAGAGCTTTCGTACGTTTCAGAGGCGGAAACTAAGAAACGCACTACAAAACAGCTTGAACTACACTTTAATCCTCTTGTTTATTCATTTAACAACGTTTACAGTGAGAGGAAATACCGGTAGCACTTCGGTATCTACAAGTCTGACCGTTACAAATGACTAGATATGACAGCTATTTATACTAGAGCCTATCCTATCGTTTGAAATCCTCAAACGGTTACATATTTCAAACGACGGCCTCAAACGGCCACACCTTCAAACGGCCTTGTCTTTCAAACGGCCATGTATAGTTGCTCTTCAAACGGTCAAACTCCTAACAATTGGAACATTCAACCTTTCACCTCATTGGACCTTTAAACCGTTGGCTCTCATTGGACCTAAATATGGTAACACATTATTGGACCATTCTTGATTTTGTCTTATGTGGACATGCAAAGGATATAATTAAACGGCGACCATATTTTCTTTGTTTCATGACATCTCATATATCATGATGTCACATGTGATGTCATCAAGGTGATGTCACATGTGATGTCATGCTTGATCGGATCCGCAACGAGACCAAGACTCGACATAAGTACGAAGACGACAGATGACTGCACCAACAGACTCCCCCTCAGATGTTGACGAGTCTTAAGTGTCGAGTCTTCAATGACTTCAGTCTTTATCAGTCTGAACGCTTTCTGAAATATCTCACAGTTCAAGCATCCTCAACTCTTTCTCTTCTCTTTTCATCATCATCAACATACTCCCTACGAACAATCTCTACTCGGATGCCTTCAGACTCCCCCTTTCGATATGCTGGGATCGCAGCCTGGCTTGTTGAAATCACACAGTCTTCAGGTATCAGAACCTGGCACTCTATCTCTTTGAAACCTGCACATCCTCTACCCAAATAAATTTTCTAATGATAACATGTAAAAATATAATGAATCATTCGCAGAAATTATACAATCACAGAATGATTTTACAATGTTAATCTTTGATAAACCACTTGAAGATATGTTTTAATTTTTCAAAACAACATATTCACCCAAACCATCTGTTCATCATGTTTAGCACTCGGAATTTTGAAAATTAGCTCTCCAACACCAGTTGTCGAAAATCTTTTTGAATTTTTCAAAATTTATGCTAAAACACACTAAAAATCTTTTTGGATTTTTGAATGTATAAAAATGAAATGCAGAGAAAAACAAAATATTTACAAACAATATTTTTGTGAGTTTGTGTAAGAGGGTCATATCAGTTTTGTGACAAATCACTAACACCATTAAGCTTTAAACATACTCAGTTCTAAACAATTTACCTAGATTGTCAGTATATTGGTCCACTTTAAATTTTCACACAAATTTCAATCGATTCGAGATACGATATTAGTGTTTTAGAAACTTAAACTTGATTGTGTATCACTCCACTCGAATATACTCCTGTATCCAGATCCCAATATTCAGTCTTACAGGTGAGTATACCACAGATGATATCTGTAAAGGGGTTAGGTGCGAAACCGTGAGAGCTCAGGTCAGAACTTCCGTTCAGTAGAGAGATGACGGCTCGACTTTTGGTGGGTCCCCTTTAGAGGATCTTTTTTACAACAGCAATGACTATCAATTTTATTGTTTCATCGATTTGCTGAGGGCGGCGCTTTTTCAAGCATTTGCAGAAAGTATTATCCGGGGACTAGGTCAGTACTTCCATACAGCAGAAGTCCCGGGATAATACCCCAGATACCACTGAGCATAAAGACCTAGTATCTCAGAATACGGGACCTTTCAAACAAGATTTCGGGGGTTACCCATATATTCAAGAATAGTTACCCACGAATCAAGCAAGTTTGAATTAGGTTTATATCTCGTTTCAATTTACTAAATGTGCAAAAACCTACTGACACATCCGCAATGAGATTGTTTATCACTTTTAAACTTTCCAATTCTTTAGCATGTTGTGATAATCCACTGATGTACTATCATTTCCTCTTTTTCACAACAAAACTCATTTTTGATTTTATCATGTTTTTGGCATTTTCAAATTTTCTAATGTTTTTGGATTTTCTGAAATTTTCTACTCCCCCTAAAATGCAAACACATTAACGAAAATTGAAAACAAACTGTACGGAAACATGACCACCGATATCAAATCGCCTCAATTCGCCATTCACTTGGCATAAACAATCAGAACTCCCCCTATCAACAAACTATTTTCCCATTTAGATTTCAAAACACTTAAGTTTGTTTTAATCAAAATGGTTTTTCCGGAAAATAAGTTTGACTGATTTTATCACTTGTAGATTTATCAAACAAATGTTCGGGGTTGTGGTTCATCATATTGTCTTCCAACCAGTTGTAGGAAAATACAAGTACAACTTAATGTCCTTGATTTACCATATGCAATCAAGTTATCTAACCACTTGTAATTATAACCCACCAACATAAACAAACCTCTTTACCGATTGTATGATTGACGTTACCGAATAAAATTCAAGAAAGATGCCGATTCATGCTCCACGCTTACCAACCTGGGAGCTCCGGCAAGTCCTGCAAAACCTCAAACACAGATTAAGAAGGATGCCGATTCATGATCCACGATTACCAACTTGGGATCTCCGGCAAGTCAGGTTTTTCATTTAAAAAGATCCACCCAAGCCCGACAAGCCTTGGGTGTTTTCGACAATTTTACCTCAACCAATGGCTCATCTGGCTTTGACGAACCAGAATCATTGCCTGCAGATGGCTTGTCTGACTTTGATGAGTCAAATTCATCGCCGGGAAGTGAAAACTTCACTTTCTTCTTCTTCTTCTTATCCTCTTTAGTCCTCAGATTTGTATCTGATGAATTCATCTTGCTTGACTTTGCAACCGAGGAAGTTGATTCATCAGAACTCTTATTCGATCTGTCGGGTGAACCCGAGGACAAAATCTTCTCCAGATATTCTCTGGCCTTCTTCCTCTTCTTTCGCAGTTTGTCTTTTTGCCCCTGAGAAAGCTTCACTTTCTTTTCTTGAACTTTAGGTTCTTGAACCTTCTGTTCTTTGGGCTTGACATTGACCGGAATCTTTGCCAATTTCTGAGAATTAACCCTCAATCTTTCATTTGATCTCCTTGGGCAATCCCTGGCAATGTGACCTTTGATTTGACAATTATAGCATCTTCTCGTCTCATATCTCCAACTCTGGCAGTTAACAGCAATGTGTCCTTGATAACCGCATCTGTAACACACTCTGTTATCGTACCAATCACCATTTTCATACCAAATGCTCAGATCATAGCATTGTTTGGCTTGGTGATATTCCTTCCTCATGTTTGCTGGATTTGACTTTTGAGCACTATGGTCCGACCTGCACCACTTATTACCAACAAATTTTGAGTTTTCATTTTTTACTTTCTGTAATTTTTCATTGAGATTGGATGATCGATCTGATGAACTTTTATTATCTTTTTGAACATTTTTCTCATTTTTAATTTTTTGTTTCTGTTCCACTTTCTTCTTCAAAGGTTTTTGCTTAGAGCCTTCACCTTTTTCTTGCAGAACAGTTTTCTGAAACTTTTCCTTTAATTTCAAAAACAATTTTTCTTTTTCAATTTTTCCATTTTCATCATCAGATTTCTCATCACAATCTTCAACTTTGACATTGTCAAAGTTTGTGACATCGTCATTTATTGGAACTGAATTGATAGGTTTTGGACAGGGAAAATTCAAACTGTCTGATGAAGTCACAAAACCTTTCAATTTCTTCTCAAGTTCATCAATCTTGTTTCTTGAATTTTCAGCTTCATTTTCAAGCTGAGATATTCTTACAAGATGAGACTTGATTGATTTTTCATTTTCATTCTTCATGTTTTCAAGAACAGACTTTTCATGTTCCAAAACTTTTATCAGTTCTTGAAATTTCGTTTCATTTGCTTTCAAGTTTTTGTTCTCAAGCTTTATCCAGAAATCTTCATTTTCTGAAGATTTCTTTTTTGCTTTCAAAGTCTTTTTCTTTTTCTTTCAAAACCTTGTTTTCTGATATTAAACTGTTTAAGTCATTTAACAGTTTAACATTCCCAGATTTCAACTTCTCACAATTTCCCTGTAAATTTAGAATCTGTTTTTCATCAATTTGTTTCTCATTGTTCAACTTCCTGACATCAGATGTTAAACTTTCCGCATCTTTCAAGAGTTTGTCATTCTCAGTCTTGAAGTTGTCACATTTTGAGCAACCTGTTTCATTCTTCACAGATTCTTCAGCCTTTAAAGCTCCTTCTTCCGATGAATGATCAAAGATAGGTGCGTTTTCTGCAATCTCTTTCTTTAACTCTGATTCAGGATTCACAAATACAGGTTTTTCAGATTCTACTTTCTCAATCTTGACAGATGGAACTTGTTCAATCTTCTCAGCTCTGATCTTTTCTTTAATAATGTCTGCCTTTTGAATCTTTCTTTTTGCATCTTGTTTTTCTTTCAATTTTTCAATTTTATCGGCATAAAATAACTTTCCACTACGTTGATCAGATGGAAGTTATTGTTTAAGATATTCAAGCTTCCGGATTTTCACTTCATAATTGTCACTTTCTTCATCAGACGAATCATCAAAAATCGAAACTTTTTCAACAACTTCTTTTGCGGAGACTGTTTCTTCTTCTTGCTTTGTCGGAAAATACTGTTGAGATTCATGATACGCATATGCCAACAATTCCTCAAACTCCATGTTTTGATCTTCAAAGTTTCTCAATTCACTTGCACTCTACTATTTAACCAAATTGATCACCCCTCAACAACACATGCACCACTTTGAATGAACACACAATGGCCGACAATTTACATGCAGCCACTAACCAACAATTTGATTTAGTAATTTTTGATAAGACCTCTCAATACAACTTTAAGCTTTCATTAGACCTTATAATCCACTAAATCAAAAGAAATTATATTTCTCATTTAATCATGAAAGTGACTGACAATTTGTTAAACATGGATTGGGTCGTCAAACATTAAATGTGTAACAATTCTTAGTGGGCCGAATGATCTTATAAAATGAGTTGCTATTTGACTTTATAGTGGGCGGCAACAAGATGTTTCACATGCAAACAAACAACCTCATTTAATATGTCACACAACACGATGAAATTTCTCAAACAGTGTGTCAATTTTCAGACAATGTCGGTTTCAAACGATATGTTCCAACCGATACTTTCAAACGGTGTGTGACGTTTCAAACGGACAAGTGGACCAATCGGTGAACTTTCAAACGATCTGAACCTATTTCAAACGATATTTCAAACGATGCCCAATTTCAAACGATAGGATGTAATTTTCAAATGGAACAGACGATTTACAAACGATGAAACCAATTTCAAACGGTCAGTCACAGTTCTCGTTCAAACGGACATCAATATTCAGACCATTTTGACCAGTTTTACGTTGAGTTTTAAGCTGAAACTTCCAAAGGTTTGATAAAATGCACTTTTACACATTTTGTGAAAGTTATAGCCGATTTTAACCGTGAAAAGTATCAGTTTTGTGAAAGAAGGTGTAGAAAATGAAATTTTCAAGCTGAATATGGCAAGAACTCCTCTTCCTGAGCTCTGATACCACTTGTAGGACCGGTTTTCGACCTTAATGAGTCGTTCAGAAGAGCTTTCGTACGTTTCAGAGGCGGAAACTAAGAAACGCACTACAAAACAGCTTGAACTACACTTTAATCCTCTTGTTCATTCATTTAACAACGTTTACAGTGAGAGGAAATACCGGCAGCACTTCGGTATCTACAAGTCTGACCGTTACAAATGACTAGATATGACAGCTATTTAAACTAGAGCCTATCCTATCGGTTGAAATCCTCAAACGGTTACATATTTCAAACGACGGCCTCAAACGGCCACACCTTCAAACGGCCTTGTCTTTCAAACGGCCATGTATAGTTGCTCTTCAAACGGTTAATCTCCTAACAATTGGAACATTCAACCTTTCACCTCATTGGACCTTTAAACCGTTGGCTCTCATTGGACCTAAAAATGGTAACACATTATTGGACTGATGTGTGTAAAATGCAACATATAAAACACATCAATTAAGGCATAAAACTAACCCTTTTTTAGTACTAATGTTGGAAAAAGAGTGTTTTTGTCTTCCTTTTGTATTTTCAGGATGAAATGAGCTCAAAATCACAAAAGAAGCAAAAAGACCACTAATTCTACCATAAATACAAGAAAAGGAACAAAAGTAGACTGCCCGGACCCTCAACGGCACCTCCCAAAGCAAAAAGAAAGAAACAGAGTCTGAACACGCCCCGTGTCCAGCGAACACGGGGGCGTGCCCAGGAAGCAGCAGAAAAGACAAACCAGTAGAAGCTTCCATTGCCCACCACGGGGCCGTGTCCAGCGAGCACGGGGGCGTGGTGAAAGTACAGCAGGCGCATTAATTGTAATTCGCAATTACAATTAATGAGGAGAGAGAGTGTCAGGCGGGCACGGGGCCGTGTCTAGCGGACACGGGGCCGTGTCCAGCCTTCTGTTCAGCCTATAAATAGAGGAGCTTGGCTTCATTCTCTCTCATCCCTTGGCACACCACCTCTCTCACACCTCATCCACCACCCACCACCACCATAACACCATCATCCACCACCATCATCCATTGTCCATCGTAGAGTGTGTGAGTCGTCTGGGGATCCAAGATTGATCGTAAGAGTTCTTGACAATCAAGGCCATGTTTGCCTAAGTCTCTTACATCACTTGGTGAAGACAAGTGTTTAGTATAATACTTTTTATTTTTAATCTTTTGCACTTTTTATTTGGTTTTGTATTAATGACTTTAATAACTAGTTACTTATGTTGAAGGTGATCTTTCCTTATCGTTTGTCCGTGGTGTCTTGGCGTTATTTTACTGTCTATATAAAATAAAAGATTTTCACCATTCATATCTCCACGGTCTATATGGAGGTATGTTGGCTACCTGGTCGGGGGTTAAGGGAACGGTTTGGTAAAGGTCTTGCCCTTGTTCAGCGTTTAGAGGTCCTGCTTGGGACCTGGGTCAAATTTAGTAGGATCTCCTTCAATGCCCATAGGTATTGGATGGCGGGGATCCAAACTCTTTGACCCCCTCATAAGTTAACTACTATTAATACTATAACCCGGCTATTTAGGACTGTATCCCTGCTGACTCAGACTACTTAGCCGAGGGTAACGTCACCGCCAGAAGCGGGGCCTACCATAATTTGCATTAATAACTTAATTCATTATCTTTCAATAATCCGACCCTTTAGGATTGTATCCTTGCTGACTCAAACTACTGGGTTGAGGGTAACGTCGCCTTCAAAAGAGGGGCCTACTACAATAACTAAGATAATCTCTTAAACAAGTGCAAAAGTGCGAAAATAATCAAAGGTTATACTAATACACGTGTCGGATCCAAGTGATTCATCTTGTCTATCTGTTTTTATTTTATTTTTATTTTCAGCATTTAGTTAGTTTTTATTTTTCTTAGTTTAAAACATTTTTCTAACTTTTTGATTTGATTAGACGTTGAGGATAAACCGGTATTAAAAGCTCTTGTGTCCTTGGACGACCTCGGTATCTTACCAACACTATACTACGTCCACGATGGGTGCACTTGCCCATATGTGTGTTTAGTGTTAGTGAATATCGTGTTTTATAAATTTAAAACTTGGCTAAAAGTGTAAAAAGGGCTTAAATATATATCAAAAATATATACACACTACACACGCATCAAGTTTTTGGCGCCGCTGCCGGGGACACAAGGATTTTAAGAAAGTTAGGAATCAACGGCCTAATCGTATTTTTATTTTTCTTTAATTTTTTTAGGATTTTTTTTAGATTTTTAGCTTCTGCAGAGCTCAGCACGGGGCCGTGCCTGGTCGGACACGGGCCGTGCTCAGCAAAGTTACTGGCAGTTTTTGTTTTTCAAGTTACAGAAGGCTGACCACGGGGCCGTGCCGGTGCAACACGGGGCCGTGTCCAACTTCTAGTAACTGGGATCTGGAAAACAATCACTGTATTTCCGACCACGGGGCCGTGTTCGCTCAACACGGGGCCGTGGTGAACCTTCTGACCGATATTCTTTTTTGTTTATATTGCAGGACTTGGAACCCGACACCATCCTCACGTAGTGTATGAGCTCCAGTTCCAATAAAGACATAAAAGAACCGCTAGAAGAACCCGAACGCTTTCTCAGAAAAAGGTTAAAAGCCAAAAACCAAGAGAAGGTTTCGGGTGATCCACCCCCAATGGCGGACCAACGTACCCTTATGGATTATCTACCGCCCACCGTAGGTAATCTAGGCGCCGCTATCAATGCTCCGAATGTCGAAGCCAATAACTTCGAGCTTCGACCGCATTTGATACAAATGCTCCAAAACTCCGCAACCTTCCACGGGCTTGCGGACGAGGATCCTCATCTACATATAACTAATTTCTTAGAAATATGTGATACCTTTCGGATCAATGGAGCATCAAACGACGCCATACGCCTCCGTATGTTTCTGTTCTCACTAAAAGACCGAGCGAAAGCTTGGCTCAACACCCTCCTAGCTGGATCGGTAAATACCTGGGATGAACTAGCCCAAAAGTTTCTATATAAGTATTTCCCTCCTTCTAAAACTGCTAAATTAGTGGCTGAAATTAACACATACTCACAAGAGGACGGGGAATCCTTATATGAAACATGGGAAAGGTTCAAGGAGCTATTACGCAAGTGTCCCCATCATGGCCTCGCAATATGGCAACAAGTATCCACTTTCTACAATGGATTGTTGCCACACACTAGGCAGACACTTGATTCTAGCTCCGGGGGACTTTTAGGTAATCGACGCCCACACGAAATATATAATCAAATTGAGGAAATTGCTCAAACCAATTTTCAATGGCACACTCCCCGGGGAAATAAGTCTATCGCCCCGGGCACCCATAAGGTCGACGAAAGCACCTCTTTACAAGCCCAAATTGAGGCCCTTTCTTCAAAAATAAAAAAATTAGAAATGACAAAAACAGTCTCGGTTATGGCTTGTGAAGGGTGTGGTGGGTCACATGAAAATTGGAGTTGCATGAAAGAAACGGACGATCAACAAGAAATGGTAAACTACATTGATAATAGACCTAGGCCGTCGGGTCCTCCAACGGGAACTTACAACCAAGGATGGCGAAACCACCCAAACCTTGGTTGGAGGGAAACCGGCAATAGTAGTAACCAACAAACCCAACGAACAAACTTTCAGCAATCAAGAAATGAGTCACAAAATTTCACTTAACAACAAGGTGGACGAGAAAGGCTCGAAGATACTATATCTCGCCTCGTCTCCGACACTCATAAGAAAAACTCGGAAAGATTTCTACAATTAGAATCTAATTTTAGGAATCAACAAGCTAGCATTCAAAACATAGAAAAACAAATAAATCAACTAGCACAAAATTTTTCCGAGAGACCGCAAGGCGCATTACCTAGCAATACCGAAACAAACCCAAAGGCGCAAGTTCACCTCATCACACTACGAAACCGCACCGTAGGGCCTGCAGAAGTACCTCCACCAACGGAAGAAACAATGCCAACACATCTGCAGGAAAAGAACTCTCCCCCATCACCAGAACCTACCAAGGCTCCTCGAGTTCCATACCCCGGTAGGTTAATTCGTCAAAAAACCAATGAGCAATTCGCAAAATTCGAAAGTTTGTTAAAACAATTGCATGTCAATATTCCTTTTATCGAAGTCCTAACCCAAATGCCCAAATACTCTAAATTTATGAGGGACTTCCTTACACATAAAAAGAAAATTGAAAATTTGCAATTAGTTAATTTAGGCGAAGAATGCTCTGCCCTCGTACTCAATAAACTACCCCAAAAGAAAATCGATCCCGGAAGTTTCACGATTCCATGTTCAATAGGGGAATCACCCGTTCGCAATGCCTTGGCCGACTTAGGGGCTAGCATTAACCTCATGCCCTCATCAATGTTCAAAAGGCTTGGCTTGGGAACCACGAGCCCTACAAAAATAAGCATACAACTCGCTGATCGATCAGTCAAGTTCCCACAAGGTGTCATGGAGAATGTCTTGGTAAGGGTAAGCAAATTCGTTTATCCCGTTGACTTTGTCATACTCGACATGGAGGAAGACACCGAGGTCCCCCTTATCCTAGGGAGACCCTTCCTTGCCACAGCACAAGCAGTGGTAGACATGAATGAAGGGACACTGACTTTGAGGTATGGGGACGATGAGGTGAAGTTCGGAGTTGGGAAGAAAATAGAGGACGACGACCCAGTCAATTACATGAAGGTTATTGATTCAAGCTTGGATGCCGCTCTCCGACGGTGTAACTTGGGAAGCAAGGCACTCCACTCAAAAGATATATAACCAGAAATCGGGTCTAGCCAAGGACCCTTAAAAACGTGGCGCACCACGGAGGCATTCCGCGGATCTATCCTTAGTTTAGTTTAGTTTAATCTTTTAATTTTTGCAGAATAAAACACACTCATGGTGGTAATGGATGAAAAAGGGAACGAGAAAAAATGGAACCATGCACGAAGAACAGAGCAACCCGACAAAAATCTCCATCACAGAAGGCTCAACACGGGCCGTGCCCAACCAACACGGCCCCTTGCTGAGTCCCTGCAGAAAAATCACCCAGTTCAGGTAATTGGACACGGGCCGTGTTCAGCGGACACGCCCCTGTGTCCAGGCTTCTGTTTCAATTCTGAAATTTTTGTTACTGGCACTTGACCACGGGGCCGTGCCCGGTGAACACGGGGCCGTGTCCAGGGTGCCAGTAACATAAATCTTTGCTTTTTAACATACTTTTATGCATTCTAATCAACCAAAAAAATATTTTTTTTGGACACATTGAGGACAATGTGTAATTTAAGTGTGGGGGGGATGCTAAAACCTTGAAATTTTGCAAAATCCTAAATACAAGCCTTACACAAAACTCTATTGGAACCGCTAAACACCCCAAATTTTTTCAAAAACTTTTTCATTTTTTTATTTACTTGTCTTAGTTTAAGTTGGGAAGAACAAGTTCTAAAAAAGGTTATATTTTTACAAGTTTACAACCGATAGCGTCGTGATAAAAAAAGAACCAACATAAGAAAATTATGAAACGGCATAACAAGCCTAGTTTAAAATTCGATTATATATGCTTGGTCACATTAAAAACCCATTCCCACAAAAGTGAGTTTTGAGCCTTTATTGAGCATAAAAATACACATATTTAGATTAAATGCTCATTTTTCGTTTCTTGTGTGAATAGCCGCTCGGTCCTTACAAATCTAGAACTTGCCACGACGATACATTCCCGGTCCTTACCAACTTAAACCCAAGTAAGTAAATGATGGAGGCATTAGGACTAACTATTTTTCTTTCAAAACCATTATTTTTCATTTTTTTTTACCTACCCAAAATCCCCCTAGAAAACCCCTTTGAGCCTAAACCTTTCATTTCATTACCCCAAAAACCATTTTTACCAACCAAAAACCTTTTTCATTTTTTTTCACCCTTTATTTTAGTAACAAGCTCGGTTTTTCGTCAACTTGCCCTTTCATGTGACATCAAAAAAAAAAAAAAAAAATGATGATGAAGTCAAAAACAAACAAAAGCTATAAAAGCTTGTTTGGAGAAATACTTCAAAATAAAAAGTCACTAAAAATAAGGTACTTCACGAAAACCGACGCTTGTTACGATTTTTCACCCTTTTTACTAACCACTAACCAACCACCCACCTTTAAACCCAAGCCTTCACCCAAAAAGTCCTCTTGATATTTACAAAGGTAAAAAGTTAAAAAGGAGGAGGATTGATTGCTTGGCAAGCCTATGGAAAGACGTAAGTTCCGTGCCGCTCTCGAGTGATTCACTAAAATATACACCTTCGGCCGAGTGTTGAGTGATCTTCCGTGAGGTATGTGAACTTGTATATAAATGGAATTTTAATAAGGCATGCTATGCCCAAATAAGTAATTTATCTTATGAAAAGTTCAAAATAAATCATAACGAATAGGATTGTAAATAAATAAAAATAAAGCCTATAAAAAAACCTTGGATTCCCGACACTCTAGGACAAGCTAAAAAAACTTCTCTTCTACCTATTCCATTTGGGAGTGTAAGCCACATTTAAAGAGTTTTGCTTGAGGACAAGCAAAAGTTCAAGTGTGGGGGTATTTGATGTGTGTAAAATGCAACATATAAAACACATCAATTAAGGCATAAAACTAACCCTTTTTTAGTACTAATGTTGGAAAAAGAGTGTTTTTGTCTTCCTTTTGTATTTTCAGGATGAAATGAGCTCAAAATCACAAAAGAAGCAAAAAGACCACTAATTCTACCATAAATACAAGAAAAGGAACAAAAGTAGACTGCCCGGACCCTCAACGGCACCTCCCAAAGCAAAAAGAAAGAAACAGAGTCTGAACACGCCCCGTGTCCAGCGAACACGGGGGCGTGCCCAGGAAGCAGCAGAAAAGACAAACCAGTAGAAGCTTCCATTGCCCACCACGGGGCCGTGTCCAGCAAGCACGGGGGCGTGGTGAAAGTACAGCAGGCGCATTAATTGTAATTCGCAATTACAATTAGTGAGGAGAGAGAGTGTCAGGCGGGCACGGGGCCGTGTCCAGCGGACACGGGGCCGTGTCCAGCCTTCTGTTCAGCCTATAAATAGAGGAGCTTGGCTTCATTCTCTCTCATCCCTTGGCACACCACCTCTCTCACACCTCATCCACCACCCACCACCACCATAACACCATCATCCACCACCATCATCCATTGTCCTTCGTAGAGTGTGTGAGTCGTCTCGGGATCCAAGATTGATCGTAAGAGTTCTTGACAATCAAGGCCATGTTTGCCTAAGTCTCTTACATCACTTGGTGAAGACAAGTGTTTAGTATAATACTTTTTATTTTTAATCTTTTGCACTTTTTATTTGGTTTTGTATTAATGACTTTAATAACTAGTTACTTATGTGACACCCCAGGAAAACCAGTAAACAATACAACTTACCTAGCTTCCTTAGTAACCGCATGCTAAATTTCGGGACGAAATTTCTTTTAAGTTGGGGATAATGTGACAACTTGAATTCCCAAGATTTCTATTTCGCATTTATTGCACGTTCATTGTTCGTTTAGTGGTTTATTTGCGCACTTAATTCGTTATGGAACTCTAGCGTTTTGATACAAAGAAGTGTATTGTGTGAATGTGCTTGGTTATGTGTTATTTGTGAAAGACTTGTCTAATGCATAAACTGGGTGGTGAAACTGTGAAATTAATTGAGATGGTGCACTATTGTAAAATATAATAATAAAGGGTGTAAAGAGTTATTAGTGAAACCTAAACCATACTTAACCCTAAATCATTCACTAAACCTCTCACACTGTTGATTGTGTTACTGAAGAACCTTCATCGTAGTAACCAAGAACTCTATCTTATGTGATACATGATGTTAACTGTCAAACGCTTTACGATATAGATTACCTGCGTATTAATACGAACATGAACTGATTTATTACACATGCATACAATAGGACTTGCCTGATTACTTGTGAGTGCATAACATAGCATACCGAGCAAACCAAGGTGAGTTCACACTCTTACTAAGGCATGGGATTCCCGGGGCTTGGGAATGGGTTTTAAAGGAATATGGTTGAATAGATTCGTACTGACACCATTACTAGACTACCATACCATCGTCCTCGGTTGTGCAGGACACATACGTGCAATCTACGTACATATATACTTACTACTATCCTCGGTTGTGAAGGATACCTACACATACTACTATCCTCGGTTGTGAAGGATACTTATACATACTACTATCCTCGGTTGTGAAGGATACTTATACAAATTACTATCCTCGGTTGTGAAGGATACTTATACTTAATTACTATCCTCGGATGTGAAGGATACTCACGTAAGACCTACGTGAACTTATACTTACTACTGTTCTCGGATTGTGAAGAACACATATGGTTACGAATAGTCTAGTGGTTATACAACATGGGAAGCCCCCACCAATAGAACGTACTATCGGCCCAGTAGAGCCACATATTACATACGAACTTACGATTACGCATTTACTCTCTGTGAACTCGCTCAACTAGTTGTTGATCCTCTGTTACATGCCTTGCAGGACGTTAGGTACATGGAGCTTGCATAGGGAGGAGTTGGTCGTTGTGGGCTTGGATCATGATCGTTTGTTAAACACTTTATGACATTTGATACTTATTATGATGGGCTTTATTTATACGCTTCCGCTAAACATTGATAACTTACTTACGTTTTGGAACACCTTTCATATGGATTTGGTTTGGTTAATGACATTTACTTTTATTATATATAATGTTCTATATGATTGGTGGCTTGATTCTGGTCAGTCACACTCCCAAGCGGTGATACTCCGCAGGTGGATTTTGGGGGTGTGACAGATTGGTATCAGAGCCATTGGTTATAGAGAACTTGGTTTTAATATGGGAAAACGTTTTTATTAAAACTAGACTATAACCAGAACAGTGCTCTCAACGATCCACAACGACGCTTCGCTCCACGTGCAACACTCGACATCCTAGGTAATAAGGTTTATGTTTATTGCCTACATGCTAGAATTTCATAGAGCTTTGCTCGTAGTATGCTTACCTTACTTTGCTCACTACTTGTTACTGCTTGAGAACACCTATGTGCCTACACTTTTCTGTCATCGCACTACTCGCGAACCATTCATACTTACGCTACCTTTACTGATCGATCATGTCTGGACGTGTTAACATGACTCAAGCTCAGTTGACGGCTCTCATTAACGAACAAGTTGTTGCGGCACTTGCAGCCGCACAAGCAGGAGGTATAACCTGCCATTCCAGACCTATCCTAGGATGATAGATCCTACTCTCGTGACCCAACTCTCGCGCTTAACCTTGACCTATCTTTCTCGCGTAACGGGTTAGAACGCGCAGCAGCCTGTCTGCACTTTCAAGAACTTCATGGACTGTCGTCCAAGCACATTCAGTGGCACAGAAGGAGCAGTGGGACTACTCCATTGGTTTGGGAAGCTCGAGTCAGTATTCGAGATGTGTGAATGCCCTGAGGCTCGCAGGGTCAAGTACGCCCCTGGTACTTTGGAAGGAATCGCGCTAACCTGGTGGAACGCGCAAGTACAGATACTAGGGTTGGCAGCTGCGAACGCCACCCCCTGGAATGAATTCAAAGAACGCATTAAAAGGGAATACTACACGCGTGATGACATCCACAAGTTGGAAGTGGAGCTTTACCATTTGAAAATGACGGGGTCAGAAATTGAAGCTTATACGAAACGGTCAAACGAACTGGCCATCTTGTGTCCAACCATGGTGGACCCTCCAAGCAAGCGTATTGAATTGTACCTCAAGGGTCTAGCCTCAGAGATTCAGAGCCATGCTACATCGGCTAACCTCGACAATATCCAAGACATTCAGTGTCTTGCTCATCGCCTCACGGATCAAGCAATGGAACAAAACAGGCTACCTAGTTGTATCAGCACTATTACTACCGCTATCACTTCTGCTACTCCCGCTACTCCTAGTGACAACAAGCGGAAATGGGATGGGTATTCCAGCAAGGGTTCAGCTACCGTTCGGTCTCAAGCACAGCAGCAGCGCAAGAATAGTGATCACCAGAGCCGAGTCAGCCAACTTCTGGTGGTCAGGGGCAGGGTGGATATCGGGGAATTCACCCAATGTGTAACTAATGCAACAGACACCACGGTGGTTAGTGCAACGAGGGACGTTGCCAGAGGTGTCTCAAGATGGGCCATGAAGCTAAGGATTCAGGAGCACACGGCCTGCAAATCGGAATCGCCAGCAGCAACAGCAAGCAGAAATCCTATGCAAAGAAAAGATTGTTCGCATTCCTCGTTCTGGTCAAGAACCTCTCGAAGTTCAAGGCGACAAAAGTGGTGTTGTGGTTGACATCACCTCTTTCTTGAAGGCTCAGAAGTTGGAAGACCATCCAGTTGTACGCGACTTTCCTCAGGTGTTTTCCTAAAGATTTACCTAGTCTACCGCCTTATCGTGAGGTCGAATTTCAAATCGAGCTCGCTCCAGGAGCAGCACCCATAGCTCGAGCACCGTATCGCTTAGCTCCACCAGAATCGGAAGAACTATCGACGCAGCTACAAGAAATCTTGGATAAGGGATTTATCCGACCTATCTCTTCGCCTTGGGGAGCTACAAGAACAATTGGATACTAATTATCGGTGAAAAGAAGGATGACACCTTCAGGATGTGAAATTGATTACCGTGAACTGAACAAGGTCAAAGTGAAGAACCGTTATCCTCTTCCACGCATTGACGACTTATTCGACCAGTTGCAAAGGTCGAGTTACTACTCCAAGGTTGATCTAAGGTCTGGTTATCATCAGCTGAGAGTCCAGGATGAGGACGTCTCCAAGACAGCATTCAGAACTCGCTGCGGCCATTACGAGTTTCTTGTCATACCATTCGGGCTTACGAACGCACCTGCAGTTTTCATGGATCTTATGAACAGGGTGAGCAAACCCTATCTAGACAAGTTCGTCACCGTTTTCATTGACGACATCCTGATCTGCTCCAAGAGTCAGGAGGAACACGAGCAGCACCTGCGTCTTATCTTGGAACTTTTTCGAAAGGAACGACCGTACGCCAAGTTTTCAAAATGCGACTTCTGGCTTCGTGAAGTCCACTTCTTAGGCCATGTGATGAACATGGATGGGGTTCATGTCGATCCATCCAAGGTAGATTCGATCAGGAACTGGCCTGCACCGCGTACACCAACGGAAATACGCCAATTCTTGGGTTTGGCGGGGTATTACAGACGATTCATCAAAGACTTCTCCAAGATCGCGTAGCCACTTACACTACTGACACAGAAGGGTGTCACCTACCGTTGGGGTGATTCCCAGGAAACCGCTTTTCAGTACCTAAAGGATAGGCTTTGCAGTGCACCTATTCTCTCATTGCCAGAGGGCACAGACGATTTTGTGGTCTATTGTGATGCATCGATACAGGGGCTTGGTTGCGTATTGATGCAGCGGGATAAAGTTATTGCCTACGCTTCTCGTCAACTCAAGGTTCATGAACGGAACTACACGACGCACGATTTAGAGCTGGGAGCTGTTGTTTTCGCGCTTAAGATATGGCGACACTACCTGTACGGTACCAGGTGCACGATTTACACCGATCACAGGAGTCTCGAGCATATCTTTAAGCAGAAGGATTTGAACATGCGTCAACGAAGATGGGTTGAACTTCTGAACGACTACGAATGCGCCATCAAGTACCATCCAGGCAAGGCCAATGTTGTGGCTGACGCCCTCAGTCAGAAAGACACTCTACCTAAGCGCGTGCGAGCGCTACAGCTTACGATTTAGTCCAGTCTTCCTGCACAGATACGAGCTGCTCAGATAGAAGCATTGAAACCCGAAAACGTAAAGGCTGAAGATTTGCGTGGCTCAAGGCAACGATTAGAACAAAGGGAAGACGGCGCCTACTATGTAACAGGACGTATTTGGGTCCCACTATACGGCGGATTACGAGAACTTGTGATGGATGAAGCACACAAGTCTCGCTACTCGGTACATCCAGGGTCGGAAAAAATGTACCACGACATTAGAACTACATATTGGTGGCCTAGCATGAAGGCCCACATTGCAACTTATGTCGGCAAATGTTTGACTTGTGCGAGAGTCAAGACAGAGTACCAGAAACCCTCAGACCTACTTCAGCAACCCAGGATACCGCAATGGAAATGGGAAGAAATTTCCATGGATTTTGTTACAGGCCTACCCAGATCCCAGCGTGGGAATGATACTATATGGGTGATCGTGGACCGACTCACCAAGTCTGCACACTTCCTGGCTATAAAGGAAACGGATAAGTTCTCCACTCTCGCAGACATCTATCTTAAAGAAGTTGCTTCGAGGCACGGGGTGCCCACCTCCATCATTTCGGATCGGGATGTACGATTCACGTCAGAACTGTGGCCAAGGATGCACAAATTTTTCGGCTCACGATTAGACATGAGCACAGCGTATCATCCTCAGATGGATGGGCAGTCTGAGCGCACGATTCAAACTCTAGAAGACATGCTTCGGGCGTGTGTTATCGATTTCGGCAACAGCTGGGAAAAGCACCTCCCTTTAGTGGAGTTTTCGTACAATAACGGTTACCACACCAACATTCAAGCCGCTCCATTCGAGGCATTGTACGGACATAAATGACGGTCACCTCTCGGTTGGGTAGAGGTGGGGGATAGTTAGATTACAGGCCCAGAAATGGTAGTTGACGCTACTGAACGAATTGCACAGATACGACAACGCATGGCGGCAGCTCGCGATCGCCAGAAAAGCTACGCAGATAAGCGTAGGAAGCAATTGGAATTTCAGGTCGGGGACCGGGTTTTACTCAAAGTTTCACCCTGGAAGGGTGTGGTTAGTTTTGGTAAAAGAGGCAAACTCAATCCACGGTATGTTGGACCGTTCTAAATCACTGAAAGAATAGGCCAAGTAGCCTACAGACTAAACCTACCAGCTGAACTCGGTGCAGTTCACAATGTATTCCACGTGTCGAATCTGAAGAAGTGCCTGTCAGATGAGACCCTCATAATTCCTTTTAAGGAACTCACTATCGACGAGCGGTTGCAGTTCGTCGAGGAACCAGTTGAAATCACGGATCGGGATGTTAAGGTCCTCAAGCACAAGAGAATCCCTCTTGTCCGAGTTCGTTGGAACTCCAAACGTGGCCCAGAGTACACCTGGGAACGCGAAGACCAGATGACAGAAAAGTACCCCCAATTATTCGAGACCAATGCAACCACTACTGAGGCTGAAGCTACTACTACTGAATTTCGGGACGAAATTCCAAATCAACGGGGGGATGATGTGACACCCCAGGAAAACCAGTAAACAATACAACTTACCTAGCTTCCTTAGTAACCGCATGCTAAATTTCGGGACGAAATTTCTTTTAAGTTGGGGATAATGTGACAACTCGAATTCCCAAGATTTCTATTTCGCATTTATTGCACGTTCATTGTTTGTTTAGTGGTTTATTTGCGCACTTAATTCATTATGGAACTCTAGCGTTTTGATACAAAGAAGTGTATTGTGTGAATGTGCTTGGTTATGTGTTATTTGTGAAAGACTTGTCTAATGCATAAACTGGGTGGTGAAACTGTGAAATTAATTGAGATGGTGCACTATTGTAAAATATAATAATAAAGGGTGTAAAGAGTTATTAGTGAAACCTAAACCATACTTAACCCTAAATCATTCACTAAACCTCTCACAAGAATCCAAGCACGTACTTTCATTTCTTTGGCTCTCTAGCAATCATCACCATCATCATTGGCAAGATATCCATCACTCTTGATTCCTCTCATTTCTCTAGAATCAATACAAGGTAATTGTTAATGATTGTTTGTTATTTGATTGCATCCATTCTTGATTCTTGTAGTATGTGAAAACCCTAGCCTTCATATGATATTTCTGTGATTTTGATTTGATTCTGAATTATTGATGATGATGTTTAGTTGAGGTTTGATAGATTGTTCTTGTGATGATGGTTGTTGTTAAGTTCCGATTGATTGATTGATCCTGCGTTGTGAAAGTATGTAAATAGGGTTTCTGTTCGTATGAAAACAAGAATGTAACTGCTACGATCACAATTGAATATGAACATTCGTATGTCAGAGTTTTGTAACCCTAAAACACTAGTCAGAGTTTAATGATTTTAAATGTCTGAGTTAATAAGAGGGCATGTTGATCCGAGTTTATGATATAAGCATAGGGTCCGAATCTCTTTAGTATGATGAAGGTCCGACTTTTAAAGGTGGACTTTGTCCGAGTTTTATAGGTGAGACACTAGGTCCGACTTTCAATCTGAAACATGGGAGTCCGAGTTTTGATATAGCAAAACATATCCGACCTTTAACACTTTCATGGTCCGAGTTTGTGGGCTTCCTTTTTGTCCGACCTTTGACATGAGGGGGGGGGGGTCCGAGTTTCATGAGGAAACCCCCATGTCCGAGTTTGTCATATTGTTACTTGTCCGACCTTGTAAGCCACAAGGTGGTCCGAGTTTCATGTAATTAAGGTGGTCCGAGTTTCATGTAATTAAGGTGGTCCGAGTTTCATGTAATTAAGGTGGTCCGAGTTTCATACATCATGTATTAAGTTCGAACTTCTTTAATATATGTCAATAAGTCCGAGTTTTTGGCCACAAGCACAAAGCTTTGTCTGATGTTTTAATGTGTATATGCCTAACCTTGTTCACTTAGTAAAAACAGTTAGATGGTAGCTCAGTAAATAGTTAACTCTGTTATCTTATGCTTGAAATCCTGTTAAGTATGTAACGTAGTTAAACATGTAAACCACTGATAAGTTGTTAAGTTGTGAACTCTAATTGTTTGTTAACTCCGTTAGTTAACTAATACTGTTTTGTCATTATTCCTGTTGCATATGATAACTGCGTTAAGTGTTAACTGTGTTAAGTGTGTGAGTTCTGCCAAAACTTGTTACCTTGTTAAGTAGGTTGATCTCGTTAAACACGATGACACTGTTGATTGTGTTACTGAAGAACCATCATCGTAGTAACCAAGAACTCTATCTTATGTGATACATGATGTTAACTGTCAAACGCTTTACGATATAGATTACCTGCGTATTAATACGAACATGAACTGATTTATTACACATGCATACAATAGGACTTGCCTGATTACTTGTGAGTGCATAACATAGCATACCGAGCAAACCAAGGTGAGTTCACACTCTTACTAAGGCATGGGATTCCCGGGGCTTGGGAATGGGTTTTAAAGGAATATGGTTGAATAGATTCGTACTGACACCATTACTAGACTACCATACCATCGTCCTCGGTTGTGCAGGACACATACGTGCAATCTACGTACATATATACTTACTACTATCCTCGGTTGTGAAGGATACCTACACATACTACTATCCTCGGTTGTGAAGGATACTTATACATACTACTATCCTCGGTTGTGAAGGATACTTATACAAATTACTATCCTCGGTTGTGAAGGATACTTATACTTAATTACTATCCTCGGATGTGAAGGATACTCACGTAAGACCTACGTGAACTTATACTTACTATTGTTCTAGGATTGTGAAGAACACATATGGTTACGAATAGTCTAGTGGTTATACAACATGGGAAGCCCCCACCAATAGAACGTACTATCGGCCCAGTAGAGCCACATATTACATACGAACTTACGATTACGCATTTACTCTCTGTGAACTCGCTCAACTAGTTGTTGATCCTCTGTTACATGCCTTGCAGGACGTTAGGTACATGGAGCTTGCATAGGGAGGAGTTGGTCGTTGTGGGCTTGGATCATGATCGTTTGTTAAACACTTTATGACATTTGATACTTATTATGATGGGCTTTATTTATACGCTTCCGCTAAACATTGATAACTTACTTACGTTTTGGAACACCTTTCATATGGATTTGGTTTGGTTAATGACATTTACTTTTATTATATATAATGTTCTATATGATTGGTGGCTTGATTCTGGTCAGTCACACTCCCAAGCGGTGATACTCCGCAGGTGGATTTTGGGGGTGTGACAACTTATGTTGAAGGTGATCTTTCCTTATCGTTTGTTCGTGGTGTCTTGGCGTTATTTTACTGTCTATATAAAATAAAAGATTTTCACTATTCATATCTCCACGGTCTATATGGAGGTATGTTGGCTACCTGGTCGGGGGTTAAGGGAACGGTTTGGTAAAGGTCTTGCCCTTGTTCAGCGTTTAGAGGTCCTGCTTGGGACCTGGGTCAAATTTAGTAGGATCTCCTTCAATGCCCATAGGTATTGGATGGCGGGGATCCAAACTCTTTGACCCCCTCATAAGTTAACTACTATTAATACTATAACCCGGCTATTTAGGACTGTATCCCTGCTGACTCAGACTACTTAGCCGAGGGTAACGTCACCGCCAGAAGCGGGGCCTACCATAATTTGCATTAATAACTTAATTCATTATCTTTCAATAATCCGACCCTTTAGGATTGTATCCTTGCTGACTCAAACTACTGGGTTGAGGGTAACGTCGCCTTCAAAAGAGGGGCCTACTACAATAACTAAGATAATCTCTTAAACAAGTGCAAAAGTGCGAAAATAATCAAAGGTTATACTAATACACGTGTCGGATCCAAGTGATTCATCTTGTCTATCTGTTTTTATTTTATTTTTATTTTCAGCATTTAGTTAGTTTTTATTTTTCTTAGTTTAAAACATTTTTCTAACTTTTTGATTTGATTAGACGTTGAGGATAAACCGGTATTAAAAGCTCTTGTGTCCTTGGACGACCTCGGTATCTTACCAACACTATACTACGTCCACGATGGGTGCACTTGCCCATATGTGTGTTTAGTGTTAGTGAATATCGTGTTTTATAAATTTAAAACTTGGCTAAAAGTGTAAAAAGGGCTTAAATATATATCAAAAATATATACACACTACACACGCATCATGGACCATTCTTGATTTTGTCTTATGTGGACATGCAAAGGATATAGTTAAACGACCACCATATTTTCTTTGTTTCATGACATCTCATATATCATGATGTCACATGTGATGTCATCAAGGTGATGTCACATGTGATGTCATGCTTGATCGGATCCGCAACGAGACCAAGACTCGACATAAGACGAACACGACAGATGACTGCACCAACAACATGAATACCCTGCTCATTGACTATATGACCCAAGAATTGAACTTCTTTAAGCCAGAATTCACACTTGGAGAATTTAGTAAAAGTTGTTCCTTCTTCAGGAGTTCCAATGTTAAGCGAAGGTGTTGCTCGTGCTCGGCTCGAGACTTCGAATAGACAAAAATATCGTCGATGAACACAATGATGAACTTGTCTAAATAAGGTTTACAGACCCTATTCATTAAGTCCATAAAGATGGCTGGATCATTCTTCAAACCAAAAGGCATGACTGAGACCTCATAATGGCCATATCTTGTGCGGAAAGCAGTTTAGGGAATATCTTCTTCGAGAACACGAAGTTGATGATACCCAGAACGCAGGTCGATCATTGGAAAGCATGAAACACCTTGTAGCTAATCAATTCGAGGTAGGGGATATCGATTCTTGATGGTAGCCTTATCAAGCCCATGGTAATCGATACACATTCGAAAAGACCCATCTTTCTTTTTCACGAAGAGGACAGGAGCTCCCCAGGGTGAAAAGCTCAGACGGATGAATCCCTTATCAGATAACTCTTGAAGCTGCTTCGATAATTCTTCCATCTTCGACGGTGCAAGATGATAAGGCGCTTTTGCAATTGGGTTTGGCATTGGGTACAAGGTTAAAATGAAACAGGACATGAAGAACTGGAGGCAAACCAGGCAGTTCATCAGGAAACACGTCTGGATAACCCCGAACAGTCGGAATATCCTGAATACTCTTGCTCTTGACTTTCTCCTCGGTGACATATGCTGGGAAAGCAACATATCTTTTTCGTAGATAGATTTGGGCTTTTGTTTCTTAAAAGAAACGGGCGTTTAAGGTTCTAGGGGAGATCACAAGTGATCATAAAAAGATAGAACCACACGAGTGGTTTATTTTTGTATTGACATCATAAGGTTGCATCAAACATTCATACAATTGCATTGGTTCACAAAAAATAAAAACCATAAATTTTTATTTATATAACAACCGCATTGTCTTTAAATGTTAAAAGATAACAACCAGAGGAAATACAAAGTACTAATCGTTCACTGCTGCATCGTTGATTGCCTCATTGATGTTATACACTTGTCCACGTGCTGGATTCACATTGACGTTGACGTTCGCATTCGGGTTTGCATTAGCATTCGCGTTTGCATTCTCCAGTCTTGGACAATTGTTGCGGAAGTGACCAAACTCTCCACAGTTGAAACATGAACCCGGTGGGAATCTTGCAGCATTCCCTTGAACCAGAGCAACCTGATTTTGTCCCAGATGACAAATATTGGCCAAATGCCCAAGTTTTCCACACGTTGTGCATTTCTTACAAGCTTGCTGTGCAACGTGATAACCATTGCAGCGTGTACAATGAGGTGCGGTACCTGCATATGCCTTCTTCGCAGGAGGCTGAGCCGGTGGGTTCTGATCAGTCTGTGTTGTTATAGCGAAATTCTGAGCATCCTTCCGCTTCCTCGACTTCTTTGTCGTCTCACCTTCCTTACCCTTACCCTTTTTCTTCTCTTTTTTAGAATCAGTCGCCTTCTTTTTATCACCCTTGCGGGTGAGTTTACCCTTCCTGACTTGAGATTCAGTTAGGGTAGCAGACAACTCGATCCCTTGACGAAGGGTAGTAGGATTAACACCGGTCACAATATCCAGAATAGAATCGGGCAAACCATCGATATATCTTTCGATTGCTTTCTCCAGAGGGGTAACCATGGTGGGACACAATAGACTGAGTTCTTCAAAACGATCCGTGTACGCACGGTGTTCAGCCCTATCTTGCTTTAAATCGTCAAACTGTCGTTCCAAAGCCCGAATTTCGTGACGGGGACAAAACTCTTTCATCATGAGAGCCCGAAGCGCATCCCACGTTTGTGCCGACGCCACTTCGGCACCCCTATCGCGCATAACACCATTCCACCAGGTAAGCGCTCGCTTCTCAAACACACTAGAAGCAAATTCAACATTCCGCGCATTCGGACACTGGACGTGTCTGAATGTGCTCTCGATACTCTCAAACCACTGCAAGAGCACAGTTGCTCCTTGCGTCCCAGAAAACTTTAGAGGCTTAGCAGAATTGAAGCTCTTGAAGTTGCACGGCGCATTGTTGTTGTTATTATTGTTGAATATCTCGTGGACTTGGGTCACAACGCCTGGAAGCACAGCAGCCACTTGCTGAGAAACCAAGGCTGCAATTTCTTCAATTGTGAAAGATTGTGCTTCACGTCGAGGAGGCATTGTCTAATAAGGAAACAAGAGAAACGAGTGAGGTTGAAAAGCAAAAGAGGTATTGAAAATACCGTCAAGATAGCAGAAAGGCGATCATTTGTTCGTTACCTCAAACAAACAAACGACACGGAGTGACTAATCAAAGTAAATGGATCAAAAATAATGTATTGCTGAAGACATGCTCGCCTATAAGTGGATACTCACCCCAAGAGTTCCCAGGTAAGAGTGACCGGTCCGATACTGCGGATTTGTACGAACACTCTAGCCTTAGACAGAAAACTCAGAGTACAGGCACCCACTCTTCCAGTTTGCACGTGTTCACACTATTTAGACCCAAACTCTGATGAGATTTTGAAAACTCAAAGGGTTCAAAACCTTATAACAAAGGGTTCAAAACCTAGTAATCAATCATCCTAGAATGGATGATTAGTTTTCAAAGCGGATTCGAACTTAGCGTTCCCATTGTGGTTATCACCTAAGGATAGTTGACGGTATTGTTTTAAAATCTAAACGCAAGAAACTTGCGTTAGGGTCCTAAAAGTTATAGTCTAGGTCAAAGCATTACAAATAACCTAATTCCCTGTAACCATTGGCTCTGATACCAACTTCTTCTGTCACACCCCGACCACGTAGGACAACAAACCGTGGCGGAAACGTCGGGGAGTGTTGTAACAGAAGCCATTGTTTCATAACCATGGATACAAAAAGTGTTTCATTTTGTTGATAACATTAAATATTAATATTGTCTTATCACATAACAAACAAGTTTCTTATTGACTATCATAGTTGTTATGTCACTAAGGCCTTGTCCAGATCCTACGTGACGCATGCATCCTAGAAATCAAGCATCAACACCTGAAACATACGTAAAAACTTAGTCAGCAAAGAAATGCTGGCGAGTACATAGGTTTTATAAGAGTATCGAAATCATGGCTCATTTATATATTGCAGTACTTTATTAGACTACAAGAGTCAAAATACAAACCTTATTTTGAAAAATGTATTGCAACATAGTTAACCAACTCAAATCAAGTTGATTATAGTTTATAAAATCTCGTAGCCATGCTTCTTAACCCCAAAAACATTTGTTTTAGAAAACCAACTTGTAAAACATCTTGTAAAAACTCATTAAAAACTCGTATGGTTTATATTATTTCGATAACCTCATTTGTGTGATATCGTTCCAAAATCGTTTACCCAAGTGAACTAAATAACGCCACGGTATGTAATATGTTGAAAACACTTATATATAGGAAGTACCAGCGGCGTATCCACCATGTTTTCACCATATCACACCCGTCCTGTTATCTAAACACTAACCAAAAACCAATCGTTTACCCAAATAGTTTAATTTGTTAAAATCGTTTCCCAATTCGTTTCCAAATCGTTAACTCATTCCAATCGTTTAAATCGTCCTCGTTTTAATTGTGAAAAACTATTTGTGGTTGCCTCGCTAATAACATTCAAACCTTCGTGACTCGATCACCTCACTTCTCGCTTCTCGAATTAACAAACCACCAAAGGGTAAGTTAACAAACATCAGATTCAGTCGCTACCCACAACCCCCACACATAACCATGGGTGTAGTAAAGTAATGGGATTTGTCAGATCCTATGGTACCATAACCTAATACTGGTCGGTTGGGCCAAAATTTATGAATGTCATTTGTTATGTAACTACAACCATCAAGTTTTGTTCACATTATTGAAATCGTTATTAGTTTAGTAAAAATCGTTTTAATCGTTTTTGAAATCATCGTTTAAACCTTGAAAACATTTCGTACATATGAATCACCCCAAAACATTTAAGAACAGTAAAATAGGGGAACTATGTACTCACATGAAGTGCAAAGTATCCTTAATCAATAGAACTTCAAACATCCTCAAGCAAACCAAAGGAATCAAGTAGCACCTAGTAATCGAACCACTAGTCAAACAATAGACGCCTAAATCGGACGATCGGACAGGATGAGGTCTTGTAAACCAAATGAGTGTTGGAACTCATGTGATATGGTTTAACAAAGCCTACATACTAAATTGAAACCTAACCTAAGTGCTTTCGACCCATCGCGACCCATTAAGGTAGCTTACGCTACTTTAACGCGTCGTGCGCGCAAATGCGTGTTCGAGACGTCTAACAAGTCCTATGACAAGTATTATATGCCAAAACATGTTTTAAATATGTTACAAAATTAGTTATGTGACAAAAGTTTAGGTTACATATGTTTAATTACCAATTACGTATGAAAAGGGTATTTTGGTAATTTACTTAAGGCATATAAACTACTTTTCATACAACTATTTAAACTAGGCGACCATAAGGTATAACCTTGGAAGGTTATTCCCTATGCTATTATGGTCACAAAACATGTTTGGTCGGATCCTAATGATCGACCAAACGGGTCGTGTTCGGAAGTCTAAGCGGGTGTTTAATCCGCTTGACTTACGACTCTACACAAGCACTAAACTAAAAAGTGACGAGCTAAACATGTCGAAATATGTTTAGTTAAGTTAGAAAACAGGTTTGGTATCAAAACAAACGGTTTTGATACCTAAAAGTAGCTTGGTTAAAAAATACACGAGAAAACGCATTCTGGCTGAAGCTACGACTCGTCACTGAGCCTAGATAACGTGGTAATCAGTAGGTATAGTTACTAGGGACTATAACTATCGTGATTACACTCACGTTATGAAGTTCAAACAAACTTTGCGTTGACCATAAACTGGTTAAAGCAGAAAGTCAAACGCAGTTTGACTTTAACGCTAAAACGAATGAAAAGAACGAAAGAACACTTACAGAAGGTCCCCGCAAGATTTGATTCCGATTTTTCTCTCAGGTAGGAAGCATATACTTCCACTTAGAGAGCATAAATCAAATTTCAAATTGTGGGTTTTGAAGTGAAATGGATGGGGTATGTATAGGATTTCTAGAACCGTTAAGATCGTTTCTCGAAAACTAAGCTTTGATCTGGACCTTACATGTGTGCCCATGGTTTTCTAAAACCATGGGAGCCCTAATATGGACTATGTTCATTGAATACCAGCCCATGGTTTTGCAAAACCATGGGTTAAAACCATCAACACTTCAAAATGGACTAGGTTCATTGAATCTGCCAGAAATTTCAAAAATGGTCCATGCACTTGAAAAACTTTATTTTTTTGGCACTTTTAAGCCCCGTTAACCCCATTTCAAAATATGCTCAAAACATCTCGGATGTCGGTTCGTTTGGTCGTACGGTTGCGTTATTCGCTTAATTACGACGGAAGTCGTAACGAACGCAAAAATGATCCAAATTAAGCGACGAATGGAATTTTATCATGCCAAACACTAAAATAAAATATTTTAATGCTTACATAACTTTTTTGGATGTCCGGATGTATTCAGAACGTAAGTTATGCGCGAAAATGCAAACTTATGCACTTTTTGACGCTTTTAGTCCCTGAATGAGCATAAATTTTATTTTAGCATACCGAACCCCTCAAAGCCTATTTCTAAGCTATGTAAAAGTTATTTAGGGTATGTTTAACTTATGATCAAGTTCCGGATTGTACGTTACTATACAAATCGGCATAGTTTCACAGTTTGACACAAATAGTCCCTACGATTGAACAAAGTTGATTTTAACACACCAAACCATCCAAAACTTATTTCTAAGTTATGTGGAGGTTATTTAAGGTATGTTAAGCCTATGTCACTATTCCAGAGTGTTTGTTGCATTAAACTGGTTATATTTACGCATCGGTGCGCATGTAACCTTCCAGAAAGCGATTTAGAGCTTGAAATCGGAATCGAATCGAATTGAAAAATTTACCAAACACAATTACACACATAATAACACAAAAACACATATAATAACACCAAAGCACATTGTTTTATTGATAACCAACATTGTTTTATATTGAACCACGACTACAGAATACAGTTGTCAGATCACGAATGCGTGCAGTGAGGTTCGTTCGAATAGTCATTTCCAGTGCTCGAACCCTTAGGGTCTTAACCCTTTCTTTTCGACTTAATGCGTCCGCTACAACGTTTGCCTTTCCAGGGTGATACTTAATCTCACAGTCATAATCATTTAGCAGCTCGACCCATCGCCGCTGTCGCATGTTCAGTTCCTTTTGATCAAGTATGTGTTGCAGGCTTTTGTGATCTGTGAAGATTGTACATCGAGTACCATATAGATAATGTCTCCAGATCTTCAAGGCGAATACTACCGCACCCAGCTCCAAGTCGTGCGTGGTGTAGTTCCTTTCATGTATTTCAATTGTCTTGAAGCGTAAGCGATGACCTTTTGGCGTTGCATGAGCATGCAACCCAAACCTTGTCGTGAAGCGTCGCAGTATACCACGAAGTCTTCTATGCCTTCGGGTAGTGACAGTATTGGTGCATCGCATAGCTTGTTTTTGAGTAGCTGAAAAGCTTCTTCTTGTTTAACACTCCAGTCATACTTCTTGTCTTTCTGCGTAAGGGCAGTTAGCGGCTGAGCTATTTTTGAGAAATTCTCGATGAATCGCCTATAGTAGCCCGCTAAACCCAAAAATTGGCGAACTTCAGTTGGGGTTTTGGGGGCTTCCCAATTCTTTATTGCTTCAATCTTGGATGGGTCAACGTGAATGCCCTTCTCATTCACAACGTGACCAAGAAATTGAACTTCGCGAATCCAGAATTCGCACTTTGAGAACTTTGCATAGAGTTTCTCTTTCTTCAGTAGTTCCAGTATGATTTTGAGGTGTTGCTCGTGCTCTTCTTTCGTCCGTGAGTAGATCAGGATATCATCGATAAATACAATCACGAATTTACCAAGATATGGTTTGCATACGCGGTTCATTAGATCCATAAAGACCGCTGGTGCGTTCGTCAGTCCGAATGGCATCACAAGAAACTTGTAATGCCCATAGCGTGTTCTGAATGCAGTCTTTGGTACGCTTTCTTCTTGTATCCTTAACTGATTATATCCAGATCGAAGGTCGATCTTGGAATAGTAGCTTGATCCTTGTAATTGATCAAATAAGTCATCAATCCTCGGTAGTGGGTACCGATTCTTGATTGTGAGCTTGTTTAGTTCTCTGTAGTCGATACACATCCGCATAGTTCCATCCTTTTTCTTCACGAACAATACTGGAGCTCCCCAGGGCGAGAAGCTTGGCCTTATGAATCCTTTATCCAACAACTCCTGGAGTTGTGTAGATAATTCTTGCATTTTGGATGGTGCAAGCTGATAGGGTGCCTTGGCTACAGGAGCGGCTCCTGGGACCAAGTCTATACGGAATTCGACTTGTCGTTGCGGAGGTAGTCCTGGCAGATCTTCGGGAAAAACCTCAGGGAATTCCTTCACCACAGGAATGTCTTCGAGTTTCGGCTCCACAGCCTTCTTGTCTATAACGTGAGCTAGGAAAGCAACACATCCTTTCCTTAATCACTTCTGTGCCTTCATGCAACTGATGATCCGTAGAGGCGCGTCTTGTCTTTCTCCGCGTACGATGAGAGTTTCATCATTCGTCAAAGGGATGCGAATGATCTTCTCATGACAAATAACTTCAGCTTTGTTCTTGGACAACCAGTCCATTCCGACTACTACATCGAAGCTACCCAATTGAATAGGTAAGAGGTCGATGCTAAATCTTCGTTCACCAAGTTCTAGCGTGCATCCTCTAACAACTTTGCCCGATTCAACAAGTTTACCATTGGCTAAATCTATGGAGTACGGAATATCCAATCTACTAGACTCTGTCCCAAGCATACGTTTAAATTCCACAGACATGAAGCTATAGTCGGCACCAGTGTCAAATAATATGGATGCAAAGTGGTTGTTAATGAGAAATGTACCGGTGACCACGTTAGGGTCCTCGCGTGCGTCCCTTGCTCTGATCACAAATGCTCGAGCCTGAGCGTTGTTCCTCCTTGGGCAGTCTTTCATGAAATGTTCATTGCTTCCACAACTGAAGCATCCTTGGTTTCGCCCGGCTTCATTCCCAACCCGGTTACCTTTGTCGTTACCGTTCCCATCGTTGTTTCCAGCACCAATGCGGTTTCCGTTTCGATTTCCCTTACCCCAAAATTCTTCAGTGCGATGACCCAATTTTCCACACTTGTCGCACTTTGGAACGCGACAAGCTCCTTCGTGATGATGCTTGCACCGATTGCATTTGGGCAGGGTGCCCAGGTATCCCTTAGCTGGAGCGTCATTCATGGCTGCAAGCGATTTCGCCTCCTGAGGCGGGTTGGGGTCACGCTTCTTGTTGGAACCCTTGTTGTTACGAGTTGCTTGATTCAAGTTTGCATGTTTCCTTTTCTTGTCACCGGACGACTCAGCATGCGTCTCGGTGTTTTCTGTCGGGTTTAGAGATAGCTTCTTCATGTGAACACAGTCTTCAGTAAGGCTGACAGCCAGAGTTACAGCCTCAGTGATTGTTTTGGGCTTGGCTGAAGTCACCATGCCGCGAAACTCTGGGCCAGTCCCCAAATGTAGCGTTCAACGCGCTTGAATTCCGGGGTCGCCATGTAAGGAATCACCCTAGACAAATCATGGAACCTTCGAGTATACCCCGTGATGTCAGCACCTACCATAGTCAAGTGCTTAGGAAATTGTCTTATGGTTACCTTGGGCTGCGTTTCCTCCAGACGAATCTCCATGTCCGTTACGCCTAGCATTGCTTGGCCCTCCACTGTCTTGGGTACGGTTCGCCTCGTACTGGGCGATAGCAGCAGAGATCCTCTCTTCCAGTAGAGCGTTCAGCTCTTCAGCAGTTCTTGGCAGTGGGGGAGGAGGAGGTTGATCATGAGTGTGTGACAACCCTCACTAAACCAGGTATCCGTACGACTTAATTAATGACTAATTACTGCTTAATTACTGTGCTTACTTGAAATTACTGATGAACTACTACTTGATTTCTGATACTTGTACATACTTGCATCATACTCTAATTACCGTCACTACATTATTTACATACTGAACTCTAGTGACAAACATGATGCACAAAAGCACAGTAGCACTATGAGCGGGTAACCTATTGAACATGCTGATAAAGCCAGCATCAGGCAGATATTGCCTCTAAGGCCTGTATGAGCCAGAAATATTTCACTACACCCAAAGTGAGTGTAGGGATACAAGGGTTGTAGAACTGCGTCTCTAGGGATAAGTTACAATGACAGGAGGTGCCTAGGACATACACTAAGCACAAAACTCAGCACTTTAATTAACAATTCAAGTTTTAGCTAACTAATAAAGTGCCAAAACATGAGAAAAATATTACTAGACACTTTCCAAAGTGTCGGGAATAAGTTGTGTCACTAAAAAGGGTATTAACGACACTTAAAAGCTTTGTTAAGCACTTTAACGGATTACTATCCAACCGAACAACCGGACTTTACCCGGAACATGAAAATATTGTCATTAACATTATTTGTCTTTTTCTGAGCCAGTTAGGGTCCCTGAATACCCTAACACTCGCCATAAAGCTCAACGCACAACTAACCGGGTTAACTACTTAACTAACCTAACATATCTAACTAATAACTAATGATTAGTTACAATCCAACCAAGAACCCCCCCCCCCCCCCTTGGCGTATTTCGGTCACAATGTGACCATAGCTTGTACTATCTTCATTATTTAATTCTTGAGTGTCCCATATCTAGAGGACATGAGAACCAATGGACCACAATCACAACTTATGTCTATAAGTAACAAGGATAACACACTAATCACTTTCATTCTCACATTCCACTCAAACACGCCTCTCTTTCCCTCTCTACAAACTTTCGGCCGAACACCCCCCATATACATCCATCCATTTTCGATTTCACTCATCACATTCCAAATATACACAAGCGTTAAGGATCGCATATAAGGAGTCTTGGTGCACTCGGAGCTCGAAGGACCTCATTCTCTTGCTTTTATCCACCCTATTTGCGTCTAGATTCTTCCCTAGCCTCGAGCTAGTGGTGAGTTACTTAAAACACCTTCTCGAACTAATTTAAAGTGGTTAAAAGGATTTGTAACGGTTAAAACTCGAAATCTTACAAGTTGATGCTTTAAAGTCTACTAAAAATGCTTGTAAAGGTGGTTAAAAGCTTATATGTTGTGTAAATGTTGTAGTAATTAAATTGTGTGGTTATTTGGACCCGATCTATGTTGTGGTAGCTCAGATCATCATTTAACCTGGGTTTAGTCATGAACATAGATCATGACATAAAGTTGTTTTGAATGAAACAAGGGTTAAAGGGTGAAACTCTACCACACACGAATCATGAACTTGTTTAAAAGCGTTTTTACTTGTAAAATAGTGTTTAAAACTAGCAGATCTACGTATCTACAAGTGGTATTTTCAAAGGACCGAGTGTCAAGGAAATCATGTTTTCTAAAAATGGATCTTACACTAATAAGTATGATTTTTACAACACACAAGTGTGTAAACACTTGTGTAATGCAAAGTTTCGACAAAATAACAATTTTTGTAAAAGATGACGAGAAGTTGTGAAGACAGAATTTCTTTAAAAGCAAGGTTCTTACGAAACCGGACTAATTTATATTAAGATCCGCTAAAAGTAATGAGATTTACTTCGTATTTTGATGTAAATCACAAGTTCATGAAATCTTTGCGATTTACATATTTATTAACCAGTTTGAGGTATTGGACGTTGTTTTGATTGAATAAGAAAATTGTTGAATTGATTTATAAAAGAAAATGATATTCTTGAAAGCGTGGTCACCTCCAGTTACAGAGGAAACTCTGGCGAAATTTTTCCAAAAATCTGACACTTAGAATTATTTTCACTATAAGTGTTGGAAATACTTTTGACATGTTTTCAAAATATTAATTTCGCCACGACTTTATTTACAAATATCGGAGGTGGGATTTTCACAAAATAAGACGTGATATATATATGTTTGGTAAATATATTTTGCACAACGTCACTTGTCAACTATTTTTGTGAAGTATATAATATTATTTTAGAGTAAAAATAATATTATCAAACGTTAACGAATCCAAAATAATACGAACGCTTTCACGATAAACATATAAGTTACACCGGTAATTACTATTACCACTCGATCGTTAAACGTAACTTACGCACTTTACGGAAATATTTATGAACACGTATATTTGACAAAGTATTATTTTGGGAGAATTTTGTGAAGTAAAAATATAATATTTTTGAGAAAAAATATTTATATCTTGGAGTTAGAAATAAATATATATTAAGTGAGACTTAATAATATATCACGAACGCACATGTATTAAGTCCCCCATCCTTGGGAAGGAAAATAATTACCAAGTATATACGGAATGTAAACACGAAATAGTTGTCTAACTATTTCTCAAAACCTAAACATTAAAGCTTAAGCACGGCCGTCCGTCTAATAGAGTTAGTACATGTAGGTCGTTGCACAGCTGCTTCACTTGGAGTATTACTTGGTAGAGACGCACCGCTGTGAGTTCATGTCCCCCTTTTCTCTTAACTGTTTTCAGTTTTCTAAACTGCGGGGGTGAAATACATGTTACTTTGATTATGAATACTTTATACATGGTATGGTTAGCGTAAGGAGGGTTACTATTTAGATCATGTGAATGGGTAGGCGGAAACTTGAGGTCATTAATCCTCAGGGTAAGACCGAGGGGCAGGAGCGATAGATCTATTTGGGTGTAGCGAGCCCAGTCCCAGGCCCAGCATAACGGACCTCGGGATGACTTTGTACCCGGTGCATAAATCTGCTAGGTTTGAGCCTTCCTACTTGCATTTCACACATATCAATTGTGACACCTGTGTCACCGCGACCATCAAACAAATACCAAGCCGATGAAATATTGTATTTCATACTTGGGATCTTGTATAAATATGTGTATGTTTTGCACATATCAATTATTGTTCAATTTCAAACTCTACATTGCTTTCTAGAGCATTATACGCAAACTGGTGCGTAAACGTACTCGGTTTAATGCGACAAATACTCCGGAACATCAACATATACTCAACATACCTTAAATAACCTTTACATAACATAGAAATAAGTTTTGAAGGCTTTGGTATAGCAAAAACAAGTTAATTCGCTTACAGGGACTAAACTTGACAAACTGCGAAAGTATGCCAATTTGAACTGTAACGAACATTCCGGAACATGTCCATAAGTTAAACATACCCTAAATATCCTTTACATAGCTTAGAAATAGGCTTTGAGGTGTTTGGTATGCTAAAACAAACTTTTGGATCATTCAGGGACTAAAAGTGTCAAAAAGTGCACAAGTTTGCACTTTCGCGCATAACTTACGTTCTGAATACATCCGGACATCCAAAAATTTATGTAAGCATCCTTATATTATGCCTTAGTGTTTGGCATGAGAAAAATCCATTCGTCGCGTCATTTGGATCGTCTTTCGCGCTTATGCGCATTCCGTCGTAATTAAGCGAACATCGCGATCGTACGGCCAAACGAACCGACATCCGGAATATTTTTGAGCATATTTCAAGTCCCCTACACTTTAACTTCATCTTAGAGCCTTGAAATGAGGTTAACGGGGCTTAAACGTGCCAAAAATGGGCCAAAATACGTGTTTCTGAAGTGCAGGGACCAAAATTGTAAATTCTGATCTGGGAACCTTAGGCGGGGCGCGTAAGGATTTACCAAATCCTTACGCGGGGCGCGTGAGACTGTCAGACAGATTCAATGTATCTATTTAATGCAGTTGGCCTTTCGTTCGATCAAGAGGCAATGCCCTTTCACCTAATCAAGAGCCAAGGGGCAATTTCTGACTTACCACAAGAATTTGACAAGTGTACGCTCGAGATCGCGGCACGATATTCGATAAACGATCCTAACGGTTCCACTTTTCCTATAAATACCCCCCCCCTTTGTGTAAAAACCCACAAGAATCAGATCTAAAGCTCTAAGTTGGAACCACTGTTTCATACCTGAGCTATTTGATCTAGATTAGCACTCGGGGACCCTCCGTAAGTCTTCTTTCGCTCTTTTATTCGCTTTTCGAGTCCGAAAGTCAACGTTTTGTTGACTTTCTGCATTGACCAGCTTATGGTCGATGCGAAGTTCATGGAACTTCATAACGTGAGCGTGATCACGATGGTTATGGTCCGTAGTGACCATACCTACTGATTACCCCGTTATCTAGGCTCAGTGACGAGTCGTAGTTTCGGCCAAAATGCGCATTCTTGCGTATTTTGTAACCAAACTACTCGTGAGCATCAAAGCCGTTTGTTTTGATGCCAAACCTGTTTTCTAAACTTAGTTAAGCATGTTCTAACATGCTTAGCTCGTCACGTTTAGTATAGTGCTTATATAGGGTCGTAAGGTAAGCGATCTAAACCATCGCTTATACTTTCGAACCCGACCCATTTGGTCGATCTTTAGGATCCGACCAAACATATTAGGTGACCATAGCTATAACCTTCCGAGGTTATACCTTGTGGTCGCAATGTTAGGCGTTCCATACGCGTTCTACGCGAATGACGCGTTAGGGTGGCATAAGCTACCTCAACGGGTCGTGATGGACCGTAAGCACTTAGGTTAAGTTTCATTTTAGTATGTAGGCTTTGTTAAACCATATTACACGAGTCTCCGTACTCGTTTGGTTTTCGAACCCGTGTACTGTCCGATCCTTCCGATTTGGTCCGGTATATTAACATAAGCTACCTATTAGGTGCCGTTGGTATTCCGTGATCTTTAGCATTATCTGGTTATTATACAAGGAACTCAAAGCAATCTCAGGTGAGTACATTGAACCCCTCTTTTACTGTTTTTCCAAACTGTTTTGGGGTGAAACACATGTGCCTACTTGCTACTTTCATGCTTTCCGGTTTTCACATCATATACTGCTATGTTCGATAGTACATATATAGTACATGATTTCATTGCGTTTATGCTATGTATGCCCATTGTGTGCGTACTTAGTACATTATTTCACATTGCATATCTGTTGCATATGCTCATCCAGCATATGAACACATTATTCTACATTTTGAACCGTTGTACTCTACAATACATTTCATGCTACGTACGCCCATTGTGTGCATACGTAGTACATTGTTTCACATTGCATTTCTGTTGCATATGCTCATCCAGCATATGAACACATTATACTTCATTTTGAACCGTTGTACTCTACAATACATTTCATGCTACGTACGCCCATTATGTGCATACGTGGTACATTGTTTCACATTGCATTTCTGTTGCATATGCTCATCCAGCATATGAACACATTATCATACATTTTGAACCGTTGTAACCATTTGACTATGTGAACCGTCTTACCCCTTTGATTTCATGAACCGTCTGTAACCATTGAACCATGTAAACCAGTTGTATCCGTTGACATGAATTACATTTGACAATAGACATTTGACTATACATGAACATTTCTACCGTTGTTAAACATTTCATCTTGATGGTTTGGTTTGAGTAAGTGATTAAGTAACGAGGCGTGTATAATATGATACAAGCATGGTGGATACGCCGCTGGTACTTCCTATATATAAGTGTTTGTATGGTATTACATATCGTAGCGTTATTTGAATCATTTCAATTTGAGACATAGAATATTTTATACAAATAACACGCTTTTCACAAGACATTGATTTACAAACAACATATCTTATACAAACTCTTTTTACATGGTTATTCAGTTAACCATGCATTGTTCTCTTATTTATACATATCATTTGATCTTACCATTTTTCAAATGATTTACAAGACAAAGCAAAATACGAGGTTCATGACTAAACATTTTCTCAAACTCAAGTCATGAATTCCGTTTTCACAAAACCAATGTATCTCACAGGCATTTTTATGCTGACGTACCTATTTTCACATGTGTTTTCAGGAGATGATGCATAGGACTTATCAAGACATACTTAGGCGGACCTGTGCCTTAGTGACTTAAAACGAGACAAGAACTAGTTAATTTATGTTATGTACACTTTGATTCTTGTTTAGACAATGTAAACTTTCATGTTTGATTTATAAAACGAAACTTCATTTGCCATGGATTTGAAACAATTGATTCTGTTACAACACTCCCCGACGTTTCCGCCACGTTTTGTATGTTCTACGTGGTCGGGGTGTGACAGAAAAGATGGTATCAGAGCCAATGGTTATAGGGAATTAGGTTATTAGTAATGCTTTGACCTAGTCTATAACCTTCCTAGGACCCTAACGCGAGTTTACTTGCGTTTAGTCACAAAACAATACCGTCACCTATCCTTAGGCGACGACCACAACAAGAACATAAATTTCAAACCGCTTTGAAAACCAATCATCTGTTCTAGGATGATTGATTACTAGGTTTTGAACCCTCTGTTATAAGGTTTTGAACCCCTTTGAATTTTCAAAACTCCCGTCAAAGTTTTGGGTCCTAACTAGTGTGAACACGTGCGAACTGGAAGAGTGAATGCCTGTACCCTGGGTTTTCTATCTAAGGTTAGAGTGTTCGTACAAATCCACATAATCGGACCAGTCACTCTTACCTGGGAACTCTTGGGGTGAGTGTCCACTTATAGGCGAGCATGTCTTCGCGATACACTATGAGGATCTATTTGCTTTGATTCAGCCTTGGTGTTGTTTGTTTGCTTCATGATTCAAACAAGTGACCATCAACCGTGATTATGGTCAGTGATTGTAACATCCTATTCTTACCCAATACCATTTTATTTGTTTCCTTTCATGTTTTCCTCTTTTAGAATGCCTCCTCGACGCGAACACCAGATAGCAACTGCCGAGCTGGCAGAAATTATTGCGCAGCAGATGGCTGCTCAATTCCCAAATCTCTTTGCTCAATGGAACCAAGCCAACAACAACAACAATGGTACATGCAATTTCAAGAGCTTTAACTCGGCTAAACCACTCAAGTTTAGTGGTTCTGAGGGAGCAACTGGGCTTCTTCAATGGTTCGAGAGCATCGAGAATACCTTTCGCCACGTGCAGTGTCCGGAAAATCGCAAGGTCGAGTTTTCTTCGAGTGTGTTTCAGAAGAGGGCTCTTACATGGTGGAACGGGGTAATGAGAGATCGTGGTGCAGATGTTGCTCTAGCACAAACATGGGCTGAACTGAGAGCTCTTATGATGAGAGAGTTTTGTCCTCGTCATGAACAACGGGCGTTGGAGAAGGAGTTTGATGATTTGAAACAAGATAGTGGCGAACACAGGGCATATACTGATAGGTTTGAGGAGTTGAGTCTACTTTGCCCGACTATGGTCGCCCCACTCGACAAGGCTATCGAAAGGTACATCGACGGCCTGCCTGACTCGGTACAAGACATTGTCACTGGTAGCAACCCTACCACACTCCGTCAGGCCATTGAGCTATCTGCAACCTTGACTGAATCGCAGATCAGAAAGCATAAACTTTTTCGAAAGGGTGACAAGAAGCCAATCGAGGAATCAAAGACCATGGATGAACAGACTGAATCTCCTAAGAAGTCAAAGAAGCGAAAGGCTTCTCAGAACTTCGCCATGGTCGCTCTCAATGGTCAAGCCGTCCCCAACCAACCAGCTCAACCCCATGCTAGAAAACCATACAATGGAACTGCACCTTTGTGCAACCAATGTGGCCTCCATCATCATGCCAATGTACAATGCCGCAAATGCCAAACTTGTGGACTTATAGGCCACACAGCAAGAGTCTGCACAGCTGCAGCTGCGCCAAACCAAGCTGGCAACAATCCTGCTCAAGGTCGTTTTCTACCAGGCCCTTGTTTCAACTGTGGCGAGATGGGTCATTTCCGAAGAAATTGCCCAAAGCTTGCTAATGCAAATCCAGCACAGGGATGAGCATCCGACTGACTAGAAGACAACATCGTTTGGAAATAATCATGTCTTATGTATTATTTTCTTTTGTTGTCAAAGTCCAAGAAACAGTTGTTATCATTGTTTATAAATAAATCTTTTATTTACATTACAATGTATTGCTGTGGTTGCATGCATAAACGACATATCCCTTACAATACCGACAATCGAGAAACCGTATTCCTTGGAGAACAAACTACCCCCAAAATTTCCCCCATCTTATGATCTCTTGCGTCTTCCACGAAATTTCTAAGTACCCGTTTATTCTAAGGAAACGAAGTACAAGGCGCAGGTTACAACACATGACGAATACCCAAAGCACCACTATAAATCCTTAATAGGGTACCTAAGGATTTCCCGTAAGTCCTTAATTGTTGTATACCTTAATTCGAATGTGGTGATTCCTTGTAATCAAAAAATCAAATTTTGGGAGATCTTCCTATCTTCTCAGATAGATTCCAGTGAACATTGAGACCCGTCGATTGGTTTCCATATCCGTATTCGATCAATAACAAGTTAAAAACAAATTATGATCAAGTTAAACAAGTATGTGACTTCGTGCTTATGTGTTCCCTTATGTGTTGTTGTGTGATCCAAATTATGCTATCCAAATACTCGTAGAATCTTACATATCCTTGTACAAGAGATTCATCGTAGGATACCCAGGGGTATTACTTAAAATCCTCAATGGACTTCTATGTTATAGTTAAGTCCCTCGGATTATAAAGTACTACTTCATAATTAGACCCTTGAGTGGTCTAGTTAAACAGATTCATCCAAAAATCTGGATAAGGATATCATGTGATGATATAGCTGAAAGGACTCTTTGGTGGCCTAACTAAGAAGATCCCCTGTCGATCTAATTAAAAGGAACCGATGGAAGTCTAGTCACCCTCATCACAAGTTTGATATCCTTCCCCAAAACATTACAAAACAAACTGTGCGGACTGTGCAAGGGATTATGTAATTATGGATGCATACATAATTATGGAATTTAGTGCACAGAAATCACAGCAAGTTCTGTCATGTGTCTAGAGTTAACCCTATTCATTTCCAACTCCGATGAAGCAACCGTTGAAAATGATTCCGTTTAGTTCATTTTCGTTTCAGAAGATTTATCCGTTGAGGGAATGAATATTCGTTGTAATCCTTCATTTCCAACTCTGATGAAGCAACCGTTGAAAATGATTCCGTTTAGTTCATTTTCGTTTCTGAAGATTTATCCGTTGAGGGAATGAATATCCGTTGTGTAATCCTTCATTTCCAACTCTGATGAAGCAACCGTTGAAAATGATTCCGTTTAGTTCATTTTCGTTTCTGAAGATTTATCCGTTGAGGAGATGAATATCCGTTGTGTAATCCTTCATTTCCAACTCTGATGAAGCAACCGTTGAAAATGACTCCGTTAGTTCATTTTCGTTTCTGACGATTTATCCGTTGGGGAAATGAATATCCGTTGTGAAATCCTTCATTTCCAACTCTGATGAAGCAACCGTTGAAAATGACTCCGTTAGTTCATTTTCGTTTCTGACGATTTATCCGTTGGGGAAATGAATATCCGTTGTGAAATCCTTCATTTCCAACTCTGATGAAGCAACCGTTGAAAATGACTCCGTTAGTTCATTTTCGTTTCTGACGATTTATCCGTTGGGGAAAATGAATATCCGTTGTGAAATCCTTCATTTCCAACTCTGAGGAAGCAACCGTTGAAGATGACTCCGTTAGTTCATTTTCGTTTCTGACGATTTATCCATTGGAGAAATGAATATCTGTTGTGTAATCTTTCATTTCCAACTCTGAGGAAGCAACCGTTGAAGATGACTCCGTCTGTTCATTTTCGTTTCTGAAGATTTATCCGTTGAGGAAATGAACATCCGTTTGCTTATTCCGTCATTTCCATTTCTGAAGAATACTCGTTGAGGAAAATGACTCCGTCTGTTCATATTCGTTTCTGAGGAATGACCGTTAAGGAAATGACAGGATATTGCCTTGCATATCGCTGGTGGTTATTTGGCAAAGTCACAAATAGACTCCTACAAATAAATTTCGGGACGAAATTTCCTAAAGTAGGGGAGACTGTGACACCTGTGTCACCGCGACCATCAAACAAATACCAAGCCGATGAAATATTGTATTTCATACTTGGGATCTTGTATAAATATGTGTATGTTTTGCACATATCAATTATTGTTCAATTTCAAACTCTACATTGCTTTCTAGAGCATTATACGCAAACTGGTGCGTAAACGTACTCGGTTTAATGCGACAAATACTCCGGAACATCAACATATACTCAACATACCTTAAATAACCTTTACATAACATAGAAATAAGTTTTGAAGGCTTTGGTATAGCAAAAACAAGTTAATTCGCTTACAGGGACTAAACTTGACAAACTGCGAAAGTATGCCAATTTGAACTGTAACGAACATTCCGGAACATGTCCATAAGTTAAACATACCCTAAATATCCTTTACATAGCTTAGAAATAGGCTTTGAGGTGTTTGGTATGCTAAAACAAACTTTTGGATCATTCAGGGACTAAAAGTGTCAAAAAGTGCACAAGTTTGCACTTTCGCGCATAACTTACGTTCTGAATACATCCGGACATCCAAAAATTTATGTAAGCATCCTTATATTATGCCTTAGTGTTTGGCATGAGAAAAATCCATTCGTCGCGTCATTTGGATCGTCTTTCGCGCTTATGCGCATTCCGTCGTAATTAAGCGAACATCGCGATCGTACGGCCAAACGAACCGACATCCGGAATATTTTTGAGCATATTTCAAGTCCCCTACACTTTAACTTCATCTTAGAGCCTTGAAATGAGGTTAACGGGGCTTAAACGTGCCAAAAATGGGCCAAAATACGTGTTTCTGAAGTGCAGGGACCAAAATTGTAAATTCTGATCTGGGAACCTTAGGCGGGGCGCGTAAGGATTTACCAAATCCTTACGCGGGGCGCGTGAGACTGTCAGACAGATTCAATGTATCTATTTAATGCAGTTGGCCTTTCGTTCGATCAAGAGGCAATGCCCTTTCACCTAATCAAGAGCCAAGGGGCAATTTCTGACTTACCACAAGAATTTGACAAGTGTACGCTCGAGATCGCGGCACGATATTCGATAAACGATCCTAACGGTTCCACTTTTCCTATAAATACCCCCCCCTTTGTGTAAAAACCCACAAGAATCAGATCTAAAGCTCTAAGTTGGAACCACTGTTTCATACCTGAGCTATTTGATCTAGATTAGCACTCGGGGACCCTCCGTAAGTCTTCTTTCGCTCTTTTATTCGCTTTTCGAGTCCGAAAGTCAACGTTTTGTTGACTTTCTGCATTGACCAGCTTATGGTCGATGCGAAGTTCATGGAACTTCATAACGTGAGCGTGATCACGATGGTTATGGTCCGTAGTGACCATACCTACTGATTACCCCGTTATCTAGGCTCAGTGACGAGTCGTAGTTTCGGCCAAAATGCGCATTCTTGCGTATTTTGTAACCAAACTACTCGTGAGCATCAAAGCCGTTTGTTTTGATGCCAAACCTGTTTTCTAAACTTAGTTAAGCATGTTCTAACATGCTTAGCTCGTCACGTTTAGTATAGTGCTTATATAGGGTCGTAAGGTAAGCGATCTAAACCATCGCTTATACTTTCGAACCCGACCCATTTGGTCGATCTTTAGGATCCGACCAAACATATTAGGTGACCATAGCTATAACCTTCCGAGGTTATACCTTGTGGTCGCAATGTTAGGCGTTCCATACGCGTTCTACGCGAATGACGCGTTAGGGTGGCATAAGCTACCTCAACGGGTCGTGATGGACCGTAAGCACTTAGGTTAAGTTTCATTTTAGTATGTAGGCTTTGTTAAACCATATTACACGAGTCTCCGTACTCGTTTGGTTTTCGAACCCGTGTACTGTCCGATCCTTCCGATTTGGTCCGGTATATTAACATAAGCTACCTATTAGGTGCCGTTGGTATTCCGTGATCTTTAGCATTATCTGGTTATTATACAAGGAACTCAAAGCAATCTCAGGTGAGTACATTGAACCCCTCTTTTACTGTTTTTCCAAACTGTTTTGGGGTGAAACACATGTGCCTACTTGCTACTTTCATGCTTTCCGGTTTTCACATCATATACTGCTATGTTCGATAGTACATATATAGTACATGATTTCATTGCGTTTATGCTATGTATGCCCATTGTGTGCGTACTTAGTACATTATTTCACATTGCATATCTGTTGCATATGCTCATCCAGCATATGAACACATTATTCTACATTTTGAACCGTTGTACTCTACAATACATTTCATGCTACGTACGCCCATTGTGTGCATACGTAGTACATTGTTTCACATTGCATTTCTGTTGCATATGCTCATCCAGCATATGAACACATTATACTTCATTTTGAACCGTTGTACTCTACAATACATTTCATGCTACGTACGCCCATTATGTGCATACGTGGTACATTGTTTCACATTGCATTTCTGTTGCATATGCTCATCCAGCATATGAACACATTATCATACATTTTGAACCGTTGTAACCATTTGACTATGTGAACCGTCTTACCCCTTTGATTTCATGAACCGTCTGTAACCATTGAACCATGTAAACCAGTTGTATCCGTTGACATGAATTACATTTGACAATAGACATTTGACTATACATGAACATTTCTACCGTTGTTAAACATTTCATCTTGATGGTTTGGTTTGAGTAAGTGATTAAGTAACGAGGCGTGTATAATATGATACAAGCATGGTGGATACGCCGCTGGTACTTCCTATATATAAGTGTTTGTATGGTATTACATATCGTAGCGTTATTTGAATCATTTCAATTTGAGACATAGAATATTTTATACAAATAACACGCTTTTCACAAGACATTGATTTACAAACAACATATCTTATACAAACTCTTTTTACATGGTTATTCAGTTAACCATGCATTGTTCTCTTATTTATACATATCATTTGATCTTACCATTTTTCAAATGATTTACAAGACAAAGCAAAATACGAGGTTCATGACTAAACATTTTCTCAAACTCAAGTCATGAATTCCGTTTTCACAAAACCAATGTATCTCACAGGCATTTTTATGCTGACGTACCTATTTTCACATGTGTTTTCAGGAGATGATGCATAGGACTTATCAAGACATACTTAGGCGGACCTGTGCCTTAGTGACTTAAAACGAGACAAGAACTAGTTAATTTATGTTATGTACACTTTGATTCTTGTTTAGACAATGTAAACTTTCATGTTTGATTTATAAAACGAAACTTCATTTGCCATGGATTTGAAACAATTGATTCTGTTACAACACTCCCCGACGTTTCCGCCACGTTTTGTATGTTCTACGTGGTCGGGGTGTGACATCAATGGCCTTGCAAACCATTGGTGATCTCTTTTTCCTTATTTGCTACATACCAGGATTTTTATACAAACAAAGGTTTATTCACTCACTTACACTTGAACTCGCTCAACATTATTGTTGATTTTTCAACTTACATGTATTTCAGGGAATTAAAGGATCTGGCACGGTATGGCACGTTTTCCCGCTGCACTAGTACGAGGTCATCCGGGTTTAGGGAATGTGACTCTTTCCTGGACAAGTCACAGTCCTTAAGCCATGTTTATGTTATGTTTGAGTTTGTAATGTTTGTTGAACAATGTTATGGTTGTTAGGGTGTTTTTCCGTTAAAACAATGTTATTGTATTTTGGTTTTAAACTTAATCGAAGGGATGATCTTGCATGATTTAATTCATATAGCTTTGTTATGGTTAAGCTATAGTATTAAGAAGTCACACCAAATTAACCACGCTTCCGCAAAGCTAGGGTGTGACAGAGTGTTCACAACTCTTCTTGGCGCCATGTTCTGACAGAACGTATCACAATAGGGTTAGGTATTTGTTCGACATTGTCATAATAGTAGTATATAGATACGCAGGCATATACCACCTAAATGACATCAAACAATTATTACTCTAGCAGAGTATTTGGTGGGCTTGCAGTGAGGGAATCTATACGTGACAAGACTTGCTGTGGTTTCTGTGCACTGAATTCCATAATTATGTATGCATCCATAATTACGTAACTCCTTGCACAGTCCGCACAGTTCGTTTCATCCTCGTATTTCTTCCTTCAGATGGGCCATTGTTTCCAGGTAAAGTCACGTATACTTGTGACATTCTACTTCTAGCATGTGTAAATATCAATTATCACACATAATTGCAAGTAATTTCTCAGTTAAAGGAAAGTGCTACTCCTGTGCACCCTAAGTCTCGTAGTGTCTTTTCTAGACTCATGTAAACAGTTTCAGGCAGTGGATGTCGCGGGAAGTTTTATGCAATGAAAACTCTTTGAAAAATCATTTTCGTGAAAGGATCCTACAGATTGTAGACTAGACTCGAGAAGGAATCCTGGTTCACTACAATCGCAGCCTTGATACCAATCTGTCACACCCCTTTTTGCGGCGGAAACACGAGGTGTGATCATGAAAGGTTCTCATTGCATACGAAGGGTAAACATACTACATGCTCATAAAAATAACTTCAAATACCAACCATTCATAATTTGAAAACCCAAGTTTAGCGTCTACATCGCGACGATAGCATAAAACATTGTCTTAAAAGTTTACAACTTTATTTAAATAGAACATAAACGACATCCATAAGCATGAGTAGGACCGCGCGCACATCCACCTTTAGCTACCTGAAATACATGTGAGTTTTGGAAAACGTCAACATAATGTTGGCGTGAATTCATGCAGTTTTTGTATCGAACGTTTGTATACTATGTATGAAAAACATGGTATGTATTTTGTTTAAAACATGTATTCGTGTATAAGTCAAGTATTTCTATATGTATCAAGTGTTAATGGGTTGCAAAGCCATTAACCTGTGACACGACATAGGAAGTCACCAAACCATAGGCATTTTTCTGTAGTCGATTCACGACTGAGACACAAAAACACTACTTGGTTCTAGTCGTCACCAAGAGTGGGGCTGCCCTGAAACCCATTAGATCTAACCTCTTGTTCTGCGGTCTTAGTATATACACGATTAATGGTGCTTATGGTACCCTATTCGTGACACGATTTCTCGTATCATTTCGCATCATACTTGGTACTCGTTCTCACCAAGTGCGTTTCTTGTATTCTTATATCTCTTCACACTTGGTACTCGTTCTCACCAAGTGTGCTTCTTGTTATCATACCATTTGTAAATATAGTAATATTTGTAACATGTATTTCACCCCCGAAGTGTAAAACAAAATTAGTTAAAGAAAAGGGGGAGCATGAACTCACAACTTTGCGTTCCTTGCGTCGTAAACTTCACCGGTTTTGCTTATAGTGTGACACCTGTGTCACTTCAACCATCAAGCAAATGCCAAACCAATGAAATATTGTATTTCATACTTGGGATTTGTAAAAATATGTGTATCTTTTGCACATATCAACTCTTGTTCGATTTCAAGCCTTAAATCGTTTTCTGGAAGGTTATACGCACTCGGAGGCGTAAATATAACCAGTTTAACACAACAAACACTCCGGAATAGTGAAATAGGCTTAACATACCTTAAATAACCTCCACATAACTTAGAAATAAGTTTTGGATGATTCGGTGTGTTGAAATCAAGTTTGTTCGATCGCAGGGACTAATTGTGTCAAACTGCGAAACTATATCGATTCGTATAGTAACAAACCTTCCGGAACTAGATCATAAGTTAAATATGCCCTAAATATCCTTTACATAGCTTAGAAATAGGCTTTGAGGTGTTTGGTGCGCAAAAAAATAAACTTTTGGTCATTCAGGGACTAAAAGCGTCAAAAAGTGCATAAGTTTGCATTTTCGCGCATATCTTACGTTCTGAATATATCCGGACATCCAAAAATTTATGTAAGCATTAGAATATTTTATTTTAGTGTTTGGCACAATAAAAATCCATTCGTCGCTTAATTTGGGTCGTTTTTGCGTTCGTTACGACTTCCGTCGTAATTAACCGAACAACGCAACCGTACGACCAAACGAACCGACATCCGAGATATTTTTGAGCATGTTTTGAGTTCCCAATACTTTAACTTCATTTTAGAGCCTTGAAATGAGGTTAACAGGGCTTAAACGTGTCAAAAATGGGCCGAAACGCATGTTTCTAAGCTGCAGGGACCAAAACTGACAAATCTGTCAAACTATGCCCAGGCGGCCCGCGTGAGAATTTGTGCATTCCTTAGGCGGGCCGCGTGAGATGCCCAGTTCAGCAAAAATTGCAATCCAGCTTGTTCCAGCTGTTTCCCTCTTGTGCAAATGGTTTTTAGCCTTCTATGGGCTGGTTTAGGGGTGCCCAAGGTTTTCTAAATCAGTGGGTGCACTTGTACGGTCCAGATCGAAGCTCGGGATTCAAGAAACGATCCTAACGGATCTTGTTTTCCTATAAATACCCATTGCCTTCACTTGCAAAAACCCACACTTGATTTTCTGAGATTTCTCTAAGTTGAAGTGCTAGCCACTTCATACTTGAGAATACTTGGGAAATCAAAGCTTGCGGGGACCTTTTGTAAGTATTCTTTCGTTCTTTTCTTTCGTTTTCTTCGTTAAAGTCAAACTGCGTTTGACTTTCTGCTTTGACCAGTTTATGGTCAACGCGAAGTTCGTTTGAACTTCATAACGTGAGCGTAATCACCATGGTTATAGTCCCTAATGACTATACCTACTGATTACCACGTTATCTAGGCTCAGTGACGAGCCGTAGCTTCGGCCAGAATGCGTATTCTCGCGTATTTTGTAACCAAGCTACTTTTAGGTGTCAAAACCGTTTGTTTTGATACCAAACCTGTTTTCTAACTTTGTTAAACATGTTTCGACATGTTTAGCTCGTCACTTTTAGTTTAGTGCTTGTGTAGAGTCGTAAGTCAAGCGGACTAAACACCCGCTTAGACTTTCGAACACGACCCGTTTGGTCGATCATTAGGATCCGACCAAACATATTTAGGGACCATAGTTGCATAGGGAATAACCTTCCGAGGTTATATCTTAGGGTAACCTAGTTTAGGTAGTTGTATGATAAGTAGTTTATATGCCTTAGGTAAATTACCAAAATGCCCTTTTCATACATAATTGGTAATTAAGCATATGTAACCCAAAATTTTGTCACTTAACTGATTATGCAACATAATTAAGCATGTTTAGGCATATAATACTTGTCATAGGACTAGTTAAACGGTCCGAACGCGTTTTACGCGAACGACGCGTTAAAGTAGCATAAGCTACCTAAACGGGTCGTAATGGGTCGAAAGGACTTAGGTTAGGTTTCCATTTAGTATGTAGGCCTTGTTAAACCATATCATATGAGTTCCCACACTCATTTGGTCTACGAGACCTCATCCTATCCAATCTTCCGATTCAGGTCTGGTTTAATTATGTAGTTATCAATATTAGGTGCCGTTTGATTCCGTGCTCCTCTAGCCTTGCTTGGTAGTTGTTCAAGACTCCTAAGCACTCTCACGTGAGTACATAGTCCCCTCTTTTACTGTTTTCAAACTGTTTTGGGGTGAAGCATGTGTACCTATCTGTTATTTTCATGTTTACAAAAGTATAATTGATTATACATATTTGTACTTATCTTTTTACAAACTGAATGATTATTTACGGTTTTAAACACTAATTTTTCAAAGATTATAAAATTAATTGTTGGAATAGTACTTATTTTTGTTCACCAGACCGGTTGGTAGTATGATATAGCGCTATAGGATTTGACACCCCATTCCTGTTGTCATGGAATGTCTGAAACCAATTTGTTTCTCCATCCAAATAGGGATTGCCTTCGTGGTATTCCTATAGTCTCAAAGGTGTAGTTTGATGCACTAGGTCTGATTGAATCCATAAATCACACTTTTATTGTATATTTTGATATACTCCCAAAAGTATAGTTTGATATACTCTCATGTGTGGTATTGTACAAAACCAATATATATTTTTGTTAATAACCAAAACATAGTTTAATATGTTATTTATACAACCCAAAGCATATTTTGATATGTTCTTTATACAGTCCAAAACATAGTTTAATATGTTATTTTTACAACCCAAAGCATATTTTGATATGTTATTCTCATAATCCAAAGCATAGTTTTAATATGTTATTTTCAAACCAAAAACATAATCTAATATGTTATTTATAAATCCAAAGTATACTTTTAATATACTACTGAAAATTTTTATTTTTAACAACTAGAGTATATTTAATATACTATTTTTTTACAATTGGGTTTTGGTTAAGTGTTTGGATAACGGGACGGGTGTAATATGATGAAAACATGGTAGATACGCCGATGGTACTTCTTATATATAAGTGTTTTCATCGCATTACATACCGTGGCGTTATTTAGTACACTTGGGTTAACGGTTTTTGAACTGAAATATATTCTAATATATTATTTATTCGACTTTCTTAAATCAAAGTATAATTTTTATATAAACTATAAACCTTTTTATCAGATATTGTTTTTCAAACAATATATTTTTATACAAACTTATTCTATTTACTTATTTAATTTCCTATGTATTATTATTTTATATCATCTGATTTCTTATAAATGATTTATAAAAGAAAACCTTTTTCAAGGATCATGACTACTTTTCTTAAAACCTTTTTCTTTAAACTCATAAGTCATGAATCCTAAATCAATAAAACCTATGTACTCGCCGGCATTTTTATGCTGACGTACCTATTTTTACACATGTTTCAGGTACTGCTCTGTGATGATTGATGACATATGCTACACATAGGATGGACTCGTGCCTTAGCGTCCTTAAAACTTGAAAGATAATAGTTGTACTTATTTGATTGTATTAAAACAATGAGTTCATTTATTCTATAAAACAAAATTATTTATTCCATGGTTGTGAAACAATGATTTTGTTACAACACTCTCCGACGTTTCCGCCACGTTTTGTTGTTTTGCGTGGTCGGGGTGTGACATATAGTGCGTCGTGACCTAAACGTGTTTTATTATCGTTAGTCACTAGACTTGTATCGTACAAGCACAAGTCACTATCTTTTGAATTGATATTGTTGTGTTAAAAATATTTTATATTTTTAACTACGTATCTTACTTATATTATTTTCTCAAAAATTACTATAAGTATCTTGTATGTTTGCACTTTGCACCCGAATTATGTATCTTTGATTCAAACTTCAGTTTATGTTCATAACTTGTCCAAGTTATCTATTCTATCAAATAATATATTTTCGCAAATATATTTTCTTGTATTTGTCCAAGTATGTTGCATGTGTATTTTTATGTTTTTACTCTAAAAAAAATAATATACATATAGTTCACAAGAAAATCATAAAATCACACAAGCGTTTTACTATGAAATATATATTCTAAATATATATTTAACAAGTTTCGTTTACGAAAACCCACCTCCGAAACTTGGTAATTTTGTAGCAAAATCATGGCGAAATTTATTTGGAAAAGTAAGTTAAAAATACATTTATAGACACTTGTCATGAAAATATTCTAAGTGTTATTTTCTGGAAAAATTTCGCCAGAGTTTCTTTTGTAACTGGAAGTGGCCACGCTTACTAGCGTATCATTTTCTTTTCAAAATTCAATCAACAATTTTCCCATCATTAACAAACAGTATTCAAACATTAAACTAGCCAAAACAAGTATAAATCCCAAACACATGAACTTGTAAGTTATGTGAAAATACGTAGTAATCTTCCAACACTTTTAGTAGATCTTTCTATCTTTAAAAATAACAATCGGTTTCTTAAAAACTTTATTTTCAAAGAACATGTAACTTTACAATTTCTTAGTAAAAAATTATGAAAATATTTCTTTGTTAAAACCTTTTGTCACACAAGTGTTTACGCACTTGTTTGTTCACAAAAATGTGTTTATTTCATGAAAGATCCGGCTTTTAAACGTGATTGCATCTTTCACTTGGTTCTTCAAAAATACCACTTGTAAATCTTTAGATCTACTAGTTTAGAACTCCATTTTACAAGAAAAACTATTTTTACACAAGTTCATGTTTATGTTGTGGAAAGATTCGTCATCTTGCAACTTTCACAATTAACATATCACTAGTTCATGTTTCATGAACATGAACTAGCATGGTTAGATGACGATCCATTCCACTACTAGCATTCAACGACATAAAATAACCATAACAAAACAAGATTTACAAATTTTACACAATTAGTTTCTTTTTATCCATCAAGTTCATCATTCTAGCAAGACTTTAAGTTTTCTTCTTAAGTGTTCATGATTCTTATCCGTTAAATCTCTTATTAACCACTCTAGACAAGATCAAGAGAGTGTTTAGAATCACTTACAACTAGCTCAAGCCTATGGAAGAATCAAAGCTGTAGGATCGCGTTTCGACCCGAACGAGTCGTTCAGAGGAGTTTTACTTCGTTTCAGGTGCGGAATAACAAGAAACGAAGGTAGAAATAGCTAATTCTTCACTTAATCTACTGATTGTATTGATTTGACAATGATTACAGCTCGATCTTCACACCGGCAGCACTTCGGTATGGAATACAAGGCAATACCCCTGATTTCGCTCATTGATCACCTATTTATAGTGTTGATGGTTTCGCTCTTATGTACATGACACATGAGCGAAACCCCTACAATGCCATATAAGCGAAACCTTATGTCCCTATGAGCGAAATCCCCACATTATACACATACATTCTCCTATTTTCTCGTAAATCGTGCCCTAATCTATACAATATAATGTAAGACTCGATACAAGACGAAGTCGACAGATGTAGTGCACCAACAGACTCCCCCTTAGATGTTAACGAGTCGACTATCGAGTCACGACAATGTTGTGTCTTCACATCTTCAGTCTTTATCAGTCTCTCGGCTTTTCTCTCTCCCTTTCATCATCAACAGACTCCCCTTTGACATTATCTGCTTGAATATCTACAGACTCCCCCTCTCGATTTGCTGGCATTTCTTTATCCTTCAGCAACATCCGCATAAGGATCATTGTCTGGCTTTTACAGTTTCAAGATTGATGCCTGGCTTTAGCTTTCACCATAGAAACGAAACCTGAATCAAACTACAAAGTCTTCAATTTCCAGGATCGAAACTTGGCTTCCTTCAATCAGAGTCCTTAGGTATCGTAACCTGGCTCTTACTCAGCTTAGGTCTCAGGATTGAAATTCACATGGCTCAGCTTAACCTGCACATTCTTAACCCAGAAGTAAATTTTCTAAAAATAACAATTTGCATGCACTAACACTCTGAAATGATCAGATAACTTCTTTTCATAAACATATGCACTAACAACAACTCTCCCTCAAATCACTTTCTCTATGATGAACCACTTGTTGATTTAAAGACCATATTTTAACACTCAAAACATATTTGATGTTCAATATACACTCCCCCTCACAACAATGTCATCATGTTTAGCACTCGGAATTTTGAAAATCAGCTTTCCAACATCAGTTGTCGAAAATCTTTTTGACTTTTTCGAAATTTATGCTAAAACACACACAAAATCTTTTTTGATTTTCTGAAAGAAAGTAAATGACACCACTTGTAAAGACAAAGACCGACACCAATTGTAGAAACAACAAGATGCAGAAACATTTACAAACAATATTTTTGTGAGTTTGCGTAAGAGGATCATATCAGTTTATGAGACATGTCACTAACACCGTTAAGCTTGATTACATTTTAAGTTCTAAACAATTCACCTAGATTGTCAGTATATTTGTCCACTTATTTTTTTACACAAACTTCAACTGATCGGAGATACGATGTTAATGTTTTAAGTTCTTGAACTTATTCGTGTGTCCCACTTCTTGAATATACTCCCGTATCCAGATCCCAATATTCAGTCTTAGAGGTGAGTATACCACAGATGATATCTGTTCAGGGGTTATATGCGAGGGCCGTGAGAGCTCAGGTCGATACTTCCGTATACGCAAAGAGATGACGGCTTTGACTTTTTGGTGTGTCCCCTTTAGAGGATCTTTTGTTTACAACAGCAGCGACTATCAATTTTATTGTTTCATCAACATGCTGAGGGCGATGCTATGTTTCAAGCATTTGCAGAAAGCATTATCCGGGGACTAGGTCAGTACTTCCATACAGCAGAAGTCCCGGGATAATACCCCAGATATCACTAAGCATAAAGACCTAGTATCTCAGAATAAGGGACCTTTCAAACAAGATTTCAGGGGTTACCTATATATCCAAGCAGTTGTTAACCCACAGAACAAGCAAGTTTGAAATTTAGTTTATATCTCATCACAATTTACTAAGTGTGTAAAAACCTACTGACACATCCGCAGTGAGATTGTTTATCACATTTTATCTTTCCAATTCTTTAGCATGTTGTGACAGTCCACAGATGTACTATCATTTCCTCTATTCACAACAAAACTCGTTTTTGGTTTTATCATGTTTTTGTCTTTTTCAAATTTTCTAATGTTTTTGGATTTTCTGAAATTTTCTACTCCCCCTAAAATGCAAACACATTAAAGGAAATTTGAAAACAAACCTAAGCTCTTGACCCAATTGAAAAACAGAACTATACAGAAACATGACAACTGACATTGAATCACATCAAATCGCCATTCACTATGCATAAACAATCAGAACTGTGACAACTCGAGTTTCCAAGATTCTATCTTTGCATTATTGCACGTTAATTGTTTAGATTATTTGTTTACGCGACTGGTTGGTTTTACAATTGGACAAGTGGTAATACATTAAATCGTATCGTGACTATATATTCGTTGTGTTATCAAGCGTGTTTAATAACTAAGTTGAGGTACAATATAAGTGTGAATTGTGATATGTATTGTATGCGTGCATAGGTTTACATATTTGAATTTTGTTTAATCGATCAAAACATGGAACAGTGCCTAGCACCCCTAGTCGAAAACCAGCATCTCATGAAAACGCCTCATGGCTGAAAACACCTAGTGTGTTTTCGTCCACCATGTTGCCAGCAAAGATAAGTTGGGCCTTTGGCCCATTAGTAGGCTATTTAATATTTTGTTCTTAATCTACGTATGAAAGAAATCACAAAAACCCTAGAGCACCCCTCTACTTGTGACGGCAACCACAAACTTACGGAGGCTTCTTTTCAATCAATTCTTTTGCCTTCTATTCTGGTTAGTGTTTAAAGTGTATACGAACTATTGTTTGATAGTATCATGGAATCATGATTCTGTAATTTCATGAGTTGTTGATTTCTTGTGATTGAAGAATTATTCATATTAGGGTTATAGACTATCACATATGGTTCTGGGTGCTGAAACTTGGTCGGGGTAAATCTGAATGTTATGGCTAGACGTGTTTGATTGAGTGGTATAGCAATATGTGTGAATAGATGTTGATCTAATCAATGATCCTGTTCGTATGATCCATTTAACTATATATAGAGTTGACTGATTGAACGATAATTCTGGTGATACAAATGAGTGAATATCTAAGGGATTTATTAGTTCCTGTTTGATCGATTGTTCTTGTTATTGAAACTGTTAGATGAGATAGGAATTGATGTGTTCTTGTGATCTTTTGTTGAGTTGATGGTGATGTCTGGCCGATGAAACCCCCCCCCCCCACGAAATCCCTTTATTCAACGAAAACACATTAGTGTTTTCGGCTATAAGTGTTTTCGGCCCAAGGTGTTTTCGCCCAAAAGAGTTTTCGGCCCAAGCTTGGTGTTTTCGGGCCCAAGTGTTTTCGTCACCCTTATACCCAACGAAATCCCCACATAAACGAAATCACCTTAGGTGATTTCGGCTAAGGTGATTTCGGCCCAAGTTTGGATTTCGGCCCAAAGAGGGTTTTGGCCCTGTTAATTCAGTTAACTGTTAATTATAACTCTGTTAGTTTGTAACCTTGTTAAAGTATGCAAACTCTGTTAATCATCAAAACCCCTGTCAAACGATTGAACTGTTAACTCTGTTGTGTCAGTTAAGTGGTTAACCCTGTTAAGTGTAAACTGTGTTAACTCAGTCAAATATACTAACTCTGTTAAGCACGACAATTAGTTTAGGAACTTGCTTGTAACCTTGAACTTGGTATGATTGGCAAATTGGTTAGGTGTTATTTAATGTTAAATGCCAAACCACTCTGTAATACTGATTGTACGTGAAACATTACGAACGTGAACTGATTAAGTATACGTGACCTATAGGACTTGATTGATTTCTGGTGAGCGCATAACTTAGCATACCGAGCAAACCAAGGTGAGTTCACACAGCCAAGGCATGGGGTTCCCGGGTGGGAATGGGATTTGTTGAATTATTGTACATACTCAGCTGATAGAACCGAACGATAAGATACGACTAGACTAGTAACACTTACTGAACTGATCTTCGCACACCTGCCAAGGGTTGGCCACGATATTATGACTGACTTCGCACACCTGCCTTTGGAAGGCCGCGAACTAAACTTACTAACATCTTCGCACACCTGCCTGGTAGGCCGCGATACAATTAAACCTAGTCTAGAATACTTGGGAGAAACATCCACTAATCTTCGCATACCTGCCTGGGAGGCCGCGATGGAAACTATTACGATACATGACATAACGAACGAACATATTACTACTCTCACTATATTATTACTGAACTGTTAACTGTGAACTCGCTCAACTAGTTGTTGACTCTCTGCTGCATGCCTTGCAGGACCTTAGGTACTTATGGAGCTTGCACAAGGAGGAGCTGGTCGTTGTGGGCTTGGATCGTGATTGTTTGTTGAACACTTTATGACATTACATACTGATTTTGGGTTTTACTTATACGCTTCCGCTAAACAGTGATAACTTACTTATGTTTTGGAAACACCTTTCATATGGATTTGGTTTGGTTTAATTACTATTACTTTAACTATATACATTGTTCTATATGATTGGTGGCTTGATCCTGGTCATGTCAAGCCTCCAAGCGGTGGTACTCCGCGTGTGGATTTTTGGGGTGTGACAAGAACTCCCCCTTTCAACAAACCATTTTCTCATTTAGATCTCAAAACACTTAAGTTTGTTTTAATCAAAATGATTTTTCCAGAAAATGAGTTTGTTTTTACCACTTGTAGGATCATCAATAATTAATTTGGGGTTATGGTTCATCATCTTGTTTATTAATCAGATATATATAGTAAATCAAGTACAACTTAATGTCCCTGATTTACCATGTGCATTTCAGCATCCTTTGTACCACTTGAAAAAATAACCACTTGTAAGTATAACCAACAAATACCACTTGTAGGAATGAGTCATCTACATACAACACTTTATCAATCAGAGTGACGATTCCTGCTTCACACTTACCAATCTGGAAGCTCCGGCGTAGTCCTTTACCTGTAAAATTTTAACAACTTTTGCAAACAAACTTTTCAAACACTAAAATGATGCCGATTCCTGATCCACGATATAAACTTGGGATCTTCGGCGTAGTCCTAAGACTTCAAGGGAAACAGACTTCCATCCAAGTCTTTTCAGACTTGATGGCTTTCAATTCTTGCGCAGTGGGGTTGTATGTTGCCTTTTTAGTTGCATAAAAATCTTTAACCCCTTTTGCTTTCCCGTTCAATATTTTCCCAAAAATTCTCTTAACACTTCCATTGAATGTTTTCTCGACATCAAACATAGATTTCTCTGTGTAAAACTGATTCGAGATTTCAATTTTACCCACCTTTTGTTTAACCTCTTCAAATTTCAGTGATGGAAACTCTTCATCATTCACTGAAATTCTTACCTCACCTTGTGGCTCCTCTGGCTTTGTGGAACCAGATTCATTGCCGACATTCACATCAACTTTCTTAACAACCCACATTTGGTTGTCATTCTCTTTCTTTTTATAAAAATTCTTTTTCGAACACTCACCAACCTCATAAGTTAAATTTTCAAAAATTTTAAGTCTGTCGGTTGGTGGTTCAACATCAACAACCTTGTCTTTCAATTTGTTAGAAACTCCCTGTTTTGTCTTGACATTTTTCTGACAGTTCCATGCAACGTGACCAGCTTCATTGCATCTGTAACAGGTTCGAGTTTTCTTTGGATGAAAAACTTCAGTTCCGTTCCTCCTCTTCTCAGCAAGAAACTCCTGATTTGACTGTCTCCAGAATGGTTTCTTCTGTTCATCTTCTGCACTTCCACCTGAAACAAATTCTGTTTTTGTTTTAGAATTTTTATCATTTTTATGATTTTCTGGGGGAATAAAACCAAGACCCTTCTTTTTGTAGCTACGATTTTGATTAGGTTTCTTTTGAAAACCAGAACCAGAATTGTAACCCTTTTTCTTGTTTAAACGTTGTTGAACTCTTGAAGTATACTTTTTAGGTTTTTCAATAAGATTTAAATCTTTTATTTCAGAAATATTAATTTCTGTCATTTTGAAAACCTTTTTGATCATGTCAAAACGAACATTTCTTATTGGAAACTCTTTGTCAGAGTATAATTTGTCCGAATCATTTAAAGTGTATGCGACTTCAAATGTTTCATCATCCAAATTTGCTTTTGATAACATAAATTCTTTACTATAAGACCGTTTAACCGACGACTTTTGACTGTTGACTGACGAATTTGACCCTCCAGACTCAGATTTTGACTCGGACTCCTCATCAGTATCCAACACCTGATCGACCACCTTTTTGATTAACTCAGACTCATGATCAGTGTTAGACGAGGTAAATGTGACGTCAATGTTTTCTGGTAATTCATCAGTTGTGTCGGTTTTTAACTTTATATTTACTGCTTTTGCAAGTTGCTCCTCATTTGGTTTTCTAGGAGAATACCCTTCCCAAATCGGAGGCGGACATTTGTTATAGCTAACAGTCGGTTTCTTACCACAATCTTTCTTTTTCTTCGGCTTCTCATCTTGAAAAGCTTCCATACCTGCAACAGTTGGATAAATACGATCAATGAGATAATCAGAACTACAATAACTTTGCAATAGACGTCTAATTCTCTCATTCTCAATCTTTTCTGTCTCCAACTCTTGCTTCCACTTTGCACTCTCTTCGATGTAAAAGTTTATAGCTTTCTGTTTTGTCATCATCACAGCATTCATCATCGTTAGTGCTTGTTCTCTTTCTGAATTTGTCTTTTGGAGACCAGTTACTGTTTTGTTCAAGACATCATAAGATTCTTTCACATAGTTGAGGTTGAACAGTAACTGCTCCTTCTTCTTCTCATACTCAGCAATTATTTCACTCTTTGCTGCACATTCTTTGCATGCTTCCAAACACTTCGTGCAAGGCTTTACAACTTCAACAATCATTACTTTTTCTTTCACCTTTTCTTCTACCTTGACTTTCTCAGTCTCAACCATCTCCTCAGCAACATTTTCAACGTTCTCTTTCTAAACAATATCTTCAGATTTCTTTTGTTGTTGTTCTTTAGCAACTCGTTTCTCCTTCAGTTTCTCCATGCGATCTGCAAAATAGAAATGAAAACTTCCAGGAGAAAGATGAGATTTTGCAACATTAATGTGTTTTTCCTCCTCATCATCACTACTGCTATCATCTGGAGGTGACTGATCAAACTGTACAGATTTTTCAGAATCATCATCTGATAAACAAGAATCTGACGGTGTTTGATCAAATATAACTTCTTTTTCTGAAGTAACATCATTCTGTACACTCTCATCTGCACTCTGTGAACTTTTATCAAAACTTTCTGAACTTTCATCAGAAACAACAGACTCTTCATCCACACTCTTCACAGTCACTCCAATAGACTTCATCCACGTGGCAAACATGTCTGGTTCTCTGACAATCTTTGCAATGAAAGCTTTGAAATCACCCTTTTCATCAACAAACATATCCCAGCTGAAGCCTTCAGGTAGTTGTTCATCATCTTGATCTACTAAACAGGCTTTGCTATTAGGAGATATGTAGTTGCTCCAATTGAAATCCACTAAACATGCTCTCTTCGAATCCTCAATCTTTCTACCATGAGCCGTTTGTGAATCTTGTGATTGACCAACCTGCTGATAAATGGCTTTCCGATAGTAATCATCTTTTCCGAACGGATTCTGAGCACCACTAGCTTCCCTATTCTTGCATTCTCGTTTGAAATGGCCTTTCCCCCTGCAACGAAAACAAGTAACTTTAGATTTATCAAAACCTAAAGTAGATACATGGGCATCAAGAAAGTCATTTCTCCCGGTAATTGTCTTGAACTTTTCAGCACGTCTAAGAACACTAGCTAGACACCATTTGATATCAATTAATTCCATCTCTTCGGCGTCTATCTGATCGTAATCCTCTTTTGTGAGCATAGGATTTCTGATCCGACCAGCAACAAGACCTTCATAAGATAACAACACTGAACCAAGTAGAGCTATGTGGTCTTTTGCAGTTTCCTCAGAAAAACTTTGGCCTTCTGGAAGATTTAGAGCTATGTTGCACTGAATCATGTAACCATTTCCTGTCTTTGTGCCTTGAGACTGAAAACTGGTGTTTGATTCTTTCGGATTAACACTTGGAAATGATGAGAATCCACTGCTGCTTTTGTTAGAACCCTGATCAGCCTTTTCTGATGAATCCCCAGCACTGAATGCAGTTTGGATTTTCGGACTTCTCTCAGATTCTGGAACTGGAATACTACCTTTGTAGTACATCTTTACATCTTGTTGACCACTCGGACTGTTCATCCTCGCGATCTTCTGCTGTTCCAAATCCTGACTCTCGATCTTTTCTATGAACTGTGAGATCGTTAGCCCATCATTAACACCCGTGTTCTTCAGAATCATCAAATACGTTCCCCACTCTTTCTGTGGTAACGCATCAGCTAACTTGTCTACCCACTCTTCATGATCTTTTGTAATACTCAACATTGACATCGATCGCACTAAGTGGCAGTAACGTTCAATCAGCTTCTTCGTATCCTCTCCCGGTAGACTACTGAACAAATCAAACTCTTTCTTAAGCAACGCCTTCTTGCTTTTAATCATATTCTCGCTACCCTCAAATTTAACTTTGAGTGCATCCCAGATTGATTTTGCCGTTTTGTCATGCTGAAGTAATATGAATATATCTTCTTTGATTGCTTGTTGCAGCAAACTGATCATCATCTTTTCGGCTTTGTACATAACCCGTTCTTGATCCGTGAATTCTGATAACTCTTTTAAAACCTGCAAATCTGTTCGAGGCAACACATATTTCTTCAGAATACATTCCCACGATCTAAGATGGTTTGCCTGAACCCAGTTCTCAAATCTGTCTTTCCACCCGTAGTATTCTTCGATACTCATCAGTTTCGGGGGCTTTTGGGTGGTTCCCGTCTCGTTTTCTAAACTCATAGCTTGAACAATAGCAGCTGGACCAGATAGTGTTGCAAATGCGTTGTAGAACTCGGTATCTATGATGACTTAGCACGTTTTTCAAAATCAGTGACAAATAAGCGAAATTAGGTGTTTGTGTACTTAAAAGAAAATCCCAGATGTTCTTAAAAGCGAAATAGGATGTTGCACACAAGAGCGAAACCCTAATGACCTTTGGAGCGAAATAGTCCTTGAATTATGTCACAAGAGCGAAATCAAGTGGTTACCCAGGAGCGAAACCTCACTTATTGTACCTCAGGAGCGAAACCTAATGTGCACTATAAGCGAAATCACTAAGTGTCCATAAAAGCGAAATCTAATTGGAAGTTAATTTGATCCATTTTTAGTCTGAATTTCAGTGTCAAACTTTCCAGGGTTTGTTTATGTCCAATTGTCTATGATCTGTGAAATTTTGAGCGAATTTCGACCGGTAAAACTTTCTGAATTGAAGAAAGAATGTGTAGAAGTAAGAAATGATGATGAAATCCAGCTAATCTCTGTAGAACTCCTCCTCCTGTGCTCTGATACCACTTGTAGGATCGCGTTTCGACCCGAACGAGTCGTTCAGAGGAGTTTTACTTCGTTTCAGGTGCGAAATAACAAGAAACGAAGGTAGAAACAGCTAATTCTTCACTTAATCTACTGATTGTATTGATTTGAGAACGACTACAGCTCGATCTTCACACTAGCAGCACTTCGGTATGGAATACAAGGCAATCCCCCAGATTTCGCTCATTGATCACCTATTTATAGTGTTGATGGTTTCGCTCTTATGTACATGACACATGAGCGAAACCCCTACAATGCCATATAAGCGAAACCTTATATCCCTATGAGCGAAATCTCCACATTATACACATACATTCTCCTATTTTCTCGTAAATCGTACCCTAATCTATATAATATAATGTATGACTCGATACAAGACGAAGTCGACAGATGTAGTGCACCAACAAAAGCGAAAACTAGGTGGTTAATAGCGATGTAGAGAGGTCCTTGTGATTCCGTAAGCACCGAGCCTCCTCGTGTGAACTCTAGCACACTTGTATGTATCTGAAATAACAAGATTGCACTTGAATGATGGTGGGATGTATGGCTATGGTTTCAGCCGAGATCAATGGCAAGAGGGAGAGAGAGAGTGAAATTTTGTTGGTGGGTTTTGTGAAGTAAAATGGTGATTTTATGGTCACATTTATAGTCCATACTCTCAAATTACCCAAGATGTAACATGCTTGCTTGATATGAGACAAAACAGATAAAATAATCATCAATTGTAAGGGTGTGTCCCCTAAGGGGACCGATTCGGTTAGGGGGGGGGGCATTATGGTTTGATTTCAACTAGATAGTTAAGAGATTAGTTTGTCTAGTTTAGAGATTAAAACTAGTTATTAGTGTGTAGTGTATTATAACGGGTGTTAGGCTGTTCGGGGACCCTAACTACCTCAGAAGAAGAAAAAAAATGTTATTGACAATATTTTTATGTTCCGGATAAAGTCCGGTTGTTCGGTTGGATACTGATCCGTTAAAGCGCCAAATTGCACCTTTTAGTGTCATATAAGTACCTTTTTGTAATATTTTCGATTCCCGTCACTTAGGGAAATATTCTGGGTGATAAAACGACATTTCTGCACAATATTTATGTTGTTAAAAGCTGATTTGTGCTGAATTTAATAAAATTCTGCACTTATAGTGCATTTCGGGTGCTTTTTTAGTGCGTATTTTAGCTTCCGTAAAGTTTATACATAAACCCTTGTATGTACTCTTGGGTTTTAATGTATTCTTGTCGTTGGACCTACACCTAGATTCTAATGTCTGACTACTTTCTGTAGTTCTGCTGACACCGTGTGTCTTACCGGTGAGTTTACTATTATTTCTGACGCAACGCTTTTGTTTATGCAATAAGCAATATTTTGTAGTATACAACGTGCATGAATTCACTTGTTTAGCATGTAATTATTCAATGCTGACATTTAAGCACATAATTGCAGTCGTTAAGTAATAATTAAAGTGTATGGAAATTACCGGTTTTGTGCGAGTTGTCACAACTTCGCCTATTCGTTGGGCAAATTTGGTAGCCTGCTCGTACATCTGAGTGTTGCTGCGATGAGGAGACATCCTAAAGGAAATGGAAGACATAGGAGGGAACAAGTGAAATGTTATCGGATAATCAAAACAGAATGACAACGTATAAAAATTGGGATCATTTGTTTGTTACCTAAGGCAAACAAATGAGACAATGACTAATCAAAGTAACCGGGTCATGTTAATGTATCGCGAAGACATGCTTTAGCCTATAAGTGGACACTCACCCCAAGAGTTCCCAGGTAAGAGTGACTGGTCCGATTATGTGGATTTGTACGAACACTCTAGCCTTAGACAGAAAACTCAGAGTACAGGCATCCACCCTTCCAGATTGCACGTGTTTACAATATAAGACCCAATCATTATGAGATTTTGAAAACTTTGAAGGTTCAAAACCTTATAATAAATTATCCTAGAACAGATGATTGGTTTTCAAAGTGGATTAGAAATTTGTGTTCTTGTTGTGGTTGTCACCTAAGGATAATTGACGGTATTGTTTTAAGATCTAAACACAAGAATCTTGTGTTGGGGTCCTAGAAAGGTTATAGACTAGGTCAAAGCATTACTAATAACCTAATTCCCTATAACCATGAGCTCTGATACCAACTCTTCTTTCACACCCCTACCGCGTAAAACAAAAAATGGCAGCGGAATCATCGGGGAGTGTTGTAACAAAATCATTGTTTCATAACACATGGAAATTGAAGTTTTGTTTTATTGAATTAAAAGAGGTTACAATGTACTAAAAACAAAGAGATATAACATAATTAACTAGTTTTGGATCTTTTATTGTCACTAAGGCCCAAGTCTGCCTAAGTGTATCTCGATTAATCTTATGCATCAGCTCCTGAAAACACCTGTGAAAATAGGTACGTCAGCATAAAAATACCTATGAGATACATAGGTTTTATTAAAATAGGATTCATGACTTGTAAGTTTAAAGAAAAAGTTTAACAAAAGTTAGTCATGAACCTTGTAAAATGTTTTCTTTTATAAATCATACAAAAAGTGATAAGAAATCAGGTGATATAAAAGAAAGATGTATAGATAAATAAATAACCAAGTAAAAATGAGTTTGTATAAAATATGATGTTTGTAAAACAATGTTTATGTGAAAATAATGTTATCTGTGAAAAATGTAATATGTCTAAATTGAAATGTTTTAACTAATGCTACAATATGTAATATCATGAAAGCACTTATATATAGGAAGTACCAGCGGCGTATCCACCATGCTTTTATCATATTACACACGCCTCGTTATTTAAATCATTTACCAAACAAACCACCAAAATGTATTGTTTAAACCAATGTCAAAATGTTTATGTGTAAACAATGTCTATTGTCAAATGTAAATCATGTAATGTGTAATCAAATGTTATCTATGGTAAAATAAATAAAAATATCTATTCTAACCATATGCACAAAACAATGTATTTGAATAAATCAAAAGTTATGTTTTGTAAAATCCATGCATGCTTTACTGATATAAACATCTATGCAGTAATGTTAAACGCCTACATTCAAGCCTTGCGACTTTGGCGACAAACCCTTAAACGAAATTAAAGGTTTATCTAAATTATGTATATCGAATTCGGTCATTCCTTCCACCCAAACAAACCTAGGATTTCAGGAACGGGAGTTGTCAATTCCTATGGTACCACTACCTACTAACGAACGACATGATCGGTGTTAATGAATGTATTTATGACCCGTTAAACAAACCAAATGTCATACCAAATGTAAGCATGTTTTATGAAAATGATGTACTTAAATATGCTAAATGAACATATAAAGTAAAAATGTTTAATGTAAGACAATGTGTCCATATGCTAGATGAACATATGCAACAAAAATGTAATATATAAAAATCAATGTGCTAGCATGTTAATAAAACATACATAGCAAAAACGTGGAAGAAATCACGTACTATATGTGTACTAATGGACATAGCAAGCATATGATATAAAAACATGAAAAGCACGAAAGTAACAAGTAGGCACATGTGTATCACCCCAAAACAATTGAAAAAGTAAAAGAGGGGACTATGTACTCACTTGAGGGTGCTTAGAAGTCTTGAATAACAATGAAGCAAAGCGAGAGGGATCACGGAAATCAAACGTCACCTAATATAGGTAACTATGTTAATAAACCCGGACCTAAATCGGAAGATTGGATAGAATGAGGTTTCGTAAACCAAATGAGTATAAGAACTCATGTAATACGGTTTAACAAAGCCTACATTCTAAATCGAAACCTATCCTAAGTGCTTATGACCATTACGACCGTTTAGGTAGCTTACGCTACTTTAACGCGTCGTTTGCGTAAAATGCGTTCGGACCGCGTAACTAGTCCGATGACAAGTATTATATGCCTTAGTATGTCTAATAATGTTACCTAATCAGTTTAGATGTAAAAATTTAGGTTACATATGCTTAAAATGAATTTATGCGTAAAAAGGGCATTTTGGTCATTTTCCTAACGCATATAAATTACCTATCATACAACTAACTAAACGAAGGGACCAAAAGGTATAACCTCGGAAGGTCATTCCCTATACAACTATGGTCACAAAACATGTCTGGTCGGATCCTAATGATCGACCAAACGGGTTGGGTTCGAAAGTCTAAGCGGTTGTTTAGACCGCTTATTTTACGACCCTATATAAGCACTAAACTAATAGTGACGAGTTAAACATGTTAAAACATGTTTAACGAAGTTAGAAAACAAGATTGATATCAAAACAAAGGGTTTTGATACCCAAGAATAGTTTGGTTGCAAAATACGCATGAATACGCATTTTGACTGAAACTGTGACTCGTCACTACACCTAATCAACGTGGTAATCAGTAGGTATAGTCACAAGGGACTATGACCATCGTGATTACGCTCACGTTGCGAAGTTCAAACGAACTTCGTGTTGAACATTGACTGGACAAAGCAGAAAGTCAAACATTGTTTGACTTTTACGCTTAAAAACACATAAAAGCATGAAAGTAACTTACAAGAGGTCCAAGCAATGGAGATTTGATTTAAGTTGCTCAGGTATAAGGTGTGGAAACCCCAACTTAGAGCAGAAATGAATCAAGTGTGAAGATGAAAGGAATATCAAGGTGGGTATTTATAGATTTCGGACCACCGTTAGGATCGTTCCTCGATAAATGACCTTCAATCTTCGCCCTCCGTGTGTACCCACTGATTTGGAATATTATGGGTGTGCAAAACCAGCTCATGGTATTGAGAATGTTGCATAAATAACCCCTGAAAATCGATCCAGTTGCTGAATTAAAGAACCTGCCCAGATCAGTCTCTGGCGCCCCGCGAGAGGCCTGTCGCGCCCCGCCAGAGACCAAAATGGCAGAATGTCAGAAATGGTCCCTGCATGCAATAAACTCAGTTTTTGACATGTTTAAGCCCCGTTAACCCCATTTCAAGGCTCCATAACGAAGTTAAAGCATAGGGAACATGAAATTGCTTAAAAACATCTCGGATGTCGGTTCGTTTGGCCGTACAATTGTGTTGTTCGGTTAATTACGACGAAACACGAACGGACGCGAAAAACGATCCAAATTACGCGACGAATGGAATTTTATCATGCCAATCACTAAAATAAAATATTTTAATGATTACATAAATTTTTGGATATCCAGATATATTCAGAACGTAAGATATGCGCGAAAATGCAAACTTATGCACGTTTTGACGCTTTTAGTCCCTGTTGATCAAATAAGTTTATTTTTGCGCACCAAACACCTCTAAGCCTATTTCTAAGCTATGTAAAGGATATTTAGGGCATGTTTAACTTATGATCATATTCCGAATGGTTCGTTACAGTACGAATCAACATACTTTCACAGTTTGTCAAAATTAGTCCCTGTAAGCGAATAAACTTGATTTCGACACACCAAACCCTCCAAAACTTATTTTTAAGTTATGTAAAGGTTATTTAAGGTATGTTAAGCCCATGTCACTATTCCGGAGTGTTTGTCATGTTAAACTGATTATGTTTACGCATAAGTTCGCGTATAACTTTCTAGAAAGCGATTTAGAGCTCGAAATCGAACAAGAATTGATATGTGCTAATGATACACATATTTATACAAATACCAAGTATGACATACAATATTTCATTGATTTGGTATTTTTTTTGATGGCTGTGGAGGCACAGATGTCACACACGTCTTGTGTTCCAACGAACTCTCACGATTGAATTTCGACTATGATAACGAACCTTGGCTTCCTGGCCTATGCCTTCGATAGATTCCTCGATAACTGCAACTTGTTGTTAACCTTGGATTCTAGTAAGGTTAACCTCCGATTTAGGTCTGGTTTATTAACATAGTTACCTATATTAGGTGCCGATTGATTCCGTGATCCTTCTAGCTTTACTTGGTTGTTATTTCAAGACTACTAAGCAATATCAAGTGAGTAGATAGTCCCCTCTTTTACGGTTTTCAAATATTTTGGGGTGATACACATGTGCCTGCTTGTTACTTTCGTGCTTTCATGACATATACTTGCTATGTTTATTAGTACGCATATAGTACATGATTTCCATTATGCTTTGCTATGTATGTTTACTTAGCATGCTAACACATTGATTTCATAAACATTTTTGTTACATATGTTTACTTAGCATTTGGACGCATTGTTTTACATTACATTTCTGCTATGTATGTTTACTTAGCATACTTAGTACATTATTCTCACATAATATGCTTACATTTGGTATGACATTTGGTTTGTTTAACGAAACTAAAATACGTTCATTAACACTGATCATGACGCTCGATAGTATGTAGTGGTACCATAGGAATTGACAACTCCCATTCCTGGAATCCTAGGTTTGTTTGGACGTAAGGAATGGCGATATCCGATATACATAATTGATAAGCCTTTAACTTGTTAAGGGTTTGTCCGTCAGTCGCAAGGCTTGGATGTATACGATAAACATTACCATATAAATGTCCTTATCAATAAAAGCATAAGTTTTTCAAAACATAACTTTTGATTCAAACATTGATTTATTCAAATACATTGTTTTGTACATTTTTCCTATGGGATTGAGTAAATACTTTTTATTCACCATACATAACATTTGATTATACATTAACATATACATATGGGATAGAGTAAACACTTTTTATTCACCATATATTATATTTCATTATACATGAACATTTTGACGTTGGTTTAAACAAGACATTTTTGGGTGGTTTATTTGGTAAGTGATTTAAATAACGAGGCATGTGTAATATAATAAAAGCATGGTGGATACGCCGCTGGTACTTCCTATATATAAGTGCTTTTATGATATTACATATCGTAGCGTTATCTAAATCATTTCAACACAGACATGATACATTTTATACAAATAACATATTTTCACAAGACATTGTTCTACAAATGACATATTTTATACAAATTCATTTTTACTTGGTTATTTATTTAACCATGCATTATTCTTTTATATCATCTGATTTCTTATCGATTTTCGTATGATTTATAAAAGAAAACATTTTATAAGGTTCATGACTACTTTTTGTTAAACATTTCTTTTAACTACGAGTCATGAATCCATCATCAACAAAACCTATGTATCTCACAGGCATTTTTATACTGATGTACCTATTTTCACATGTGTTTCAGGTGCTGTTGTTAGATGATCATGATGCAAACATAGGATCGGACGAGGGCCTTAGTGACTTAAAACTATGAAAGACAGTTTAATTCATGTTATGCTTCTATAAATTCCTAGACAATGTAAACATTTTAATCAATAAAAAAACAAACTTTAATTTCCATGTGTTGTGAAACAATGATTCTGTTACTCCACTCCCGGGGATTCCGCCACGGTTTGTTCTTTTACGCGGTCGGGGTGTGACACTTCTTCTCGTGCACGAGATTGTTTGATCAAGACCTCTAAGTTCTTGTGACTTTGTATGAGGCTTTCGGCTTCGGGAACTATTGTGGGTGGTGTCTTGTACCTTTCAAACGTTGGAGTATATCCCAATCAAAACTTGATTTTGGAAGCTTAAACCTTGGTTCCTCATATGTTGTGTATGAGGTTGATGGTTAAAAGAGGTAATAATTATGTACCGAGTGAGATTCACCGCAAATAGTACAATATGGTTCCTCATAATCATCATAACCATAGTAATCATAATCTCTCAGGTAATAATCCAATGTTTGGATAGTACTCAGAAGATTACGGCTTATAGAAATTAATTTTTTGTGAGTACAGAAGGTTTACACGGCCCCGTGCATTATGGACACGGCCCCATGCTGCAGGCTATGTTTATTTCGGTACATGGTGTTTTTGACACGGCCCCGTTTCGGATGAAACATGGCCTGTGTGAGCCTTCTACAGAAAGTCTTTCAGCTACTGTAGTTAAGACATGGCCCCATGTTAATGCGACACGGCCCCGTGTTAAGCTACTGTAACTGGGGGTTTTTTTTGTAAAAACGAAAAGAAATTTGAAAAGAAAAACTAAAAAAGAATTAGGCCATTGATTTTAAGCTTTCTTAAAATCTCTATGTAACACCCCCAAAATACCACCTGCGGAAACCCCCGCGAGGCGTGTTACACATCAGAGTCTGAGCCACCAATCACATTGAACCAATAGAAAATACTTAATAAAAACATGTTATCAATTCAATAATGTCGAGTAGCGGAAGCATATAATAAATTGTTTTGTAATCGTTTCATAATAACTCAAAACCAAAGTGTCAATACTAGTAATCTCATAGCTTCGATCCATGACAACTCCAGCACTCCCAGATAGCAAGTCCATGTTTCCAGTGTTAATGACCTACAAGCATGCAAACAAGTGTGTCAGACTACGCTGGTGAGTTCAAGGTGTTGTTACGCGTGGTGTTACCAGATAGATGTTAATACGATTCAATGATATGTTACGATGTTGCTCAAGTTAGATTACCCTAGGGACTACGCCCTTACGTAACCGAGGAGTGTGCCTCTAAGCAACCCACTATGTTGTCCGGTTAGTTACCCTAGGGGAACCGCCCTTACGTAACCGAGGAGTGTGCCTCTGAACAACCATAGTGAAACCCAGATAATTAGTACCTAATAGCGCTATCAACTAATTACCCCCATTGCCCTCCAGGCAATAACCAAAACCGATTAAGTTGTTTACCCAAAGTTTCCCTTCCAAATGTTTACCAGTTGTCCCAAACCACCGGGACGCATGCTTGAAAAAAATGCAATGAACTCACCTGGGATTGCTCGGTATGTTACACACAGTTCAATTAAGTTAAAAAGCGATCAACCACGTCCTACCAAAGTTATCATACCAATCAGATTCGTATTCAAGTATTGCACGTAGGTTCTACACGTATTGTAACAGGTTGTACAAGTATTCATCATCGTATAGGTATCAGCGTAAGCAGTTACATAACAAGCATAGTCCAAGTGTTCAGCCCAATCAGTTGGGCTCGTGATAGTGTGCATGCCCAATAACAAAGTGTACGTGTGATAAGGGCCTCGAGTCGAGACCGGAGGTCTCGGGTCGCAACGAAGGAAGTTTCGAGTCATATAGGTGTTGAGATTTCGAGTCGCAACCAAAGGAGGTTACGAGTCGCAACGGGACTCGCAACTGTGGTTTCGGCTTGTCATGGTCCGGTTTCGAGTCGCATCCTGACTCGCAACCGTGATCTCGGTTCATGCTGTTTTGTGTCGGTTTCGAGTCGCAACCGGACTCGCAACCACGGTTTTCGAGTTGTGCTGCTGTGTGTCGGTGTGAGGTCTCGAGTCGCAACGGGTGATTCCGACTCGCAATCGGTGTCGCAACGGTGCATGTAACAACTTTCCTTGATTACACAGCAACAATCATTCCGTAAATTCAGTAAACATCTATGGCAGTTTCACAATCAGATCAAACACGATTTCAAACAGTTTCATTCGTATTCATATCATTATCAAGAACAGTTAATTCATCAACAACTAATCATACTATCGGTTCACCAAACTAGCCGATTCTACACTAGCATGCAACCTAGTCATGTGTATAACAAATCTGTGAGCATGTTATATAACACATCCATTAAGTTATATGATCAATATTCAATTCTATTCACAAGAACATAACTATTTAGTATAATCATCATGTAACATCCGAAGGTGTGATATGCTAACCGAGAACACTAAAAATCATGAACCAAGCAATAGTGATATACTAACCGAGAATGTGAAGTGATTAACTAGATCGCGATATGAGCCGAGATCCTAAGAACTTCGATGTTGATGTGTTGCCGTTGGGTTCCAAGGGAAAACGAGAGGGAGAGAGTTCTTTAGGGTTTGTGTGTGTTTGTGTTGTTGTAACAATGAGAGAACAAAAACCCCCCATAGTGTTTACATGTTTAAGAAAGGTGGGCCGACCCCTACTTGGGCCGTCCCCAAGGTCTCGAGTCCAACCGCATGGACCGAATGGGTTGTGTAGGCAAGTAGGTTGGAGTTTGGTCCGTTTATATCCGATGCACAATGTCACAAAAATCATAATCACATAACATTCAAGTTCACACAATCAGTTCAAATATTCACATAAGGTTCAAGCGAGTCATACTAGGTTAGGTTCAAAATACGAGTTGTCACAGTATCCCCAACTAAAAGGAAATTTCGTCCCGAAATTTGGTACGCACTCACTAACGTAAGCTATATAAGTTAAAGCTAGGTAGGTTACATCGTTTGCTGGTTTTCCTGGGGTGTCACATCCTCCCCAACTTGAATGGGAATTTCGTCCCGAAATTCGCTAGTTGCATCAACACTAGGTTCGCTAGGTTTTGACTGGTCTTCGGGGAACAAATGTGGATACTTAAGTTTCATCTGGTCCTCGCGTTCCCACGTGAACTCTGGACCACGTCTTGAGTTCCAACGAACTCTCACAATCGGTATACGGCTGTGTTTACGAACTTTAACTTCCCGATCCATAATCTCAATTGGTTCTTCGACAAACTGCAATTTGTCGTCTATCTTCAGCTCTTGAAATGGTACTACTAGTGTTTCATCAACCAAACACTTCTTTAGCTGCGATACGTGAAATACATCATGGACATTACCCAACTCGGCCGGTAATTCCAACCTGTAAGCCACCTTTCCAATTCGTTCTAGAATTTTGAATGGTCCCACATAACGAGGGTTTAGTTTGCCGCGTTTCCCAAAACGCACCACACCCTTCCAGGGTGAAACCTTTAACATAACGCGGTCATTAACTTCAAATTCCAGTGGCTTACTACGCTTGTCAGCGTAGCTTTTCTGACGATCGCGGGCTGCGGCCATACGGTTTCTGATCTGCACAATGCTTTCTGATGCTTCAAGGACAAACTCAGGGCCTGTGATCTGGCTGTCACCCACCTCATGCCAACAGAGAGGCGAGCGACATTTTCGTCCGTACAGTGCTTCGAACGGAGCTGCCTTAATGCTTGAATGGTAGCTGTTGTTGTAGGAGAATTCTATCAACGGTAGGTGCTTCTCCCATCCTTTTCCAAAGTCGAGTACGCAGGCCCGAAGCATATCTTCGAGTGTTTGGATGGTGCGCTCACTTTGACCATCCGTCTGCGGGTGATAAGCGGTACTCATGTCGAGTTGGGAACCAAACAATTTATGCATAGACTGCCATAACTCTGAAGTGAAACGCGGATCACGGTCTGAAATGATAGAAGTTGGCACTCCATGCCTAGAAACTACTTCCTTAAGATATACTGCTGCCAGCTGAGAAAACTTGTCTGTTTCCTTGATTGCCAAAAAGTGTGCTGATTTCGTGAGGCGATCAACAATCACCCAAATAGTGTCGTTCCCAGCCTGAGTTCTGGGTAATCCTGTCACGAAATCCATAGCGATCTGTTCCCACTTCCATGTGGGTATCTCTGGTTGCTGCAGTAGACCCGAGGGCTTTTGATGTTCTGCTTTGACTTTAGCACAGGTCAGACATTTGCTTACGTAGGTTGCTATATGAGCCTTCATGCTGGGCCACCAGTAGGTAGTTTTCAGATCGTGGTACATCTTATCTGATCCAGGATGTACAGAGTAGCGTGATTTGTGTGCCTCTTCCATTACAAGTTCCCGTAAGTTGCCAAAGAGTGGAACCCAAATGCGTCCAGTTACGTAGTAGGCGCCGTCTCCCTTTTGTTCTAGTCGTTGTCTCGAGCCACGTAAAGCTTCAGCTCGAACATTCTCTGGTTTCAACGCTTCTAACTGAGCATCCCGTATCTGGGAAGGGAGATTGGACTGAATCGTGAGTTGCAATGCTCGCACGCGCCTAGGTGTAATATCCTTTCTGCTGAGGGCGTCAGCTACAACGTTCGCCTTGCCCGGATGGTACTTGATGGCACATTCATAATCGTTCAATAATTCCACCCATCGTCGTTGTCGCATATTCAGCTCTTTCTGGTCGAAGATGTGCTGGAGACTTCTATGGTCGGTATAGATGGTGCATTTGGTACCGTACAGATAGTGCCTCCAAATCTTCAACGCAAACACCACCGCTCCTAACTCCAAGTCGTGTGTCGTGTAGTTCTTCTCGTGTACCTTTAGCTGACGAGAAGCGTAAGCTATTACCTTCTCGCGTTGCATCAACACGCAACCGAGACCCTGAATTGACGCGTCACAATATACCACAAAATCTTCGGTGCCTTCTGGTAAAGACAAGATCGGTGCACTGCAAAGTTTCTGTTTTAACAATTGGAAGGCCTCTTCCTGTTTCGTTCCCCAAGAGTACGTCGTGTTCTTCTGTGTCAGTGAGGTGAGAGGTTGTGCGATTTTCGAGAAGTCTTTAATGAACCTTCGATAATACCCTGCGAGACCAAGAAATTGTCGCACCTCAGACGGAGTCTTTGGTGCCGCCCAATTCTTTACCGCATCCACCTTCGCAGGATCCACATGTATCCCTTTCTCGTTAACAACATGCCCAAGGAAGTGTACTTCTCGAATCCAAAAGTCACACTTAGAAAATTTCGCATACAATTGTTCCCTTCTCAAAAGTTCCAAAATGAGACGTAGGTGGCGCTCGTAATCTTCCTTGTTCTTGGAATAGACTAAGATGTCGTCAATAAATACTATAACGAACTCGTCAAGATATGGCTTGCATACGCGGTTCATGAGATCCATAAAAACCGCTGGTGCATTAGTCAATCCAAACGGCATGACCAAAAACTCATAGTGCCCGTAGCGCGTTCGAAAGGCTGTCTTGGGAACATCCTCTTCCCTAACCCTTACCTGGTGATAACCCGACCTTAAGTCGATCTTTGAATAGAAACTTGACCCTTGCAGCTGGTCAAACAAGTCGTCGATGCGTGGTAACGGATAGCGGTTCTTAATGGTCACCTTGTTGAGTTCTCGATAGTCGATACACATACGGAATGACCCGTCTTTCTTCTTTACGAACAGAACTGGGGCTCCCCAAGGCGAAGAACTGGGTCGAATAAAGCCCCTGTCCAACAACTCCTGCAGTTGATTAGACAGTTCCTGTAACTCTCCTGGTGCTAACCGGTAAGGAGCTCGAGCAATTGGAGCCGCTCCAAGTGCAAGATCAATCTGAAATTCTACTTGACGGTGAGGAGGTAACCCTGGTAGCTCCTCTGGAAATACATCGGCGAATTCTCGCACCACTGGTAAATCCTCAATCTTACTCTCTTCAGACTGAGCGTTGGTAACTAACGCTAACAGTGCAGGATACCCCTTTTGTAGATACTGTTGCGCACGCATGGCCGTGATAATCCCAACCATCGTCCCACTACGATGCCCTTGAACTAACAGTGACTCTCCATCAGGGAGAGGAATACGCACAATCTTCTCCTTACATCGAATTTCTGCTTGGTGCTTGGACAACCAATCCATGCCCACCACTATGTCAAAACTACCGAGCGTAACGGGAAGGAGGTCAATATCAAACACCTGACCCACGAGATCTAGTTTGCATCCAAAAAGGACATTTGAGGCTTCTATCGTCTTACCATCTGCTAGTTCTACTACTTGTTTAACTTCTAGAGGTGTTGGGGTTATCCCTAATCGCTGACTAAACTCTAGGGACACATAACTCCAATCGGCACCCGAATCAAATAATACAGAAGCAATACGATTGTTAACAGGAAACGTACCAGTTACAACGTTGCCGTCATTCCTGGCATCCCCTGCTCCAAGCTGAAACACTCTGCCCCGAGCACCATTACCCCCGTTGTTGCCGTTGTTGTTATTGTTGTTGTTGTTCCCAGCATTGTTATTATTCGGGCGGTTGTTGTCGTTAGCGTTCTGGTTTAACTGAGGGCAATCCCGCTTAAAGTGACCCTCGTCACCGCACTGAAAGCACCCCTTTCTGAAACCCTGGTTCTGCTAGGGTGGTTGCCCCTGTTGTCTCTGGTTTTTCTGGTTCTGTTGCTGCTGGTGTTTGGGTTGTGAGGTTCTACAATCCCTGGCCTCATGGCCTGGCTTACCACACTTGTTACACGTCCGACCACACGGCCCCCAATGATGATAGCCACATTTGTTACACCGTGGCTTTCTCCCTGCATATGAACCCTGGCTGTGGCCACTTCCCTGGCCTTGATTGACAGAAGACGACTGGCTGACGTTGCGGTTGCTGTTGTCTGGCCTTTTCTGAGTCTGACCAGCACTGGATGCTTTGTCGTAGTCGCTCCACTTTCGTTTGTTATCATTAGCAGATGCAGTAGCAGTGGGTGTCGCAGCAGCAGTGGCTGAAATGCGCGGAGGTAACGATTCGCTTTCCACCTCTTGATCCACAATCTTGTGAGTCAGACGAACGATCTGTGTCAAATCATTGAGATGGGCTGCAGTGACCAAGCTCTTCACACGCGGAGGCAACCCTTTGATGAATAACTCAATCCTCCGAGACATAGGCCGAGACAAGTTCGGGCACATGTCGGCCAGTTCATACATACGCTTCGACTTCAGATCCAACCATCTTCAAGTCGTAGTATTCGTTTTCCAACTTCTGGACCTCGTCCCGAGGACAGTACTCCTCCCTGATCAGTTCTTTAAAATCTTCCCAAGTTGTGGCATTCGCTGCCTCAATGCCTAACAACTGTACTTGGGCGTTCCACCATGTTAGGGCACCATCAGCCAAGGTACCCGCAGCATATTTCACCCTGTCCCCAGCGGGACAGTTACAGATAGCAAACACAGACTCTACTTTTTCGAACCATCTTAGGAGTCCCACAGCCCCTTCAGTTCCGGTGAAGGTCTGTGGCTTGCAGTCCATAAACATTTTGAATGTACACACAGGCTGGTTGGGTTGAGGTTGCGCTTGTTGACCTAAATAACGGGAGGAAACACATTATAGGAATGAAAAGACGTGTACGTGGTATAAGAGTAAAGAGTACTTGGTACATTCCGTACCAGCTTGATAGGCTGCTAAAGCCTCAGCCACGCGGGTATTGATTAGGTCATTCAACTCAGCCTGAGTCATGTTGATGTTGCCACGTCCGTGTCCTCGTCCACTCATGTTTCTATAGTTGGGAATAAACCGATTTAGAAATCGAAATGGAACAGGAGTCAAGTATCATACTGATATTCGCGTACTACTAAGTTCACACATAGTAAGGCAGAACCCTTCTCACGCTTGACAAGCCGCACTGGGACTTGCATGCACCCCGCGTTATTATTAAGTGTGCACCCATAATAATAAGGCGATTTGCAAGTTCATCTCAGAGCCTCTTAGCTTGCGCTCGAAGTTTCCCCTGTTCAAATAACACAACAGACGGTATTACAGGTCTATGATCTACATGAGTCGAAGAGTAGTGTCACACTATCAAGTCACTATGGTGTTATACGTTTCAGTTCATATACGTTATGAGTGTGTGACTGCTAAGCAAGTAATGTATAAAGTGAGAGAGTAACGAACCTTGCAATCTGGTGCTGAGTGTCATGATCAATTTTCGAAGACGTTCGGTTATAGTCTGGTTTTACAAAACGTTTTAAAACCTAGTTCACTATAACCAGTGGCTCTGATACCAAACTGTAACACCCCCAAAATACCACCTGCGGAAACCCCCGCGAGGCGTGTTACACATCAGAGTCTGAGCCACCAATCACATTGAACCAATAGAAAATACTTAATAAAAACATGTTATCAATTCAATAATGTCGAGTAGCGGAAGCATATAATAAATTGTTTTGTAATCGTTTCATAATAACTCAAAACCAAAGTGTCAATACTAGTAATCTCATAGCTTCGATCCATGACAACTCCAGCACTCCCAGATAGCAAGTCCATGTTTCCAGTGTTAATGACCTACAAGCATGCAAACAAGTGTGTCAGACTACGCTGGTGAGTTCAAGGTGTTGTTACGCGTGGTGTTACCAGATAGATGTTAATACGATTCAATGATATGTTACGATGTTGCTCAAGTTAGATTACCCTAGGGACTACGCCCTTACGTAACCGAGGAGTGTGCCTCTAAGCAACCCACTATGTTGTCCGGTTAGTTACCCTAGGGGAACCGCCCTTACGTAACCGAGGAGTGTGCCTCTGAACAACCATAGTGAAACCCAGATAATTAGTACCTAATAGCGCTATCAACTAATTACCCCCATTGCCCTCCAGGCAATAACCAAAACCGATTAAGTTGTTTACCCAAAGTTTCCCTTCCAAATGTTTACCAGTTGTCCCAAACCACCGGGACGCATGCTTGAAAAAAATGCAATGAACTCACCTGGGATTGCTCGGTATGTTACACACAGTTCAATTAAGTTAAAAAGCGATCAACCACGTCCTACCAAAGTTATCATACCAATCAGATTCGTATTCAAGTATTGCACGTAGGTTCTACACGTATTGTAACAGGTTGTACAAGTATTCATCATCGTATAGGTATCAGCGTAAGCAGTTACATAACAAGCATAGTCCAAGTGTTCAGCCCAATCAGTTGGGCTCGTGATAGTGTGCAGGCCCAATAACAAAGTGTACGTGTGATAAGGGCCTCGGGTCGCAACGAAGGAAGTTTCGAGTCATATAGGTGTTGAGATTTCGAGTCGCAACCAAAGGAGGTTACGAGTCGCAACGGGACTCGCAACTGTGGTTTCGGCTTGTCATGGTCCGGTTTCGAGTCGCATCCTGACTCGCAACCGTGATCTCGGTTCATGCTGTTTTGTGTCGGTTTCGAGTCGCAACCGGACTCGCAACCACGGTTTTCGAGTTGTGCTGCTGTGTGTCGGTGTGAGGTCTCGAGTCGCAACGGGTGATTCCGACTCGCAATCGGTGTCGCAACGGTGCATGTAACAACTTTCCTTGATTACACAGCAACAATCATTCCGTAAATTCAGTAAACATCTATGGCAGTTTCACAATCAGATCAAACACGATTTCAAACAGTTTCATTCGTATTCATATCATTATCAAGAACAGTTAATTCATCAACAACTAATCATACTATCGGTTCACCAAACTAGCCGATTCTACACTAGCATGCAACCTAGTCATGTGTATAACAAATCTGTGAGCATGTTATATAACAAATCCATTAAGTTATATGATCAATATTCAATTCTATTCACAAGAACATAACTATTTAGTATAATCATCATGTAACATCCGAAGGTGTGATATGCTAATCGAGAACACTAAAAATCATGAACCAAGCAATAGTGATATACTAACCGAGAATGTGAAGTGATTAACTAGATCGCGATATGAGCCGAGATCCTAAGAACTTCGATGTTGATGTGTTGCCGTTGGGTTCCAAGGGAAAACGAGAGGGAGAGAGTTCTTTAGGGTTTGTGTGTGTTTGTGTTGTTGTAACAATGAGAGAACAAAACCCCCCCATAGTGTTTACATGTTTAAGAAAGGTGGGCCGACCCCTACTTGGGCCGTCCCCAAGGTCTCGAGTCCAACCGCATGGACCGAATGGGTTGTGTAGGCAAGTAGGTTGGAGTTTGGTCCGTTTATATCCGATGCACAATGTCACAAAAATCATAATCACATAACATTCAAGTTCACACAATCAGTTCAAATATTCACATAAGGTTCAAGCGAGTCATACTAGGTTAGGTTCAAAATACGAGTTGTCACACTCTATTTCCCGGGCAACGACGCCAAAAACTTGACGTGTGTCGGAGTGTACGGATTTGAAGTGTATTTTTAGTAGCTTTTTACTATTTTTATCAAGCTTTAAATTTGTAAAACACCATATAAAACTATCACTCTGTACAACACACTAGGGCAAGTGCACCCATCGTTGGTGTAGTATAGTGATGGTAAGATACCGAGATCGTCCAAGGATAAAAGAGCTTTTAATACCATCTAATAAAATATAGAGACAATTTTTGTTTTTAAATAAATAAAAATAAAGAAATAAAATAAATAAAATAGATACACAAGATAGAATCACTTGGAGCTGACTAGTCATTTATGTATCCTTTGATGGTTTCCTCGCTTTGGGTTTTTTAAGAGATTATCTTAGTTATTGTGGCATGTCCCTATTTTGGAGGCAACGCCACCCTCAGCCATATTGGTTTGAGTCAACAGGGATACAGTCCTGCAAGGCCGGGTTATTGAAAGATAGTTAAGTAAGTTATTAACGCAAAAAATGGCATGTCCTTCTTTTAGAGGCAACACTACCCTCGACCATATTGGTCTGAGTCAGCAGGGATAACAAGTCGTTCTTACTTCCTCCGATTTGATACTATCTGCCTCAAGGGAAGTCCTAATAAGCTTGAATCAGGTCCTTGTAGGATCTATACACTGAACGATGCAAGAACTTTACCCAACCACCCTTCTAACCCCCTTCCAGGCAGTTAACGCGCTTTATATAGATCGTAAAGACACGAATTAGTGAATTAACAAAACATGAAGAAATGATTAAGTAAAGTTCACCTTCAATATAAAAAATTTGTTATTAAAGTCACTAATACATACCCAAATAAAAAGTTACCAATCTAGGAAATCAAAAGTAATACATAAATGATTTTGTCTTCACCAAGTGATGTAAGAGTTTAGCCAAGCATAGCCTTTGTTTGACAAAAATTTTTACTATCGATCTTGGATCCCGAGACTACACACACACTCTAAGGATGGATGATGGATGAAAGTGGTGGGTAATGGTGGTATTATGGTGGTGGAGTGGTGGCAAGTGTGAGAGAAGTGGTTTGCCAAGGGATGGTTTACAAGTGAGCTAATCAACTCTATTTATAGTTGGAAATAGGAGACTCACACGGCCCTGTGCCTGGTGGGAACGGCCCCGTGTCCTTCATTTTTTCAGTCTTCATTTAATGCTCGGTCAGCTCTTTTACACACACGGCCCCGTGTGTCAATGGCACGGCCCCGTGTCTTTTGTACTTGTTGTATGAGCTCATATTTGCGAATCTAAAAGTTGACCACGGCCCGTGTTAAGGTAACACGACCCTATGTCCTTTTTCATTTTCCGTTTGTTTTTATTCTCTAAGGAATCTTAACTGGGGCACGGCCCATACCTGGTAGGCACAACCCCGGGTTGGGCTTCTGACTTGTTGCTATTATTCTTGGGGTGAAGCTTCGAGGGTCCGTATAATGTGTCAACTTCCTTTCTTCGTCTTTTATGTTGGTTTTTGTCATGAATTCCCCGGGTTGGGCTTCTGACTTGTTGCTATTATTCTTGGGGTGAAGCTTCGAGGGTCCGTATAATGTGTCAACTTCCTTTCTTCGTCTTTTATGTTGGTTTTTGTCATGAATTTGTTCCTTTTGTTTATTTGAGCTCATTTTATCCTAAAAAGCAAAAGTAAACAAAGAAACACACTTTTTCCAACATTAGTACTCAAAAGGTTTGTTTCTATACCGTATTTGATACAATTTATATGTTATATTTTGTGCAAATCAAACGTCTCACCAAAAGTGCCCACTTTTTTCTTCTCCGGGAAACCTCTTCCTCGGAGAAATGGCGGAAATTTATGTAAACGAGGTCATATCTCATCACGGTCTACCCATATCCATTGTGTCAGACCGGGATGCCCGGTTTACATTTTGGATTTGGCAAAAGTTTCATGAGAAAATGGGTACGAAACTACACTTCAGTACCGCCTATCACCCCCAAACAGATGTTAAGAGCATACGTTATGGATTTTGATGGAAGTTTGGAAGACCACTTACCTTTGGTGGAATTTTCATACAACAATCGCTATCACAATAGCATTCAAATGGCACCCTATGAAATGTTGTACGGAAGGAAATGTAGAACCCCCATTTGCTGGGGTGAGGTGGGACAAAGATAAATCACACCTAAGGATGTAGTGGCCAAAACTGACGAGAAGATTGATCTTGTACGGACCTCATTAAAGGCAGTCTTTCGCGATATGGCCCACCTTGTCACACCGCTGACAGGTTCGGGTGCACTGCCCGTAGTGATGGTAGTTCCACTTATTGCACTTTTGCTGCTTGCCTGCTTAAGAACTATGATTCTGGATGTTGCCCTGGTTCTAATTTGCAGAGGAAGACTGGTTGAAGTTGTGGTTGTTGTTATCAACCTTCTACTGTTGCTGGTTAGGATTAGAGGCCTTGTCCGAGTCGTTCCACTTTCGTTTGTTGTCGGATGCAGGAGTGGTCGCAGCACCACACTCTGGTAGTGAACTACGTTCGACTTCTTGATCAGTAATCTTGTGGGCTAGACAAATAATCCGTGGTAAGTTATCGAGATTCGCCATAGTAACCATACTCTTGATCTGTGGCGCTAAACCATTTATATACATTTCAATCCTCTTGTAGGGCGGGTTCAATAAGTTAGGGAACATGTTTGCAAGCTCATGAGAACACTTCGTGTAAGCTTCAATCTCAGATCCCACCATCTTCAGATGGTAATACTCGTTCTCTAGCTTTTGAATTTGATCACGAGAACAGTACTCCTCCCACATCAATTCCTTGAAATCATCCCAAATAGTAGCATTCGCCATTTCAATCCCAAGCATTTGAATTTAGGCGTTCCACCAAGTTAAGACACCATCCTCCAAAGTGCCCGAAATGTTACGCCCTAATACGTTTAACCTTGAAATTGACGCAGCGGAAAAGAAACTTAAAATTTCTTCCCTTATTAACAACATTAATTACATGAAGGTTCCAATTTCTCAAAAGTCAAACGTTCTATAAAAAGAATTCACAACATTCGTACTAAAATTTAGACTTCTAGACGTTATATACTTCAACTATGTGACCGGTCTTTCCGTACAATCCCTTGCTCTTGACTCGATCTACGTCCGCTTCACTTCCTTAGTAGCAGAATAAGTCCGTGTAGCACCTGTGGGCATCACATACAACTTAGCCATTAGTCAACGACAACATCACATAACATTAATCTCATATAATTAAAGATTAAATAACGTTCGATAATGTAACTTCAGTTCATTCAACTATCCTTTCTCATTCTCTTGTTCCGGGTTCGGCTTAAATTTCATAAGAATCCGATGTACTCATTCCTGCATTACATACCAACCTCAAACGCATAATTAGTAATGTTAAAACTCTAACATATCGATTCATGCATATATACATTCATACATGCGTACACACACCCATACATATGAACATACCAACATACATACATACCTACTCACATACATATATTCCTAGACGCGTTTCCTATGGATTCCCTTTTTACTAATCGAGTAAGTAATTCCATACTTATACTTGCAAATACCTCTATAATTATTTTGCTCCGTTTTATGCTTGCGTACATGCTCATTGCATCACATGAACACTCTACATTGAGTTAAAATACCTTTTGGAACTCCTTATAGGTTACGGAACTGATTCAGATGAATTCTGCAAATTCAGTTGAGCTGGCAGATGAAGCACGGCCATGCATCCCAACCGCACGACCGTGCGGATCCTACGTCGTCGGGGGCTCTGGGAGTGCACGAGCTAGTGCACTAGTTTACTTCGGAAATGCACGGCCATGCATCCAGCTGCACGACCGTGCAATACCTCGCGTCGGCCAGCTTCGCGTAGACAGCAAGTTAAGGCGTCGGGTAAAATTGGAATATGCACAGGGCATCGGCGACGGCCATAGGGGCATCGGCGACGGCCCCTAGAATTTCCATTTTGCTGCAGATCCGTTTCGTCGTCCGAAAACTCTAAAACTTGCGTAACTTTTAAACCGTTTACCTGTTTAACCTCCCGTTTCTTCCTACATGCTTGTAAATTCGCATTCTATTCTATGAACTTGAAATCCAACATCAGCTTTAAGGAAAATACTTCCCTTATAGCTCTCGGCTTATTACCTTTTTACAAAGTTGTGACCCATTCATGCATTTACTAACATAACTTGTTGGTTTAACCCAAATTTCCCAAGAACCTTATAATTTCAATGCTATCTATCATAAAGATTAATTCTTGGATGTCTTGCATCCTCTTTATCCATTTTCGTTTAAAAGCTTGTTTTGACCCGTTATGGGTATTTACGCAATAAATGGTTTATGACATACAAAACCATACTCTTCGCTTTCACACATGACCCAAAACATTATTCTAATCGATTAGCTTGTTTCCAATAGATATTTAAGGTTGTTTGCCCGATATACTTATCAAGGGCGTTTTTGTCAACATTGCTCCATCCTTTACAACCAAGGACTTCCTTGCAAATTTAACCAATCCAACCACTTAACTACAACTCTAACACACATACCTTGCTCGGATCAAAGCTAAGATCCGTTTAATACCTCATCGATTTCATACAACTCATTCATATTTGACCTCAATTATCATACTTAATTAAGTTGCAAATAACTTTACATAAACAACTAAAAGTGATTACGGAAATCACTTACCTCATGCATCCGTGTTCATATTTGTTTCCTCGCCACTTCTTGACCCGTTAGCCTTCAGTGCTTGATTCCGTCTTGACATGATTCCTATACTTCCATGTCATCGAAATCACATTCTTATTAGCATACACAATTGTACATGTTAAGGATCATATCGATCGCATAATTCACATTTGACGTTTATAGTCACCTCTAACAAGCATAATACATGTAACCAAATTCATATCATTTCCAACTTGTGTAATCCGTCATGTCATTGCATTAAACACACATACGTCTAACACACATCGTATAACTTACTTTAACCTTATAATTATGACAACACGTCTAACCATTCTTCTTATACACAGTTGACTTTTAGAAGTCAACGGTTCATTTAATTTAACTTTCGACTTATCATTATATACCCGTAACATCATAATAGCCTATACGGACAATACTATACACATTTCATCATACGCTTGGCGTGTTTACCACCTCCTAAGCATAATGTACAACTAGTTCATGCATATCCTTCTTATCTCATACATATATCAAGCCATTTCATACAATCTCACATCTTAACTTCACTTAGACATTTCATCATACACTTGGTGTGCGTACACCATTTAGTGCACATTGTACAACTAATTAAAGCACATTCTTCCTAGTTCATCCACAGATTAACATAATCTTTCACAAATCCTTATCATAACCAAGCATCATATGTTTTATATGAAATTATCTATCTAACTACTTTCTATAACACAATTCTAACATCAACATTACACAATTCATCATAAATCTTCACTAAACTTCATCTTTCTACGAATTCTAAGTGGGTTTTATCCCAACTCACCAATATAATCAAAATTTAGTATATTACAACTTCCACACATTTATATTAACTAACATTCATGTTCAATTTCATAATATATTCACGGTTTACACATAACCTACTTCATCAAACATCACCAAAACATTAAATTCGACTTACTTGGTGTCAAGAACGCTTGAGTGATCATAAATCTTGGTTCATGCATCCAATTAACCCTCAAATCCGTTTCCAATTTGATGATTTCATGTGGGTTAGGGTTTACACCCCTTCCCCTTTTCTCCTGCTCGATCACACGCACACCTTGTGTGGGTGTGTGTGTGATTTTTGTTTTAATAAATTAAACTTCCAAGTTTGGCACTCTAAGTCCCTCAAGTTTAACTTACTATCATAAATGCCACAAGTTTCATCATTTAGCTTATCTAATAGGCATTTAACTAGGTTTATTAACTTAGTTATTGTATCTCATTTTATTAAACATGGCAACATGCTAACGAAATTAATAATTCGAATTTTGGGGTGTTACATGTCTACCCCCCTTAAAGAAGGTTTCGTCCCCGAAACCTTTCTCGTTCTTACTCTTACCTTTCTATTGTACTCATTCAATGGGCACGTTACAACATAATTCATTCGGGGTCTTTGCAAAAGTCTTAATCATGAATAATTATGATCGTACGCGTTGTCCTTATCTTCTTAAATTAGTAATTTACTTTCATAATCACACGAGGGTCAGGGTCTGATCCAGAGCTCTTATTAGTGTCTTTCACTTTATATTGCTAGTTTCTAGTACATACTATCACTAGCATTTCATTCATTGAACTTATTCCAAATGTATACAATTATTACTCGTAAAGACCTAAGGTCACAACTTGTTTCTAGCTTCCTATTTAACCATATTACATTCATACATTTACTAATCAAAATAAATCGATTTATTTCATACTACTCATACATCATATGTTATCTTTTATTTTGTTCACTATGAGCTATCCTAAACATTCCATTTCTATCATTACCTCCGATTACCTTTAAGCTCATAGGAGGGGTCGATATATTATCATACGCATACTATAATCATTCAATGACTTATTATTATAACTATAATCACCCTTCTTAATCTTACTTATCCGTACTTAAATCAAGAAGACTAAGCATTATTTCCATAGTTACGAGCATTCAAGTTCAATACTACCCGACGATCATTACGAACATTTTGAAATTTACTTCGCATTTTGCATTACGGTTTGTATATATACATATACATTCTATTCTGACACATCCATCTCTAGTCGAGTACTAACCTCCTATTAAAGTTACACCCCTTTTTATACATACCTATCGGAAGTAGATTCCATTGATTTTTTATCCATACCTTACGAAGATCATTCCTTTCCGATTAGTGACATTGCGTGTCCATTCATCAAGCTCACCTATGAGTAGAAAACTTAACCTATCAAAACATTAACTAACGAGTCCAAATGGCAGTCGTCGTCTGACCCGCATGACCCATTTATCCTTTCGACCTTCTCGCATGCAACGCATTCGCATAAATACATTCATATATATATATATATATATATATATATATATAAATATATATGAAAATTTAAGCATAATTTGAATCATATTACTTAAGAAACATTTACTTGTCTGTTTCGTAATTACTTACACCTTCGGATATTTTCACTCCTATCATACTTTTGTTCATTTGCTTTACATTTACTTATATGACTTGTGTGACACAATCATGGTCAAACTATTGACTTCTTCTTAAGTAGACTAGTTTTCGTCTTTTATATCTTAAATCCGTTTCGCAGATTCGAACACATTACTCATACTTTTCGTACCTTTCATGTTTTGAATCCGTCTCATGGATTCAAATATTGCATTCACCTCTTTCATTCTTTGAATTCGTCTCGCGGATTCAAGCATTGCATTCATATCTTTCATTTCTTGAATCCGTTTTGCGGATTCAAGCATTGCATTCACATCTTTCATTCCTTGAATCCGTCTCGCGGATTCAAGCATTGCATTCATGTCTTTCATTCCTTGAATCTGTTTCGCGGATTCAAGCATTGCATTCACATCTTTCATTCATTGAATCCGTCTCGCGGATTCAAGCATTGCACTCATATCTTTCATTCTTTGAATCTGTTTCGCGGATTCAAGCATTGCATTCATATCTTTCATTTCTTGAATCCGTTTCGCGGATTCAAGCATTGCATTCACATATTTCATTCCTTGAATCCGTCTCGCGGATTCAAGCATTGCATTCATATCTTTCATTCCTTGAATCCGTGTCGCGGATTCAAGCATTGCATTCACATCTTTCATTCCTTACGGATTCAAGCATTGCATTCATATCTTTCATTCTTTGAATCTGTTTCGTGGATTCAAGCATTGCATTCACATCTTTCATTCCTTGAATCCGTCTCGCGGATTCAAGCATTGCATTCATATCTTTCATTCTTTGAATCCATCTCGCGGATTCAAACATTGCATTATACATTGTCGATCCATACTTTCTTATGGATTCAACATTTCATTCTTATCACTCACACCTTTCACTCTTAGATAGTACTCTCAATCTCCCGAGAGTCTTACTACCCATTTCACCCACACACCTAGCTGCTACCAAATTCTATCGAACATACCTGTAACAATTATCACGGTCTCACGAACGTCATACGTTTCTTGTGTACTGGCCAGGTACACATTCCACGTACTAGTTTCGTGTCTTCGCGTAATCGCCACCTTATGTCCGAAGAATTTAGTTTCGGCACGTGTAACATTCTCAAAACTTATTTATCATGTCGTTACTATAATTTGTTTAAAATTTTTCCCTTCACTTGGTTAACTATACCATTTCATACGCCCACACGATAGGTTTACGTACCTGGGGTCAACTCGTCTCGTTACTTGCCTTGATGCCGGTCCCAGACCGCATTCACGGATCATCTCTTCCAAATAAAGCGCTTACCCTTCACATAACATACTATTAGTTTCCTTCAATTACATAATCTAATACATACTTACATTCGCTTTTGCCTTTAGGCCTCGATCGAGTCTTGGATTGTACGGGTTCTTGGTCACGAGAGCACACCGGTTTGAGTCCAAGTATTTACCTCCTGTTACTTGATTCTATCAAACCAGGGCTCTGATACCAACTTGTTACGCCCTAATACGTTTAACCTTGAAATTGACGCAGCGGAAAAGAGCCTTAAAATTTCTTCCCTTATTAACAACATATACATGAAGGTTCCAATTTCTTAAAAGTCAAACGTTCTATAAAAAGAATTCACAACATTCGTACTAAAATTTAGACTTCTAGACGTTATATACTTCAACTATGTGACCGGTCTTTCCGTACAATCCCTTGCTCTTGACTCGATCTACGTCCGCTTCACTTCCTTAGTAGCAGAAGAAATCCGTGTAGCCATTAGTCAACGACAACATCATATAACATTAATCTCATATAATTAAAGATTAAATAACGTTCGATAATGTAACTTCAGTTCATTCAACTATCCTTTCTCATTCTCTTGTTCCGGGTTCGGCTTAAATTTCATAAGAATCCGATGTACTCATTCCTGCATTACATACCAACCTCAAACGCATAATTAGTAATGTTAAAACTCTAACATATCGATTCATGCATATATACATTCATACATGCGTACACACACCCATACATATGAACATACCAACATACATACATACCTACTCACATACATATATTCCTAGACGCGTTTCCTATGGATTCCCTTTTTACTAATCGAGTAAGTAATTCCATACTTATACTTGCAAATACCTCTATAATTATTTCGCTCCGTTTTATGCTTGCGTACATGCTCATTGCATCTAATGAACACTCTACATTGAGTTAAAATACCTTTTGGAACTCCTTATAGGCTACGGAACTGATTCAGATGAATTCTGCACATTCAGTTGAGCTGGCAGATGAAGCACGACCATGCGTCCCAACCGCACGACCGTGCGGATCCTACGTCGTCGGGGGCTCAGGTAGTGCACGAGCTAGTGCACTAGTTTACTTCGGAAATGCACTGCCATGCATCCAGCCGCACGACCGTGCAATACCTCGCGTCGGCCAGCTTCGCGTAGACAGCAAGTTAAGGCGTCGGGCAAAATTGGAATATGCACGGGGCGTCGGCGACGGCCATAGGGGCGTCGGCGACGGCCCCTAGAATTTCCATTTTGCTGCAGATCCGGTCCGTCGTCCGAAAACGCTAAAACTTGCGTAACATTTAAACCGTTTACCCGTTTAACCTCCCGTTTCTTCCTACATGCTTGTAAATTCGCATTCTATTCTATGAACTTGAAATCCAACATCAGCTTTAAGGAAAATACTTCACTTATAGCTCTCGGCTTATTACCTTTTTACAAAGTTGTGACACATTCATGCATTTACCAACATAACCTGTTGGTTGGACCTAAATTTCCCAAGAACCTTATAATTTCAATGCTATCTATCATAAAGATTAAATTCTTGGATGTCTTGCATCCTCTTTATCCATTTTCGTTTAAAAGCTTGTTTTGACCCGTTATGGGTATTTGCGCAATAAATGGTTTATGACATACAAAACCATACTCTTCGCATTCACACATGACCCAAAACATTACTCTAATCGATTAACTTGTTTCCAATAGACATTTAAGGTTGTTTGCCCGATATACCTATCAAGGGCGTTTTTGTCAACATTGCCCATCCTTTACAACCAAGGACTTCCTTGCATATTTAACCAATCCTACCACTTAACTACAACTCTAACGCACATACCTTGCTCGGATCAAAGCTAAGATCCGTTTAATACCTCATCGATTTCATACAACTCATTCATGCGGAAACCACCGCGAGGCGTGTGACGTACCAGGATCTAGCTACTAATCATATTGAACTAACAGTATTATAATAAACATATGATCTAATTCAATATGAAAAGTGCATTTCCAAACATTTAACTCAGACCAATATTCGTTCAGCGGAAGCATAAATCATTGTTTAACAACCTCAACATCATTTTGTTTAGAAAACATAAGCAAACATTAAATGTCTTCGTGAATGACATGACCCATGACGACACCGGCTTCCCAGACTATAAGTTCCATTTCGTAATGCATCTAATGACCTGCAAGCATGCAGAAAAAGTGTATCAGCATAAAGCTGGTGAGTTCACAGTTTTATATAACAAAATCATGTAAGTGTTTAGTTTAAAGACATGTTACGAATAATAAACTCTGTACCGATTGACTGTTCGTTTTTGGTGCCCTCATCAATGTCTATCATCATGGATCTAAATTTTAAGGTCATTAGTTCACGCCCGTCCTCCTAGGTACGGTGTTAGGTTTGTCAAGCCTAGTAGCGCTATCAACTAATACCCCGTTGCCTCCCAGGTAACTAGCTCGGTATGTAAGTAAGGACTTTCGTGATAGAGTTCGAGTTTATTAAGCAACATCAAAATTAAACCAATACGTTTAAAAGTATTCCTCCCATGAATATTAGTTTGTTTGTCCCCCAGGACGAATGCTTGTGAAAGAGTAGTGAACTCACCTTAGTTTGCTCGGTATGATAACATACTTCTAGCGTTAATTAAAAGTTAGGTCCGTAACACGCGACCTAATGTATAGTAAACGTAAGTACGTATGCTTCTAGGGTTATGCAGTACCCTAGGTGTCCAAACAACTTGATGTTTTAGTGATTAGATTAATATGTTCATCATACAACACAATAACATACAACAGGTACTCATGATATTAGTTTGTCACACCCCCAAAATCCACGTGCGGAGTATCACCGCTTGGGAGCGTGACTGGCCAGGATCAAGCCACCAATCATATAGAACAATGTATATAGTTAAAGTAATAGCAATTAATCCAAACCAAATCCATATGAAAGGTGTTTCCAAAACATAAGTAAGTTATCATTGTTTAGCGGAAGCGTATAATCAAAACCCAACATAATTAAGTACGAAATGTCATAAGTGTTTAATAAGATAACCACGATCCAAGCCCACAACGACCAGCTCCTCCCTGTGCAAGCTCCATGTGTCTAACGACCTGCAAGGCATGTAACAGAGGATCAACAACTAGTTGAGCGAGTTCACAGAAAGTAAATGCGTAATAGTAAGTTCGTATGTAACATGTGGCTCTACTGGGCCGATAGTACGTTCTATTGGTGGGGGCTTCCCATGTCGTATAACCACTAGACTATTCGTAACCATAAGTATCCTTCACAACCGAGGATAGTAGTAAGTATAAATACACGTAGGTTTTACATGAGTATCCTTCACAACCGAGGATAGTAATAAGTATAAGTCTACGTAGATTGTAAGTATGTGTCCTGCACAACCGAGGAAAGTGAGTAGCATAAGTATGTGTCCTGCACAACCGAGGACAGTGATATGGTAGTTAGTATTAGTGTCAGTACGAATCTATTCAACCTTATTCCTTCAATCCCATTCCCAAGCCCTTGGGAATCCCATGCCTTAGTAAGGGTGTGAACTCACCTTGGTTTGCTTGGTATGTTATTGCTTCTAGGGTTAGTTAGTGTTTAAGTCCTTTACTCACGACCTAAGGTTCATTGCACATAAACTTAGTGTGAGTGTTTCACGTGTAATTAGGGTTTACAACCCTTCGGTGTTCAAATAGTAACATACGGTATCATATCACACAGTAACATGTAGAATCCTATTAGACAGTATCACATAATCGCATACAGTAGTAGACAGTAGCAAGACAGTAGCATACAGTAGCAGGTTGTTCATCATACAAGGCTATGCACTTAACCATTCCAGAAATTCGGACTGTAAAGCATGTAACTCAGACACGTTGTGCATAAATTAGCTCAGACCATACCTACGTCATAAAATTCGGACCAACATCTAACAACCAAGGTCGGACCACATGATGAATTAATGAAGGTCGAACTATACTATATATATAAAAGTCGGACAGTATCAATTTAACAACACTCGGACCCAAAGGCCTTTCACAAGTTCGGATCATGATAACTTAAAAGTCGGACCCAATATAGATATGCTAAAAGTCGGACCTCTATATGAGTACATATAGTTGGGACTACATAAGTTTCTCCCAAACCTCAGACCACAGGTAACCCATAAAGAATTCGGACCATGGGGTGGGGGCTAAAGAGGTCGGACAAGGAGTTAAAACTCGGACAACACTAAGGTTAAGGCCCAAAAGTCGGACCACTTTAAACATCTCACAAAGTTCAGACCCTTTGCATCAAATAAAAACTCGGATAACAAGTTTGTCCTTTCAAAAGCTCGGACCTCACTTGTGTGATAAAAGTCTGACCTTCATGCCACACTTAAACTCGGACATAGAGCTTAACATAAAGCTCGGACTTCACATTTAAATAAAGTTCGGACCCATCAATTATACAAAAGAACTCGGATACTAGCATGCCTTATAAAAACTCAGATGGTCAATCAAGCACAAAAACTCAGACATATAACAATCAAAATCCAATACCCGGACTAACAATAATGCGTGAATTCCAATACAGAAGAGAATCAAATCAGTTACGTTTCTTGTTTTCATACGAATAGAAACCCTAATTATATATTTTCTCAATGCAGAATCAACACAACCATCATTATTTTCTTCATATCATGCATCAACATCATCAAGAAATCGATTATACGATTAGTCCATCATCATAATCACAATAATCATAATCAAATTAAAGCACAGAACCATCAAATCAAAGCTAGGGTTTGCAAGCATTCTAGAAATCAAGAATTTATACAATCAACAATCAATAGACAATAATCATTTACCTTGTGTTGATTCTAGAGAAATGTGGAAATCGAAAGTGATGAATGTCTTGTGCCAATGATGGTGGTGATGATGATTGCTAGGGGATTAGAGAATTGCAAATACGTGTTTTGTTTTGTGTGCCAATGATTAGTGAAAAGGAATTAGGGTTAAGTATCTCAAGGATTTCACTAATTACCCTCTACCTCCCTAAGTATCATATTTTACACATGAACACCATCTCATAACAATTTCATAATTTCACCACCAAGTTCATATATTTACCAAGTCTTTCACAATTAACAAACAACCATGCACAATCACACAATACGATTCGTTACATCAAAACGTATATAATTCCATAGCAATTAATTGTGCAAATAATCAACTAAACAATACAAGAACGTGCAATAAATGCGAAATAGAAATCTTGGAAATTCGAGTTGTCACATTGATACTTATGGTTACGAATAGTCTAGTGGTTATACGACATGGGAAGCCCTCACCAATAGAACGTACTATCGGCCCAGTAGAGCCACATGTTACATACGAACTTACTATTACGCATTTACTTTCTGTGAACTCGCTCAACTAGTTGTTGATCCTCTGTTACATGCCTTGCAGGTCGTTAGACACATGGAGCTTGCACAGGGAGGAGCTGGTCGTTGTGGGCTTGGATCGTGGTTATCTTATTAAACACTTATGACATTTCGTATTAATTATGTTGGGTTTTGATTATACGCTTCCGCTAAACAATGATAACATACTTATGTTTTGGAAACACCTTTCATATGGATTTGGTTTGGTTTAATTGCTATTACTTTAACTATATACATTGTTCTATATGATTGGTGGCTTGATCCTGGTCAGTCACGCTCCCAAGCGGTGATACTCCGCACGTGGATTTTGGGGGTGTGACAGATTGGTATCAGAGCCATTGGTTATAGAGAACTTGGTTTTAATATGGGAAAACGTTTTTATTAAAACCAGACTATAACCAGAACAGTGCTCTCAACGATCCACAACGACGCTTCGCTCCACGTGCAAGACTCAACATCCTAGGTAATAAGGTTTATGTTTATTGCCTACTTGCTAGAATTGCATAGAACTTTGCTCGTAGTATGCTTAGATTACATTGCTCACTACTTGTTATTGCTTGAGAACATTTGTGTGCTTACACTCTTCTGTCATCGCACTATTCGCGAACCTTTCTCACTTATGCTGCCTTTGATGTGAAGATCAATGGCTGGACGTATCAACATGACACAAGCCCAGTTGACGGCTTTCGTTAATGAACAAGTTGTTGCGACACTTGCAGCTGCTCAAGCAGGTAGTATACCCTACAGTTTAGACTCACACTAGGATCTTTAGATCCTACATTAACTCTTGTGTTTAACCTTGTCCTATTCGTACACAATAGGTCAACACGCTCAGCAGCCCGTCTGCACTTTCAAGAACTTTATGGATTGTCGTCCTAGCACATTCAGTGGCACTGAAGGAGCGGTTGGACTCCTCCACTGGTTTGAAAAGCTCGAGTCTGTGTTCGAGATGTGTGAATGCCCTGAGGCTCGCAGGGTCAAGTATGCCACTGGTACTTTAGAGGGGATTGCTCTAACTTGGTGGAACGCACAAGTGCAGATCTTAGGGTTGGCAGCTGCTAACGCCACCCCTTGGAATGACTTCAAGGAATTGATTAAACGTGAATACTGCACTCGGGAAGACATCCACAAGCTGGAGGATGAGTTTTATCATTTGAAAATGACTGGGTCAGAAATCGAGGCTTATACCAAGAGGTCGAACAAGTTGGCCGTGCTATGTCCAACTATGGTGGACCCTCCATACAAGCGCATCGAGTTGTACCTCAAGGGATTAGCACCAGAGATTCAGAGCCATGTGACATCGGCTAATCTTGACAACATTCAGGCTATTCAGCGCCTCGCTCATCGTATCACAGATCAGGCAGTGGATCAGAACAGACTGCCTAAACGTATCAGCGCTACTGCTACCGCTACTGCTTCTACTACACTTGCTACTCCCAGTGAAAACAAGAGAAAATGGGATGGGGATTCTAGCAAGGGATCGGCTTCAGTTCAGTCACGGGTTCAGCAGCGAAAGACTGACAGTTATCAGAGCCCCAGTCAGCACTCTTCAGGCAGTCACAGGCAGGGGGGATATCGAGGGAACCTCCCAAAGTGTAACACCTGCAACAGACACCACAGTGGCCAGTGTAACAAGGGTCGCTGTCAAAGATGCCTCAAGATGGGTCATGAGGCCAAAGATTGTAGAAGCCCTCGGCCTGCGAATCAGAATCAGCAGCAGCCACCAGCTCAGCAGAATCAGCAACAGGGCAACAAAGGGTGTTTTCATTGCGGTGCTGAAGGTCACTTCAAAAGGCACTGCCCTCAGCTAAACAGGAACCAGAACAACAACAACAATAACAACAATCAGGGAAATGGCAACAACAACAACAACAACGGTGGGAACAACAACGGCAATGAAGCAAGGGGTCGTGCGTTTGTGTTGGGGCAGGGTGATGCCAGAAATGATCCCAACGTCGTTATGGGTAAGTTTCTTCTCGACGATATTTATGTTACTGTTTTGTTTGATTCGGGTGCGGATACGAGTTATATGTCTTTGAAAATGAGTAAATTGCTAAAACGTACACCAACACCCCTAAACACCAAACATGTCGTAGAACTAGCAAATGGTAAGAGTGTAGAAGCCACGCATATAGTCAAGGGTTGTAACATCGTTTTAGCGGGTCAGACCTTCTCGATTGATCTAATTCCTATAGTTCTGGGTAGTTTCGACATTGTCATCGGCATGGATTGGTTATCCAAGCAGCAGGCGGAGATTCTATGCAAGGAGAAGATCATTCGTATTCCTCGTGCGGGTAAGGAACCTCTCGAAGTTCAAGGCGACAAGAGTGGTGCTGTGGTTCGCATCATCTCTTTCTTGAAGGCTCAGAAATGTTTACGAAAGGGGCATACTGCCATTTTGGCACTTGTTACTGATGCATCGACGAAAGAGAAAAGAATAGAGGATATTCCAGTTGTACGCGAATTTCCTCAAGTGTTTCCTGAAGATTTACCTGGTCTACCGCCTCATCGTCAGGTCGAATTTCAAGTCGAGCTAGCTCCAGGAGCAGCACCTATAGCCCGCGCACCGTACCGTTTGGCTCCAACTGAACTGGAGGAACTGTCTAAGCAACTACAAGAGCTCTTGGATAAGGGCTTCATTCGTCCAAGCTCTTCGCCTTCGGGAGCTCCAGTACTATTCGTGAAAAAGAAGGATGGCACTTTCAGGATGTGCATCGATTACCGCGAACTGAACAAGGTCACAGTGAAGAACCGCTATCCTCTTCCTCGTATCGATGAATTATCGACCAGTTGCAAGGGTCGAGTTACTACTCCAAGATAGACTTGAGATCTGGTTACCATCAGCAGAGAGTCCGGGATGAGGACGTCTCCAAAACAGCATTCAGAACTCGCTACGGTCATTACGAGTTTCTTGTCATGCCATTCGGGCTTACCAACGCGCCTGCAGTCTTCATGGATCTTATGAACAGGGTGTGCAAACCTTATCTTGACAAGTTCGTCATTGTCTTCATCGACGACATTCTGATCTACTCCAAGAGTCAGGAGGAACACGAGCAGCACTTACGTCTTATCTTGGAACTCCTTCGAAAGGAGCAACTGTACGCCAAGTTTTCTAAATGCGACTTCTGGCTTCGTGAAGTCCACTTTCTAGGCCATGTGGTGAACAAGGATGGGATTCATGTCGATCCGTCCAAGGTAGATTCAATCAGGAACTGGCCTGCACCGCGTACACCAACGGAAATACGCCAATTCTTGGGTTTGGCGGGGTATTACAGACGATTTATTAAAGACTTCTCCAAGATCGCGCAACCGCTCACTATGTTGACACAAAAAGGTGTTACCTATCGTTGGGGTAACACACAAGAAACAGCCTTTCAGTACCTGAAGGATAGACTATGCAGCGCACCTTTTCTCTCACTGCCCGAGGGCACGGATGACTTCGTGGTTTATTGTGACGCATCGATACTAGGACTTGGTTGTGTATTGATGCAGCGGGATAAAGTTATTGCCTACGCCTCTCGTCAACTCAAGGTTCATGAACGGAACTACACGACGCACGATTTAGAGCTGGGAGCTGTTGTTTTTGCACTTAAGATATGGCGACACTACCTGTACGGTACCAAGTGCACAATTTACACCGATCACAGGAGTCTCGAGCATATCTTCAAGCAGAAGGAATTGAACATGCGTCAACGACGATGGGTCGAGTTACTTAACGATTACGAATGCGCTATTAAGTATCATCCAGGCAAAGCCAATGTTGTGGCTGACGCTCTCAGTCGAAAGGATACTCTACCTAGACGCGTACGAGCCTTGCAGCTCACTATTCAGTCCAGTCTTCCCGCACAGATACGAACTGCTCAGATGGAAGCATTAAAGCCTGAAAACGTCAAAGCTGAAGCCTTACGCGGCTCAAGGCAACGAATGGAACAAAAGGAAGACGGCGCCTACTATGTAACGGGGCGTATTTGGGTCCCAATTTTTGGCGGTTTACGCGAGCTGGTAATGGACGAAGCTCACAAGTCCCGCTACTCGGTACATCCAGGGTCGGATAAGATGTACCACGATCTCAAAACAACATATTGGTGGCCTAGCATGAAAGCCCACATTGCTACTTACGTCGGCAAGTGTTTGACATGTGCAAAGGTCAAAGTGGAGTACCAGAAACCAGCGGGCCTACTTCAACAACCCAGGATACCACAGTGGAAATGGGAAGAGATTTCCAGGGATTTTGTTACAGGCCTACCTAGATCTCAGCGTGGGAATGATACCATATGGGTGATCGTGGATCGACTCACCAAGTCTGCACACTTCCTGGCTATAAAGGAAACGGATAAGTTCTCCACTCTCAAAGACGTTTATCTTAAAGAAGTTGTTTCGAGGCACGGGGTGCCCACCTCCATCATTTCGGATCGGGATGCACGATTCACGTCAGAACTCTGGCAAGCGATGCACAAAGCGTTTGGCTCTCGTTTAGACATGAGTACAGCTTATCACCCTCAGACGGATGGGCAGTCTGAGCGCACGATTCAAACTCTAGAAGACATGCTTCGGGCGTGTGTCATCGATTTCGGCAACAGCTGGGAAAAACACCTCCCTTTAGTGGAGTTTTCGTACAATAACAGTTACCACACCAGCATACAAGCCGCTCCATTCGAGGCATTGTACGGACGTAAATGTCGGTCACCTCTCTGTTGGGCAGAGGTGGGGGATAGTCAGATCACGGGTCCAGAGATTGTAGTGGACGCCACGGAAAAGATTGCACAGATACGACAATGCATGGCGGCAGCACGCGACCGTCAGAAAGCATACGCGGATAAGCGTAGGAAACCGTTGGAATTTCAGGTCGGGGACCGGGTTTTACTTAAAGTCTCACCCTGGAAGGGTGTGGTTCGTTTTGGAAAAAGGGGCAAACTAAATCCGCGGTATGTCGGACCGATCGAGATCATTGAGAAAATAGGCAAAGTGGCCTACAAGTTAAACCTACCAGCTGAACTCGGTGCAGTTCACAATGTATTTCACGTGTCAATTCTGAAGAAGTGCCTGTCAGATGAGACCCTCATAGTTCCTTTTACGGAACTCACTATCGACGAGCGGTTGCAGTTCGTCGAGGAGCCAGTTGAAATTACGGACCGGGATGTTAAGGTCCTCAAAAGCAAGAGAATCCCTCTTGTTCGAGTTCGTTGGAACTCCCGACGTGGCCCAGAGTACACCTGGGAACGCGAAGACCACTACTGAGACTGACCACTACTGAGAAAAGTACCCCCAGTTATTCGGAACCAATGCATCCACTACTGAGACTGAAGCTACTACTGCGGAATTTCAGGACGAAATTCCAAATCAACGGGGGGATGATGTGACACCCCAGGAAAACCAGTAAACGATACAACTTACCTAGCTTCCTCAGTGAGTGCGTACCAAATTTCGGGACGAAATTTCTTTTAAGTTGGGGATAATGTGACAACTCGAATTTCCAAGATTTCTATTTCGCATTTATTGCACGTTCTTGTATTGTTTAGTTGATTATTTGCACAATTAATTGCTATGGAATTATATACGTTTTGATGTAACGAATCGTATTGTGTGATTGTGCATGGTTGTTTGTTAATTGTGAAAGACTTGGTAAATATATGAACTTGGTGGTGAAATTATGAAATTGTTATGAGATGGTGTTCATGTGTAAAATATGATACTTAGGGAGGTAGAGGGTAATTAGTGAAATCCTAGAGATACTTAACCCTAATTCCTTTTCACTAATCATTGGCACACAAAACAAAACACGTACTTGCAATTCTCTAATCCCCTAGCAATCATCATCACCACCATCATTGGCACAAGACATTCATCACTTTCGATTTCCACATTTCTCTAGAATCAACACAAGGTAAATGATTATTGTCTATTGATTGTTGATTGTATAAATTCTTGATTTCTAGAATGCTTGCAAACCCTAGCTTTGATTTGATGGTTCTGTGCTTTAATTTGATTATGATTATTGTGAATATGATGATGGACTAATCGTATAATCGATTTCTTGATGATGTTGATGCATGATATGAAGAAAATAATGATGGTTGTGTTGATTCTGCATTGAGAAAATATATAATTAGGGTTTCTATTCGTATGAAAACAAGAAACGTAACTGATTTGATTCTCTTCTGTATTGGAATTCACGCATTATTGTTAGTCCGGGTATTGGATTTTGGATTGTTATATGTCTGAGTTTTTGTGCTTGATTGACCATCTGAGTTTTTATAAGGCATGCTAGTATCCGAGTTCTTTTGTATAATTGATGAGTCCGAACTTTATTTAAATGTGAAGTCCGAGCTTTATGTTAAGCTCTATGTCCGAGTTTAAGTGTGGCATGAAGGTCAGACTTTTATCACACAAGTGAGGTCCGAGCTTTTGAAAGGACAAACTTGTTATCCGAGTTTTTATTTGATGCAAAGGGTCTGAACTTTGTGAGATGTTTAAAGTGGTCCAACTTTTGGGCCTTAACCTTAGTGTTGTCCGAGTTTTAACTCCTTGTCCGACCTCTTTAGCCCCCACCCCATGGTCCGAATTCTTTATGGGTTACCTGTGGTCCGAGGTTTGGGAGAAACTTATGTAGTCCGAACTATATGTACTCATATAGAGGTCCGACTTTTAGCATATCTATATTGGGTCCGACTTTTAAGTTATCATGATCCGAACTTGTGAAAGGCCTTTGGGTCCGAGTGTTGTTAAATTGATACTGTCCGACTTTTATATATATAGTATAGTTCGACCTTCATTAATTCATCATGTGGTCCGACCTTGGTTGTTAGATGTTGGTCCGAATTTTATGACGTAGGTATGGTCTGAGCTAATTTATGCACAACGTGTCTGAGTTACATGCTTTACAGTCCGAATTTCTGGAATGGTTAAGTGCATGGCCTTGTATGATGAACAACCTGCTACTGTATGCTACTGTCTTGCTACTGTCTACTACTATATGCGATTATGTGATACTGTCTAATAGGATTCTACATGTTACTGTGTGATATGATACCGTATGTTACTGTTTGAACACCGAAGGGTTGTAAACCCTAATTACACGTGAAACACTCACACTAAGTTTATGTGCAATGAACCTTAGGTCGTGAGTAACGGACTTAAACACTAACTAACCCTAGAAGCAATAACATACCGAGCAAACCAAGGTGAGTTCACACCCTTACTAAGGCATGGGATTCCCAAGGGCTTGGGAATGGGATTGAAGGAATAAGGTTGAATTGATTTGTACTGACACTAATACTAGACTACCATATCACTGTCCTCGGTTGTGCAGGACACATACTTATGCTACTCACTGTCCTCGGTTGTGCAGGACACATACTTATGCTATTCACTGTCCTCGGTTATGCAGGACACATACTTACAATCTACGTAGACTTATACTTATTACTATCCTCGGTTGTGAAGGATACTCACGTAAAACCTACGTGTATTTATACTTACTACTATCCTCGGTTGTGAAGGATACTTATGGTTACGAATAGTCTAGTGGTTATACGACATGGGAAGCCCCCACCAATAGAACGTACTATCGGCCCAGTAGAGCCACATGTTACATACGAACTTACTATTATTCATTTACTTTCTGTGAACTCGCTCAACTAGTTGTTGATCCTCTGTTACATGCCTTGCAGGTCGTTAGACACATGGAGCTTGCACAGGGAGGAGCTGGTCCTTGTGGGCTTGGATCGTGGTTATCTTATTAAACACTTATGACATTTCATACTTAATTATGTTGGGTTTTGATTATACGCTTCCGCTAAACAATGATAACTTACTTATGTTTTGGAAACACCTTTCATATGGATTTGGTTTGGTTTAATTGCTATTACTTTAACTATATACATTGTTCTATATGATTGGTGGCTTGATCCTGGTCAGTCACGCTCCCAAGCGGTGATACTCCGCACATGGATTTTGGGGGTGTGACATAGTTAAGGATGTTTAATGTGATTTCAGGAAACACGGTCATCATATACGTATGTACATACCTCGAAACAATTAAACACTTATATTATGTAGACACATTAAACTTGAACAACATACACAAAATAAACTCTGAGAACACAAACCCTGAAACATGCAACACTTAAACCCGGACTCATGTGATCATGCAATTTATGCATAGATGCTTATAAACAAATGCGGACCATTTGACAGTTTATAAATGCGGACCTCTTGAAACACTGGTCATTTAAATTTTGCTAAGTGAGGATCATGTATTTCAAGTTATGTGCGGATCACATAAGGTTTAATAAATACAGATTGTCTAGGAGTTATCATGTATGGACAATAATATCACCACTAAATTGTAGGTCCCGGTTTTGACTCCGAAACGATTGCGTAACTACACGTTCGACGTGCGGAATCCGTGAACGTGCGTGACCGAACACACGAGAACGTACAATAACCGTGATTCTATTGAATAAGATGACGTGTACAATGCCAAGAATCACGTGAGAGAACTTTCTCTCTCTAGACTTTCTCTCTCTAAGATTAGATCTCTAATTCCCCAAATGAGCAAAAGTCCCTAAATGAAACCCTAAGGCTCCTATTTATAGGCAAAGGATATAAGGAGACTCTCCTTATTTACAATTATGCCACCTTGCCTTTACTAACAAGATATTACAATATAATGCTTGTTTACTTCAGTTTCAGCTACGGTTCGCATTGACGGAGGCGATAGACATTGCTGCACTAACAGACTCTCCCTTGGATATTGCCGCAGTCAATCCGTAGACAAACTCGTAGCGTCTTGTCATTCTCTCTCTCTCTGAGTCTTCTTGAAGGTTTGATATCATCAACAACCACAGACTCCCTCTTTCTCGAACAGAATCCCCGTGGATCTGTCTTCGGGCTTCAGTTGCTCCCCCTCTCGCTTAGACTCTTTTTCTTCAGGCTCCCCCTTTCGTCAAGCTTCCGTACTTTTGGGATCGACACCTGGCTTTCCGAATACAAGCTCCTCCAAGATAGTTATCTGGCTCTTTGAATACACGCTTCCTCTTGCGTTGAGCTCGTCTTCAGACTCCCCCTTAGACTTAGCTGTCGGGATCGTAGTCTGGCCTTTATAGGTTCACAAGTTCACGATCAATTCCTGGCTCTATTCTGCATCTGCTCAGGATTTGAAACCTGGTTAACCTGCACATACTCTACCTCAACATAAGTTTCACAAATTTGTAACACTTAGATTTAAGAAACTTACTGGTAGAAATCATTCATTCATTAATCTGTAAAGTTACACCAAGTTCAAATGAATGACCTTGATTAACTAACCACACAATCTTTCAAAACATTTGTATATAACATTCAAAGTTTTCAACATATTCTCCCAATCCAATGTAGTTCATCATGTTTAGCACTCAGAATTTTGAATATCAGCTCTTCAGCATCAGTTGTCGAAAATCTTTTTGAATTTTCAAAATTTTATGCTAAAACACTCCGAAAATCTTTTTGAATTTTGTTTTTAGAGAAATGCAGTAAAGAAATATATACAGACAATATTTTTGTGAGTTTGTGTAAGAGGATCATATCAGTTTTTGAGACAAACCACTAGCACCGTTAAGCTTTAATCATTTTAAGTTCTAAACGATTCACGTTGATTGACGCTATAGTTGTCCTCTTAAGCTCAATCTAAAAGCTTTAGAAATGCTTACCGATATGTTTAAGGTAAATTAATTTTGCACTAAGTTCTATGGACCCCACGATCTCAGCATATCCCCTCATCATGCAATACACTAACTCAAGTAATGCCTTTAAACTTTTATCAACTGTGATATGTGCGAAAACAAAGCAGAATGTTTAAACATTAACAATCAGGTCGATACTTCCGTATACGCAGAGAAAGTCCAATGTTTAAACAAAAAAAGAAATAAAAAACAAGTTGAAGTTGTTTAGGCTTTAATCACCAGGTCGATACTCCCGTATACGCAGAGGTGATCCAAAGCTTAAACAAAACACCAAGAAAAATAAAGCAGAACGTTTAGGTAATAACATCCAGTTCGATACTCACGTATACGCAGAGGATGTCCAATGCTTAAACAAAATAAAGAAATAAAACAAGTTTAAATCTTTGCAAAATAAAATGCACAATCACAGTGACTTTTCAGCAAGTTGTGAAAGTTCACAAACTGACCGGTTTTTATGCTCTTTTAGCATTCAGCGATTACTGAGTAGGTACACAATCACGAAGGACAAAACTAAGTACTATGCTTTCAACCATGTTTCCCACTAGAACTAGGCTTTTTCATTTAGTTTGTATCGTTATCGCAAATCTACTAGTCTAGCTGAGCCTATCGTCACATCTTTAGTGAGACCGCTTATCACATTTGACATTTCATTTCTTTTGCATGTTGTGATAGTCCACTGATTTACTATCATTTCCTCTTTTCTCAACAAAACTCATTTTTGATTTTTCAATGTTTTTGTCATTTTCAAATTTTCTAATTTTTTTAAAAAATTTGCTCCCCCTAAAATCAAAATATGTTTCAATTTTGATTTTTCGGGAAAATTTGATAACAATAGACTGTACAAATAACATGACAAACTGATGAGAATTGCCTCAATTCGCCATCCACTTGGCATAAACAATCAGAACAACCCCTGGCAACAAACTATTTTCCCATTATGATTTCAAAATGGTTTTTTCGGAAAAATTAGTTTTATTTGTCTTTTCACAAACTTGGGGTTTCATCACATTGTTCTTTTATCACTTCCTGAAAAATTTAACACTTGTAGGTTCAATCAACAATATCACTTGTAAGAAAGTTAACTCAAGTACAACTTAATGTCCTTGAATAACTACTCGTAGGTCGAAATATCGCAAACGTGAATTTGTCAAGAAAGATGCCGATTCCTACTCCCCACTTACCAACCTGGGAGTTCCGGCAAGTCAGGTTTTTCATTTAAACAGATTCACCCAAGCCTGACCAGCCTTGAGTGATTTTGACAATTCAGATTCACCACTTTTTACCTCAATTTGTGGCTCTGACTTTTTCGAGTCAGATTCAGTGCCTGACCATGGCTTGTCTGACTTTGATGAGTCAGATTCATCGCCAACACGTGACTCCTTTGTTTCCGAAGAAACAAATTCCTTTCTAGAAGATGGCTCTTTTGTTTTCTCGGAAACAAATTCATCACCAGAAGATGGCTCTTTTGTTTTCGCAGAAACAAATTCATCGCCATTTTCTATTGGAACCCATTCACTACAATGTTTAAGCTTTCCAAATTTGTCAACTCGTGACGTGCATGATTTTTCACAATCTTTGTTATACTTAAACATTTTGATAAAAGCTTTTTCTGAAAAATTAACTTTCTTTGATTTTTCATTGGTTTGGTTAGTTAATTTTTCTTTCTTTATCACCCCTTTTGTCCTCAGATTTGCATCTGATGAATTCGTTTTGCTTGCCTTTGTAGTCGAGGAAAGCAATTCATCAGAACTTTTTCTCGGATTACCAGTTGTATCCGAGGACAAAATCTTTTCCAAATATTCTCTAGCTTTCTTTCTCTTCTTCCTCAGTCGATCTTTCTGCCCTTGTGATAATTTCACTTTCTCCTTTTTCTTTTTCTGTCTTTTGGGCTTTTCTTCAATTTCGACTGATTTCTTCACAATTTTCTGAGATTCAGCCCTCGATCCTTCCTTTGATCTCATTGGGCAATCTCTTGCAATATGGCCTCTGATTTGGCATTCATAGCACCTTCTCGTTTCAAATCTTTGACTTTGGCAATTAACAGAAATGTGTCTTCTAACACCACAAGCGTAGCACATCCTGTTATCATACCATTCACCATCATCATACCTCACACCATTTTCATACCACACACTTAGATCATGACATTGAGTTGCCTTGTGGTACTCATGTCTCCTCTTGTATCCTTGATTTGGCATTTGAGCACTGTGCTCAAACCTGCACCACTGATTACCAACTTTTTGTGAGTTTTGATTTTTAAATTTTTGTGATTTTTTATAATGATTGGATGACTGAACTGATGATCTTTTATTTTCATTTTGAAAGTTTTTCGAATTTTTAACTTTTTGTTTTTGTTCTACATTCTTCTTAACAGGTTTTTGCTTTGAGCATTCACCTATTTCAGTAGAGTGTAAAACAGTATATTTAAATTTTTCTTTTAATTCCAAAAATATTTTTCTTTTCTCATTTTTCTCATTTTCATCATCAATTTTATCATCACAATCTTCAATTTTGACTTTGTCAAAATTTGTGACATTGTCACTTATTGGAACAGAATTGATTGGTTTTGGACATAAATGATCAAACTTTGCTGAAGTGGTCATAAAACCTTTCAATTTCTTTTCAAAATCATCAATTTTATTTCTAGCATTCTCAACTTCTTTTTCAAGTTGAGAAATTTTCTCAAGATGAGAATTTATAGCCTTTTCATTTTCAATTTTCTTCTCTTCAAAAACTGATTTTTCATTTTCTAAAATTTTTATTTGATTTTGAAAATCTGTTTCTTTTTCTTTTAACACTTTATTTTCTAATTTTGTCCAAGAAACATCTTTATTTTCAATTTTAATTTTTTCAAAATCTTTTTCAATTTTCAAAGTTTCATTTTCTAAAAATGTTATCTTATTTTGAAATTCTTTTTCTTTTTCTTTTAAAATTTTGTTTTCCAATGTCAAACTCTCCACATCTTTCAAGAGTTTAACATTGTCTGCATCAGATTTTTCACATTTTGAACACACAACTTCACATTTTGAAGTTTCATCCTTCTTTTTTTCTTTTTTATCAGTTTCTACTTTTTCTGTTTCTGTACCCCACCACAATCTTTGATTTGCTTCTTCTTGTTCTGCAAATTGCTGGATGAAAGCATCAATAATAATGGAATTTGGATTAAATGCAATGTTTCCATTTGGATCAAGGTAACATTTTCCATCAGCATCACATCTCATCGCCTCCTTAGCTTCTTTGAATGTACGCGAGATTCTGAGCAACCTGGTTTGAGCTTTCATTTTTCTGTTGATGAATTTTTCTTCTTCTGTTCTGGTGTCCTTGAAAGGAACAATTTTTTCCATGATTTTGTATCCTTGAATTACCTCAGATCACCTGCAAACAAACAAACACACGATCCAAATGTAGATATGTTTCCTTGTGACAAGTGCGGACATGTAATCTTCACCTAAGTGCGAATTGTATGTACTTAGTTATATGCGGACATGATGATGTTATTAAGTGCGGACTCACATACATCTCAACATGTGCGGACATGTTTAAATCAGCTAAGTGCGGACAATATCATCAACATTAAGTGCGGACCACATCAACTTCATCAAGTGTGGACCCTATCCAATTTCACTAAGTGTGGGCATTGTGATATACACCAAGTGCGGGCAACAGAATGCATCCTATATGCGGACTAAGTTAGTTTTAAAAGTGTAGATCTTTCAAGTTTATTACAAATGCGGACATATCAGACTTTGACAAATGCGGACTATTTTTATACCACAAGTACGGACAACATGTTAATTTAACAAATACCGGCACTTTGTGACTTCACAAAGTCTGACAATTCAGAAATCCCTTTCTTCAAAGTTTTCACGAACAGAAACCCCAAGATGCACAGAAATCAGCAATGTTAGGAATCAAATCAATTAATCTAACAGTGTTATCATACCACAAACATCAAACAATCGTTGCACAATCATTCAGTCTAAGCAATTACGTATTCATTGGCATAATCAATCACACACAATTAATTGTTTGGATAATCTAGGGTTTGTATGAATCAAAAGGACAAGATTAACAACGTATCATGTAATCATAAACACTTACCTATGATTAAATCTAGATGGACTGAAGATCAAGGATTGATGTGTGTGAAGTTATGAAGCCAAGAATGATTGAATAAGGATTAGAGATGATTAGAGAGTAATAGAAATGTCGTACAGGGATGTTATGGAGAGTTTTAAGGTTTTGAGTGGTTATAAGAGTTTTACAAATAACTCTAAACACCCCTTAATAATATAACTATTACACAAGAACCACCTTATAACATGTACTCTACAATTAAAGCATATAGCACATAAGTTTCATATAAACCATCCGTTTATAATTATTATTCGCGTTAATCGTCAATGTTCTAGAGTTGTCATGTATGTGTTGCGGTAATTCCCTGAATTACCAACATAGCCTCATTTAACTAACCCTAGTTAAATGCAGTGCTATGAATGTATGTTTTAATTAACTGTGGTTAGGTTAAAGTAGTAACCTGAAGTTGCGGGTTGTCACATCATCCCCAACTTGAAAGAAATTTCGTCTTGAAATTTGATAAGCAGTCTCAAAGAAGTGACATGGTGAGTTAAGATGACAGTAGGTTTTCCTCGGGTACCACACGAAACCTCCTCTAGGAGGGGGGTATACTTGTAACACCCCAAAATGTGCACATGTTAGCATTTTAGTTTACGTTAATACCGCAACATGACAAATAATATTATATTGCGGATCATGGCAAATAGCTAACATGTTAATAAATCCTAGCGTTTAATATAGAGCTCGTTGGTTGATACTAACTAACCTAGTATAAATACCTATGCATATGTCTTCTAGCAAAAGATAAGAGGTATTGGCAAATTTAAATACTAGATTAAACATGAAGGGCTAAATGTTGCACATGGGAAAGTTAGAATATAAGAAACATAAAATGAAATATATATATATATATATATATATATATATATATATATATATATATATATATATATATATATGTGTGTGTGTGTGTGTGTGTGTGTGTGTGTGTTTGTGCGTGGATTAAAGAGAGAGAAGGAAGGAAGAACAAGTTCTACATAACCTAAAATCTGCAAATCTACAAATTAAAGGGTGAAATCAATGCCAATCTTATGCATGAGCCTCAATTAGTAATCATCTATGCTTGTTTAACATAAGGAGTGAAAGAAGAAGGCGCGAGCCATTCTGGATCACAAGCGAAACAAGACAAAAGTAAGTTCTTATACTTACAAGTATTAAAAATTTATAGTGTTTTTGTTATCTTTATGTTAAGTTAAAGTTTGCATTCCAAAATATCATAAATAAGTAGAATTTAATTATTGAGTTTGACGTGTTATTAACAGGTTAAACAACTAGAATGTAATGTAAAGAAAGGTCATGTGATTGACCCATTACAATCGGGTCAAACAAACTAGAATGTGATGATAAAGAATGTTCATGAGTTGATCCGTTACGAACGGGTCAACAAACGAGTTGTGAAGTTAAAGAATGATCATGTAATTGACCCGTTATGAACGGGTCAACGAACTAGAATGTTAAATTAAAGGATGGTTATGCATGTGATTTGTTGTGAATGGGTTAATGAATGGAAAATGTATAATGAACGCATATCATGTTTCTTGGAAGTTAGTAGGATGTAGTTATATGTAATTTAATATTGGTTCTTGTTGTTGTGATATAGGTAAAGTCAATCTTTAAATGGCATGCTACGCTCGGAACGAACACACTCCAAATCGCTCTCAACATGCTTCCGTACTTAACTTATGCTAACGGGTCAAAAGATTTGGTTGTTATGTAGTGCAAGTTTAGTTGTCAAATTATCCGATACTTGTGTTTCATAACTTTTGTAAATGTTGGATGTTTTATAACTAGACTAAAATGGTTAGTTTACATGTAATATTGAGTCGTTTTAGTATTGTATAAAAGTGTCAAATTTAGTCGTAATTTTTGTTGCTTAAACACTTGGTTTTGACCGCTTAAAAGAATGGGCGTTACATCAAATCTATATTGAGTTCATCTTTTAATCTCACATTGCATTCAAATCTATATTGGTCATGGTTGATTTTTTAACACCTTTTAGTTTAGAAGCCATAGTTGATGTGATTTTAAAATTTATCATTAGACATTTATAATGATCAATCTAAATCTATGTACATTGAGCTTGACAAGTTTATTAATGTGTGAATGTACATGGATATTTTGAAGATCTTTGTTTTTGTTTTATTCAAATAGGTAAAGTGAACGGAAATGGAAATTTTGAAGGTCAATACATTAATTTGAGAGTTGCTCACGAATATAAACCAACTCTTTAAATTAATAATTTATTAATTTATCGATACAATAATATCTCACTAAATTAATAAAATATTACAGTCCCGACATTATTAATTTATAGAGATTATTAATTTATAGAGATTTTACTGAAAGCAGAGTCAAAGAAGGTGGAAAAGCACGCGAAAGCTTGTGAGGATAATCAGCATGCCTTTGCCCCCCTGACGTTCGACACGTTCGGCTCCTTGGCGCCGGAGGCAGTTCGGTTCTTGTCTAGAGTTCAGCGTGTGGTCCACAGCAACTTTTCGACCCCTCAGGGGCGAGGCTTTGTTTTTATTAGATTGGGGTTTTCTATTCAGAAAGGGATGACGGCACAGTTTATTGCTCGTCTACCCGCTATCCTTATGTAATTTGCCCTAATGGTTGAAATGAAATAAAAATGCTACCAAATAAAAAAAAATTACTATATCTATAATCTTATAATATGCTTCAGCCCATAAATTGTCTCCATGATACGTGTATGTATGAGAAAACAAAAGATAAAGTCATCAAAATAAAAGGATAAATATATTTAATTAAGATAAAAATGAAACTCTGAAACAAGGCAAAAGTAAACATAAAACCGTGTTCTCTAGAGGAGACTTTTAGTATATATATCCCAAGCCTTCCTAGGTTTACTAGTCCAAACCACAACCTCCATTTGCATTCTCTCTTTCTCTCTACCTTTTTACATACACATATACATACACGCTGATATATAACAAGACTAGCTAGTATAATATCGGTAACAGGAAATGGGAAGACAACCATGTTGCGATAAAGTAGGTTTAAAACAAGGGCCATGGACTGCTGATGAGGACAAGAAGCTTATTAACTTCATCCTCACCAATGGCCAATGTTGTTGGAGAGCCGTCCCTAAACTTGCAGGTATGTAATACATGTCCCTTTTTGGGTTTCTGGAACACGAAATAGAGACAATGATTACATACTTTTTGAGTCATGAGTTGTATACAGATTATGTTACAACTTACAACTCACTAGTTAGTGAAATGAACTATAATACTATGGATTGCATAGCTTCTAGATGTCAGGTTGCAATTCCATAACTTACCCTAGATTTTATAAACAACTTAACCTAGAATAACTCTACTAAAAGGGTCATGATAAGATGGTCTAGTGGTTAGTCATTTGGTTTCTCTACTCGAGGTACCAAGTTCAACTCCCACCAGCATCACTTTAAAAGATATTAGTAGTGTCAATAGAGTTTAGAACTAGACCTCTCTGGAGGTCGGCCGTTTGAAACCGAGCTGAACCGTGTTTTCCGCAGTGGGCCTTCAGGCGGCGGGTTTTCCCCGGAACTGGTGGCTTAATGGCTCGGGTATGCATCCAACTCTAACCATTATGGAGGAGAGGATACATTTCCTCGATTGATGACAATTGACATCCCAATATGCTTATCCGATGATTTAGTTGTTCGTTAAAAAAAAAAAAAAAAAAAAAAAAAAAAAAAAAAAAAAAAAAAAAAAAAAAAAAAACTGTACTAAAAGTGATGTGAATTGTTAATAAACCTATTATTTCATGGAGATTATTGAGGTGCATTAGAATACTCTAGTTGGTCTTGAAATCTGAGATAACATGCATTATTTCTCATCATAATTTAATTTCATATTTCAGGACTATTAAGATGCGGAAAGAGTTGTAGATTGAGATGGACAAATTATCTTCGACCCGATTTAAAAAGGGGTTTGTTATCTGAATACGAAGAGAAGATGGTTATTGATCTTCATGCTCAACTTGGCAATAGGTAATTCCTTCTACTTGCTAAGTGGCAGACAAGTCATGCAAATACCCATGAGTCTAAACTTGGTGCCGTCTGATTATGATTTTGAAAACAAAGAGAGAAATTTGGAAACACTCTTTAACAAATTTTTATTATTAAGTTTAGATTATTAACCTAAAATGTATTTTTTGCATCTGGGATTCGTCTCGTGTCAACAACTATTCTCTCTGTAATTTTCTATTTCTTTTGAACTACCAACTTTTTTAAACCTATCGTCTTTAGAATTTAAACCCAAGACTTTTATCTCCTAAGTTATTTAAAGATTTAGCGTTTACCAATAGTCCGTCACTCCGTTATGGCAAAACTTTATAATTTCTTTTAGAAGTGTTTTATGTATATTTTAAATACCCAAAATGCGGGTATAACAAATTCTTTGGAAAAGTAAAATAAATGAATCAAAGACTCTTTATGTGGGCCACCATGATTGGACCAATTCAAATGTGTAAAAAGTTTATGGTCCACAGGCATTATCATATTTTTTTTGTTTGTAAAGAAATTAAATGTTATCATGTTCTTGCCCAGTAGTGTATGATGAAAAAGATTCTTTCTATAGAGGTAGACAAAAGTTAATAAATAAATGCACTTTTTTTTTTATTTTAGAAACCAATATTATATTATATTATATTATTAATGAAATTACTGAAAATAATAATTTTCTTTTGTTGTAATTATTGATAGATGGTCAAAAATCGCGTCTAATCTTCCCGGAAGAACAGACAACGAAATCAAAAACCACTGGAACACTCATATCAAGAAAAAACTCAAGAAAATGGGGATTGATCCTGTCAGTCATAAACCACTTTCTCCTTCTATTCCGCCAACCGAACATCAATCACCACAGTCACCACCAGCACCGCTGCTAGCACAATCAGTCCATGAAGCACCACAAGCAGAAAAACTCGTATTTCCTAAACCAATAGAGTATCAAAACAACGAAATGATTGAAACACTTAATGAAAGTACAATATCGATTCAATCAAGCACGATCACTGAGCTTTCTAAAGATGAACATGAAGAGGGAGAAGAAAGCAAAAGAATTATAGATGACTTTTGTATAGATGAAGTTCCATTAATAGAGCTTCATGAGATCTTATATCCTAGTGATAACATCTTACCACCTTTATCTTCTTCATGTTCTTCATCTTCAACCTCGTCAACTTATGTACATGATGAACTACATCAGTCTTTGCCAAGCATTAATGATCATCAATGGTGTTCATCCTCTTTTAACTCCACAAATTACGACAACTTTGATGCGGGACTCTGGGGTGATGATGATAATGAATTCATCAGCAATTTGAACATGTTGATAAATGATCAGTATGAAACTGACACAGCTATTCAAAGTGGTACCACTCTTGAACAAGATCTCAGTCATTACTCAAAAATGCTCATGTATGATGACGATTGGAAATTTGAACAACTCTTGTGAATGGAAAATTTGTTTTACTTTTTTTACCGAATCTTTTTGGGTTGAGTTGTAAATCCTTCAAAAGTGAAGTGTTATTAGTGAAACTCGGTTTAATAAACAAAAGATGCAACTTGGTTTATACATTTTGACTTGTTATCTCTCTATATTTTAAATACTTCCCGCTTTCGGTGTGCACATATAATGTATATATGTGTGGTCGCTTAGGGAGCAAAAGTGAAATTGCACTAATTTTAACGTTATTTTACTAATTTCCTAAAAATAACGTTAAAAGCGACGGACGGTTAATCATGTATCATGTAATGGCGTTGATAGCCGAAAGACAAGGGGGTACATGCACCAATCGGTGTTCTTCCCGATTGCTAAGTGTTATGTGCCTTATGTCCAAGGCTTGGTGCAAAACTATAATCGAGCCGGGGGTCTCACTGGAAGCAGTCTCTCTATCCTACGGGGTAGAGGTAAGGTGGTCTACATCTTACCCTCCTCAGACTCTACCTTAGTTTTGCTATTGATGGGATTTACTGAGGATGATGATGATGATGATCTCTGTATATTTTAACGTATATTGTCAAATGGCATAGATAATTTGTATAAGGTTTCAAATGAACTATTAAAAGGAAAAAATATAAACCAGAACATTTTAAGAAGTTGCAAGTAAACACACATATTAACATTGACAAAAATATATATTACCGTTCAAATCATATTTTAAAAACTTATTTTGTACCATTTCCTATACTCACATGGTACCTTATGACATATTAATTGTCGGTTTCTCAGGTTCATTTTTTTATGAAGTAATTTCGCTAAAAATTACTAAAAAAAAACCTGATCACGAACACCATAGAACCAACTTGAGATTTTTTAAAAAGTTAGCATGATTATGGCTACGTTGTGGAGAATCTGGATGACGAGAAACGACAAGTTCTTTAGGAGAGCGCATACAAGCTACATACTGCACCTTCCTTTGGCGTTCACACAGGGCTAAACTGCACTATCAACTACAAAATTACTATTTTTTTAGTTTTTTGGATTCTATGATAAATTAAAGTAATTATTAGATGTCAATGCTAGTAAACACTTACATGAGTAGTTTTGGTAATCAAATGCTATCACTAATATCATACTCAATCCAAGTATTTGCAAATTTTTATAATTGATCGCATATAGATTTTCATACCTGAATGCCAGTCTAGGTCCCATCACCCCCTCACCCTTCCACCCAAATGCTTTAAATTTTAGTTTTTCTGTCATACTCAGTTTTTATTTATTTATATTTCTTTCTTACTTTCTAATTATTTCTAGTTCATACACAAATAACAAAAACAAAATTTATCCTTTAAAGTGGACGTAGTTCATATAATATTTAACACACTTTGGTAATTAATGGTAAATCAAAAAATAGTAAAATCCTTTGTTAATCGATATTTACTTAGGACTAACTAAAATATAGAATTGAGTAAAGGAACGAAAAGAGTAGCTTATATTCGTTTAAAATTTAGACTGGGTTAAAAAATTTAACTTATATAGAAAAATCCATCCTTCAGGACAAAATTGGGTCAAAAATATAGTGGATTACACGTCAACAACGTTTAATCATATTTAGACGCACAATAGATGTCAACTCTTAAATTACAGACGAGTATTGATCACCAACCTTGAAAGCGACATAGAAGCTTTCATTTTCAGTGACATAAGGAATGACAAGCTGCTGAACTAGTACACAATGAAGTTTGTTGGTCAATCAACTATATATAATATATATATATATATATATATATATATATATATATATATATATATATATATATATATATATATATATATATATATATATATATATATATAGGGGAAGGTTCAAATTAAAGTCACTAGTTATTGTGAAAACTCGAAAACTAATTAAAAAAGCCAAAAAAATATACAAATTTTTTTTTCATGCCATTTTTCGCCATTTTTTATATATAAAAAGAATTTCAACAAAAAAAAAATTTGTAGTGCACATGTATAATACGACACATGTGTATGTGTACTACACATGTGTATTATTACACATGTGTACTACAAAAAAAAAATTTTTGAAAAAGAGTTTTTTTTTTATATAAAAAAGCCCTGCGATTTTTATAAAAAAAATAGAAAAAAAAATTTTGGTGTGTTTTTTAGGCTTTTTTTAGTTAGTTTTCGAGTTTTCACAATAAAAGTGGTTTTCATTTGAAATCCCCTATATATATATACACACACACACACACATAGGGGAAGGTTCAAATGAAAACCACTAGTTATTGTGAAAACTCGAAAACTAATTAAAAAAAGCCAAAAAAACATATAATTTTTTTTTTTTTGCAACCCAAATTTCGCATGTTTTTTTATATAAAAAAAATTTTCAAAAAAATTTTTTTTTTTTTGTGTAATCCACATGTGTAATACTACACATGTATATGTGTACTACACATGTGTATTATTACACATGTGCACTACACAAAATTTTCTTTTTTTTTAAAAAAAAGTTTTTTTATATATATAAAAACCAGCGATTTTTATAAAAAAATTGAAAAAAAGAAATTTTTGTGTGTTTTTTAAGCTTTTTTTAATTAGTTTTCAAGTTTTCACAATAAAAGTGGTTTTCATTTGAACCGTCCCCCACACACATATATATTAAATATAATTTATTATATTAAATCAAATTTAGAGATAAACTATATTTATTTTTAGGGTAAAATATACATAATATCTTTTTAGTCGAAATCATACAACTTCATCTTATTTTTTCTATTATATTTAAATACGACTTGTTAATTGATTGTTTTTAGGCAAATTGGATTTAAATTATCCTAGTTTTCTCAATTTGGCCGATAATAATCTCAACTCAGTTATTTGCCGATAATAATTCAAATTGTTCCACTTTTTGCCGATAATAGTCCGCTGTTAAAAATAGCTTAACAGAGTTAGTTTTTATCAGAATTACAAACCGAAGTTTTAGGGATTTTGATCAGAACGAGGATACAAGTCGATTTATGTAAAACTTAGCTCGAAGCGGTGCTCCAAACAGCTTAATTTTTTTTAGCTGGAAGTTTAAACACCCGAACTGAAGCACCATTTTTGTCGTTTGGGGCAATATTTCGAGATAAATTTTACATCAATCAAATCGTATCCTCATTCTAATCAAAAGCCCTAAAATATCGGTTTGTAATTCAAAAAAATACTTAACCACGTTAAGCTACTTTTAACGCAGACTATTATCGGCCAAAAGTAGACCAGTTCGGATTATTATCGGCAAATAACTGAGTTGTGATTATGTCACACCCTGATTTTTACGGAAGCGTATGATGTGTGACTTGTTCAATATCATTGCATTCAATCATAATAACCAACTACATGATTAAAACATGATGTTCATCCATTCATAAAGTTTCAAAACATTACAAACACCAGTCATTTAAGTTTCAAACCACACAACTTCTGATTAAGTTACAACCAACCAAAATGGATGACATCTAAACTTGAAATTTACTTCCCAAAACAACACCAGCACCCAAGATCCAACTTGTTCCCTGAAATACATGTAATTTTGAAAACATCAACAAAAGTTGAGCGAGTTCATGCATTTTGTATGAGTAATGATAAACTTGTAAGCATTTGACAGACTCCTTTGAAAACAGGTATGAAAAGCATCTATGAACAGATCAATTAATGTTTTCGAAGGACATTAATGCATGTGAAGGCATAGGGAGTACTCAATCCGAGTAGGCAATTATCAGTGTCGAATCCCCTCGACTGTGTCGAATCCCCCTCGACTGTGTCAAATCTCCTTGACTGTATCACATCACCTTGATTGTATCAAATCCCCTTGACAGTTGTCGAATCACCTCGACTGGGACACTAAAGCACTCTAAGTGGTCACATAAGGACCATGAGTGGGGCTCGGCCGTTCCGGTTAGATATAACCTTTGTCCATGATTCTTATGAGAGTTATTGGCATTTCAGTTTCAACCTATGCTCACATGATCTAATAATTCATTTCATAGCCAAATCGTACTATTGAAACATATGCACCGTGTATTCCACCCCCGAGAGTTATAAATCCGAAAACAATTAAGAGAAAAGGTGGACATGAACTCACAAGTTTGCGTCCTGCTATCTCGTATGCTCAAGGTCCTTCTATGAGTCGTACAACTACCTACACACATGCCATGTTTTATTAGACGTTTAGGTCGTGTAACGACTCTTTGTATTTGTTGTTTATTAAGACTTGTTTTGGAAATCTTAGTATACTTTGAGTTGCATCTTTGATGTACATCGTATAATTCCAAAGTATATAATTATTTGTTAAAATAATAAATATTTTAACTTAAATTATATTTATTAATTATTGGAATATTACTTAAAATAATATATTTTAACTTGACACAACTATGTATTTATTCATGTATATCTTCCCCAAGGATGGGTGTATTCATACTCGTATTCTTAAACTTGTATATTTTTGCCAAGTATCGGTGACGTATTCGGGTGTATTTAGACGTACGAGAATACGTATTTTTATTGTGTTTATTAAGTATTCTTATACTTAATTTTGTATTTATACTTTCCGGAATAATACTTTCAATAAAGAAAATCACCAATCATATGTATATATATTCTTCAAATATATATTTTTAAGAAATCATTTATAGAAATTTATCTATACTTTTTCTTGGTAAAAATATATTTATATTTTCATATAAACCTCAAAAAGAATATATTTTCAAGTTTAACTTAGAAAATATATTTATAAATCCATTTTTCACCCAAAAATAATATATTCTAAATTTGTTAAAGAAAAATATATATTTTCTCCAAAAATAATATATTTTCCAGTAATTCAAGAAAACATATATATTTTCCTTTACTCAAAAATAATATATTTTCTTCTTGTCAAAAATATGATATACTTTTGTAACACTTATAAAATCATATTTTTGTTTTCTTGGTTTCCAAGATACCGTTTACCAAAATATACTTATGAATTTAATTCCAGAATATTTATATAAGTTATATTTCTTGTTCGGCTTCTCCAATTTTGGGTATAAATTGTATATTCATTTCTTGGAATTTTGGTAATATTTTGTATTGTAGTTCTTGGTATTTTGGTGAGTTATATTATTTCAAGTCCTAAAATAAAATAACTAATACACATAATATACAAGTAATCACACAAATGTGACATCTAAATATATATTTTCCTAAATACATATTTAGTCACTTTTATTTATCAAAATCAACCTCCAATATTTATAATCTTTGTAACAAAAATTTTGGCAAATTTTATAGGAAAAATCATGGTTAAAATACACTTGTAAATACTTGTTTAAAAATATTTTTCTAAGTGTTTAAATTCTAAAATTTTTTTGCCATAGTTTCCCCTTAAAAATGGAGGTTTCCATGTTTTCAAAGCATATCATTTTCTTTTAAAAATCATCACAATTCATCAACAAAGCAAACAATACTTACCAAGTGCCAAAATCAAGCCATAATCACTACTTCATGAACTTGAAAATTTATAAAAATTTGTAGTAACTTGGTAGTGTGTTTAGTAAGCTTAGTTACCCTTTAAAGTGTGGTTATTTGTTTAAAAACATCATTCTTGAAGATTTTAGATGTTTACAACTTGTAAAATAATTTTATAAAAATGTTTCTTCTTGGATTTTTCTTGGTAATAATATGTTTCTACACTTGATTAACCACTAAAAATATGATTAGTTTCTTTAAGAACCAAGTTTATGTAAATCTTGTATTTTAACTTAGTTTCTTGAGAAAACTATTTTTGAAATCATCCATTTACAAGACTTTTAACATGTATCAATCACCATCATACTCTAAAACAACATCATTCTCAAGTTCATAATTCACATAAAGGATGATCATTATGATTTCTTCAAGATCCATCCTTATACTTGTTAGATCATGTGTTTAATCATCATCTAGCAAGGTTATTATGATGATCAACATCATAAACACAAGAAATCCACAAACAAGTTTCATACATACATTTAATCAACCTAGATTTCATGTTATTTAGCATTATGTTAGTGATCATCTTCATATTTCTTTGTGATTCTTGAGTTTAACCACTTACATAATACTTTAACCATTATGATTAGAAGTAAAAACAAGATCAAGAAGCTTACTACTAGCTCTAATGGCTAGGGAAATGGCACAAGAATGTTGAAGATGAATATGGAAGAAAATGGGTGGTTAAAGGCTCCACAAAGAGGTCCTTCAAGTTTCAATGCTTCCAAGCTTCTTAACTTTGCTTCTTACACCTTAGAGAGCCCTTAGAATGTAGGAGATTGAACTTGAAATGAATGGATGTGTGTGTGACGTTGTGGTCGTAAGTTAGAGGAAGGAGAAGGAGAGTTTAGTGTGTTGAATATGGTAAGTGATCTTTGGTTATGTTCTTGTGGTTATAAATATTATCTTTCCAACAACAAATCTCCTTTAGAAAATTATGTCTCCATCTTGCCAACATATCAACTAAAATAATGCATGAAAATCCCAAGTGGGACCCACATCCTAACCTTCCACTAAGGGGGGGGGGGGGGTGTTGGTTTGTTTTCAAGTCTTAGTTTCTCCTATCTAGTTCAGTTTTAAGTGTTCATTTTTGGGATTTAAGTGTTTAGTGTTTATATGATGTGTTATGATGTTCGGTGACCATAACTAGCTTCATAACACAAAAACAATGCTTCTAGTGGAAATTTGGTATTTCGGGTAGTGTCCGGTTGTTCGATTGGTTACCGGTTCGTTAAGGTGCTAAATAGTGCAGTTTAGTGTGCTTTATGCTACCTTTTATGGCAGTTTTGATTCCCGACACTTAGGAAAGTATTCTGGACCATTAAACCACATTTCTGCATTATATTTAGTTGTTAAAATGCTGAAAATTGCTCAATTTGTTTATTTTCTGCAGAATTCTGCAGTTTTAGTGTGTTTCTGGCACTTTCCGGTACCTATATCATCACTAGGAAGGTAGTTTTGTAATCCCTACTTTCCTATACGCTATTCTAGTGTAACACTTTGTTCTGGGGCTCATTCTATGTCTTAACATCATGTCTGCCTAAGTACTGAACTCCCGTTCGCACTTATAATTTGTCTGATGGCCGTGCTAACTTCGTTTTGTGCACTAATTGTACCACGTTGTGTTTGTGACAACTCGAATTTCCAAGATTTCTATTTCGCATTTATTGCACGTTCATTGTTCGTGTAGTTAATTATTTGCACAATTGATTGCTATGGAATGGTATACGTTTTGATGCAATAAATCGTATTGTATGATTGTGCATGGTTGTTTGATTAATTGTGATAGACTTGTCAATTATGTGAACTTGGTGGTGAAACTGTGAAATGCTTGTAAGATGGTATGCTTGTGTAAAATATAATTATTCAGGGTGTATTGAGTAATTAGTGAAAACTTAATTATACTTAACCCTAATCCTTCACTAAACCACACACACAAAAATCCAAGCACGTAGTTCACAATTCTCTGGCAATCATCACCAAATCATTGGCAAGACATCACAAGTTTGATTCCTCTCTTTCTCTAAAATCATTGAAGCTAATTGTTATTGATCATTGTAATACTTGTAAACTCTAATTGATTGTTTGATTGTTATGAATTCTTGATTCTTGATTATGTGTTCACAAAAACCCTAGTTCCTCATATAATGATCTGTGATTTTGATTCAATTCTGGATAATTGTGATTATGATGATGATTAGTTGTATACTTGGTAGATTATGCTTGTAATGATCGTTGTTGTTAAGCGCTTGATGATTCGTTATGTCTCTGCCGTTAATATGTGTGAATTTAGGGTTTCAGAATATGAATGTAACTGTGATGTTGAAGCGTAACTGTTATAATCGTATTACTTGTCGACAGAGTTTTATAAAGCAAACATTGTCTGAGTTTTATAAACTTATGAAAGGTCCGAAGTTTTAAACGAAAACTCATAGTCCGACCTTTAACAATAACATGTGGACCGAGTTTTATCCCTACATAAGGTATTAGATCCGAGTTTTATGAACATTTCATTAGGCCCGAGTTTTAAACAAGCTCATGAGTCCGAGTTCTTTGAGAATGAAAGTGGTCCGACCTTTGGTTTGATATGTCCGAGTTTCACAAGATGTTACATGTCCGAGTTCACTATGGTAACACCTTGTCCGAGTTTTATAAGAAGCAATAGGTCTGAATTCTTTGTTATGCTTGTAGTCCGAGCTTTGGTGTGAGGACATGATGTCCGAGTTTGACAAGAAGGCATGGGGGTCCGAGTTTTAACCCCCACTTCCCATGCCCGACTTTTGTTACCCCCATGGTCCGAACTCTTTGAAACCTCTTCATTTTGTCCGACTTTTAAACTCAAATAACCATGTCCGAGTTTAAAAGGGAACCCCCTTAGGTCCGAGTTTTATATTGCATGCAATTAGAGGTTTATAAATTTATAAGTGGTCCGACTTTCAAACAGGGGAAGCCCCCCCCCCCACACTTGTCTGAGCTTTATGAAGGGCAAGGCCTTGTCTGATGTTGTGTAATGATCAATTTGAAACAACGAGCTGCATGATATATAATGTTAATTCTGTTAAGCCGTGTATGACACTTTGATTTCCTGACTTCGTTAAACATGTGAAGTTATTTACACTGTTAAATGTATAAAGTGTGTTAACAGTGGCCACTAGATTAATATACGCGTAAGATTAAACCGTTAAATCAGGGACGCTACGCATGAATTACGTGAATAGGATTGACTGCTTACATGATGTATGATTCTATGTGAATGATTGTATGATATTGAATGCAACTGTATGATCCTGCATGTGTGAACATTTTATGTAATATCATCGTGTACACAATAAACACACAAAGCACCGTTGCTTGAATATCGAGGATTGTAAACCCTAATTGAATGAATCATGTGCAATATATCCTAGGTCGTGTGTAACGGACTTAGAGATTAATAAACCCTAGAAGCAATAACATATCGAGCAAACCAAGGTGAGTTCACACAGCCAAGGCATGGGGTTCCCAGGGTGGGAATGGGATTGGATTACTTTATTGTACATACTCAGTTGATAGAACCTAACGATAAGAATACGACTAGACTAGTAACACTTATTGAACTGATCTTCGCACACCTGCCAAGGGTTGGCCGCGATATTATGACTGACTTCGCACACCTGCCTTTGGAAGGCCGCGAACTGAAATTTACTAATCTTCGCATACCTGCCTGGTAGGCCGCGATACAGATAAACCTAGTCTAGAATACACGGGATGAACATCCCCTAATATCTTCGCATACCTGTCTGGGAGGCCGCGATGGAAACTAATACGATACATGACATAACGAACGAACATACTACTACTCACACTATACTATTACTGAACTGTTAACTGTGAACTCGCTCAACTAGTTGTTGATCCTCTGTTACATGCCTTGCAGGTCGTTAGATACATGGAGCTTGCACAGGGAGGAGCAGGTCGTTGTGGAGCATGGATCGTGGATGCCATGTTAAGACATTTAAACATTTGAACTTATGTTACACATTGGGTTTTCATACTTATGCTTCCGCTATACTTTGAAACTATGATTATGTTTTGAACACCCATCGTATTGAATGATTGGTTTACATTTATTATATTTGATATTAATTACATGTTCGATATGATTGGTGGCTTGATCCTGGTCAGTCACGCTCCCTAGCGGTGATACTCCGCAGGTGGGTTTTGGGGGTGTGACAGATTGGTATCAGAGCCATTGGTTATAGAGAACTTGGTTTTAATATAGGAAAACGTTTTTATTAAAACCAGACTATAACCAGAACAGTGCTCTCAACGATCCACAACGACGCTTCGCTACACGTGCAAGACTCGACATACTAGGTAATAAGGTTTATGTTTATTGCCTACATACTAGAATTGCATAGAACTTTGCTCGTAGTATGCTTACATTACTTTGCTCACTACTTGTTATTGCTTGAGAACACTTACGTGCTTACACTCTTCTGTCATCGCACTATTCGCGAACCTTTCTAACTTATGTTGCCTTTGATGTGAAGATCAATGGCCGGACGAATCAACATGACTCAAGCCCAGCTAGAGGCTCTCGTTCAAGCTCAAGTTGCTGCTGCACTTGCAGCTGCTCAAGCAGGTAGTATACCCTGCAGTATAGACTCACACTAGGATCCTTAGATCCTACATTAACTCTCGTATTTAACTTTGTCCTATTCGTACACAATAGGTCAGCACGCGCAGCAGCCTGTCTGCACTTTCAAGAACTTCATGGACTGTCGTCCAAGTACTTTCAGTGGCACCGAGGGGGCAGTGGGACTCCTCCATTGGTTTGAGAAGCTAGAATCTGTGTTCGAAATGTGTGAATGCCCTGAGGCTCGCAGGGTCAAGTACGCCACTGGCACTTTGGAAGGAATCGCGTTGACTTGGTGGAACGCGCAAGTACAGATCCTAGGGTTGGCAGCTGCTAACGCCACCCCTTGGAATGACTTCAAGGAATTGATCAAAAGGGAATACTGCACTCTTGAAGACGTTCACAAGCTGGAAGATGAACTGTATCACTTGAAAATGGTTGGGTCAGAGATTGAAGCTTATACTAAGAGGTCGAACGAGCTGGCCGTTCTGTGTCCAACCATGGTGGACCCTCCATACAAGCGCATTGAGTTGTATCTCAAGGGGTTAGCGCCAGAGATCCAGAGCCATGTGACATCGGCTAATCTTGATAATATCCAGGCTATTCAGCGCCTTGCTCATCGTATTACAGATCAGGCAGTGGATCAGAACAGGCTGCCAAAACGTGTCAAGGCTACCACTAGTGCTGTCACTACTTCTGCCACTCCTAGTGACAACAAGAGGAAATGGGAGGGGGATTCCAGCAAGGGATCAGTTTCCGTTCAGTCTCAGCAGCGCAAGACAAATGACTACCAGAATCCGAGTCAGCAATCATCTGGCAGTCAGGGGCAAGGTGGATATCGGGGAATTCACCCACTGTGTAATAAGTGCAACAGACACCACAGCGGAAGATGTCGCAGGGAACGTTGTCAAAGATGCCTCAAGATGGGTCATGAGGCTAAGGATTGTAGAAGCTCACGGCCAGCAAATCAGAACCAGCAACTCCTACCGCCAGCTCCACAGAACCAGCACCAGCAGCCACAGCGTGGAAACCGGGGATGTTTCCAGTGTGGGGCTGAAGGCCACTACAAACGTGATTGCCCTCAACTGAACCAGAATCAGAATCGCAACTACAACAACCAGGGCAACGGGAACAACAACAACAACAACGGGGGAAACAACAACAATAATGGCAACGAAGCTCGGGGTCGTGCTTTTGTGTTGGGTCGGGGTGATGCAGTGAATGATCCCAATGTGGTTATGGGTAAGTTTCTTCTCGACGATATTTATGTTACTGTCTTATTTGATTCGGGTGCTGATACAAGTTATATGTCTTTGAAAATGAGTAAATTGTTAAAACGTACACCAACACCCCTAAACACCAAACACGTCGTAGAACTTGCCAATGGTAAAAGTGTAGAAGCCGCGCACGTAATCAAGGGTTGTAGCATCGTTTTAGCTGGTCAGACCTTCTCGATTGATCTTATACCCATAGTTTTGGGTAGCTTCGACGTTGTCATCGGTATGGATTGGTTATCCCAGCATCACGCAGAGATTTTATGCAAGGAAAAGGTCATTCGTATTCCTCGTTCTAGTCAAGAACCTCTCGAAGTTCAAGGCGACAGGAGTGGTGCCGTGGTTGGCATCATTTCTTTCTTGAAGGCGCAGAAATGTTTACGAAAGGGTCACACGGCCGTTCTGGCACTTGTCACTGACGCATCAGTAAAGGAAAAGAAGCTGGAGGATATCCCAGTTGTACGTGACTTTCCTCAGGTGTTTCCTGAAGATTTACCCGGTTTACCGCCTCATCGTCAAGTCGAATTCCAGATTGAGTTAGCTCCTGGAGCAGCACCAATAGCACGTGCACCGTATCGTTTAGCTCCAACCGAATTGGAAGAATTGTCGAAGCAGCTACAAGAGCTCTTAGAAAAGGGCTTTATTCGTCCAAGCTCTTCGCCTTGGGGAGCTCCAGTACTATTCGTGAAAAAGAAGGATGGCACTTTCAGGATGTGCATAGACTACCGCGAACTGAACAAGGTCACAGTGAAGAACCGCTATCCTCTTCCTCGTATTGACGACTTATTCGACCAGTTGCAAGGGTCGAGTTACTACTCCAAGATTGATCTAAGGTCTGGTTATGAAACGCCCACGTTTTCCTTTACGATGTACAACATAATTTTATACAAATTCTAAAAAAATTTTGACATGACCCGTTCGAAAATTTAACTTTTTCCCTGCCTTAACAACATCATTTTAATTATAAACTACGACACCTTTCAAAACCACAAAGTTGTGACCATAAGGTTCAACATGGACAATTTTGTACAAATGTACCAAAAGATTTAAAAGTTCTAGCCACTTACTAACATACTAAACACAACTTAACATCATATGACAAAACAGAGTTTTTTGACCCATTCATCATCAACAACATGAACCGGAAGCGTGTAAAGGTTGACAATTGTGTGTTCGCTCCGAATGCGCCGCAATCAAGCATGAGATTTACCTAACATTCATAACAACAAACACTTGTTAGTTCGTAACACGTAACAATTACAATCCTTTAGTTCCATATTCCTTTCACCCGTTAACATAGCATGATACCCTACTAGCATATTTGCCTTCATTCGGAAACCTTCATCATTCCATTTTTTTTCCAATTTGTTAGTGATGTATCACCGCATATCATTCCTTCATGTACTTAGCCCATTTGACCCATATAACAAATCTAATTCCTAAACACTCCAACTATCATTCTATTTAACATTTTATCCAAATTGACGGATCCTTTAAATTTTACCACAACTTGGTCTTTCGGACATTTCTCCATACAAACTCTTTGCATTTATACAATCAAGATTCATAAAGGGAAGTTATACTAAAATCATAGTTCTAAATAGTATCATTCATAATCTACCAACATAGTACATAAAGTTCATATGAACTTACCGCGATCTTGTGATGATTGTGCCTTTGAGTGACTTGCGCCTTCTTCCTTCTTTGTGCCTATATGTCATAATCCCATACTTTAGCTTTCTTTCAACATTAATTTCACAATCCTTATGGTATGTTATGGAGTTTACTAGTTACATACATCATTATCATGAGAAAATTGCATCATCTTAACAAGTATTCATGCAAAAGCCATAACTAACTTACTTAGGCATTTTGTCGAACACATGGTGTGCATATCATTAGACTAGCATAATGTACAAGCATTTTAAGCACAACTTTCATAGTTCACTCTTGGGTAACATAAACATACTACCATGTTAGGATCTATCATTCAAATCAAGAACATACAATTCTAAATCTATATTCATAACAATTTCATAAATTAATCATCAAATTAACATACAAAACTTCACAATTGTTGAACATTACTTGACATGCAAGTGGGTTTTGCCCTAACCTTGTTCATTTTCGAATTTTAGCATTCTAATGATATCTAGCCTTCCTAATAACCATCAATCTTACTGAATTTTGTATTACATTCATAAATTACACAAAACCCACTTAATTAAACTTTCATCAAATCACAAAATTTGACTTACTTGAGATCAAGAACACTTAGATAGTCAAGATTCTTGGGTAATGCATTCGTTTCTTCAACAATCTAGCTCTTAATTGGAGGAATTTAGTGATTTAGGGTTTTGGTGAGGGAAGGAGTCCCCCTTCTGCTTCTCACGATCGTAGGAACCAGACTTGTCTGGTTTCCTTTTTTTTTTTTTGTCATGTTTTAATCCTCTTTTTACATATCTAGTCCCCCATCTTTTAAGCCTTATTCACTTACTCATTTCTAGTTACTAACTTGGCAACTTAATGTATATATGGGGTTTTTGATTTGTTAATTGGTATAAATCTTAATAATACTCTAATTTAATAATTAATAAATTTTTTTTTTATATTTACCCTTTCGTTTCGTCAATGTTTTGTGATGAAACATTGAAACTCGTCACATAAGAAATTCGGGGTGTTACAAGTCTACCCCCCTTAAAGAGGGTTTCGTCCCCGAAACCTGAACACGTACCAAATAATTCTGGGTAATGTTCTCGCATTTCTTCCTCCGCTTCCCACGTGAGATCCGATCCCTTTCGATGTTGCCATTGAACCAACACTTGCCGAATGGATTTGTTGCGGAGTTGCTTTACCTTAGAATCTTTTATCGCCACCGGCTTTTCAACATAGTTTAACTTCTCATCTATTTCAATATCATCCAAAGGTACGTACTCCGTCTCATCCGCTAGGCACTTTCGCAATTGCGATACATGAAAGGTGTTATGAATTCCATCCAACAGGGGTGGTAACTCTAACCGATATGCCACCGCCCCAACCCGGGCGAGTATTTTGAATGGCCCAATGTATCGAGGGCCTAGCTTCCCGCGTTTACGAAAACGGATTATTCCCTTCCATGGAGAGACCTTTAATAACACATGATCTCCCACTTGAAATTCTATTGGTTGCTTTCGTCGATCCGCATATGACTTTTGTCTATCTTGCGCTGCCTTTAATCTTGACCTAACCATATCAATCTTTTCGTTCGTCTTGGTCACTACTTCTTTTGGCGCGATCTCTCGTTGACCCACTTCCCCCCAACAAACCGGGGTCCTACATTTCCTTCCATAAAGCATTTCATAGGGGGCCATTTTTATGCTGTTATGATAGCTATTATTATATGAGAATTCTACCAAAGGTAGTTGATCATCCCAGTTTCCTCCGAATTCTATAACACACGCCCTTAACATATCAACTAATGTTTGAATAGTTCGTTCTGTCTGACCATCGGTTTGTGGATGGTAGGCGGTGCTGATGTGTAATTGGGTTCCCAATTCATCGTTAAACTTCCTCCAATAACGAGAGGTGAACCGGGTGTCCCGATCGGATACTATAGACACCGGAACCCCATGTCGGGATATGATCTCGTTCATGTAGACTTCCGCCATCTTCTCTGATTTATAATTTTCCCGAATAGGTAGGAAATGTGCACTTTTGGTCAGTCGGTCGACGACCACCCATATTGCATCGTGCCCTTTTTTTGTCTTGGGAAGCTTAGTCACCAAATCCATCGTTATATGTTCCCACTTCCACACCGGGATCTCCAAGGGTTGTAACTTTCCATACGGTTTTTGGTGTTCGGCCTTTACTTGGGAACACGTCAAACACTTAGCAACATACTTGATAATGTCTCTTTTCATCCCCGGCCACCAATAGTTCATCCTCAAGTCTCGATACATTTTTGTAGCCCCCGGATGAACGGAGTATCGAGACTTGTGAGCCTCATTCAACAACAATTCTTTCACCTCACAATTCCGAGGTATCCAAATTCGGTTGTACCTCGTCTTCATACCATTTGCATTCTCTTCCAATTCATGAATAAATCCTTTTGTTCTTTCTTTCTTTGGGTCAACAGCATTTAAAGATTCCGTTTGAGCTTCTCGAATTTCATCAAGGAGTTTGGGGGTGACTACCATCTTCATGGATTTTACCCGAATCGGGGATGGGTACTCCTTTCGACTTAGAGCGTCCGCCACTACATTAGCCTTCCCGGGATGGTAATGAATGTCACAATCGTAATCCTTAATGAGTTCCAACCATCTTCGTTGCCTCATATTGAGATCTTTCTGCTCGAAAAAATATTTGAGGCTTTTATGATCCGAGAAAATTGTACATTTCACTCCATAAAGGTAGTGCCTCCATATTTTCAAGGCGAATACAACCGCCGCCAGTTCAAGATCATGAGTCGGATAATTGCCTTCATGTTGCTTGAGTTGTCTCGAAGCGTAAGCAACGACTTTACCCCTTTGCATTAACACACAACCTAAACCTTGACGAGAGGCGTCCGTATACACCACCAAACCATCCGTTCCATCCGGTAATGTCAACACCGGAGAATTTGAGAGCTTTTCTTTTAAAGTTTGAAACGCTTTTTCTTGCTCTTCACCCCATATAAACTTTTCACTCTTCTTTGTTAACTTCGTCATAGGAGAGGCTATCTTGGAGAAATCTTGGATAAATCTCCTATAATACCCAGCCAAGCCTAGAAAACTTTTTATTTCGCTTGGATTCTTCGGGGGTACCCAATTCATTACCGCGTCTACCTTGGACGGATCCACATGAACACCATTCGCATCGATCACATGGCCTAAAAATTGTACCTCTCTAAGCCAAAAGGCACACTTTGAGAACTTTGCGTAAAACTTTTCCTTGCGAAGCGTTTCTAATACATCACGTAAATGGGAAGCATGCTCTGCTTCACTACGGGAGTATATTAGAATATCGTCGATAAAAACGATTACATACTTATCAAGCATATGTCGGCACACCCGATTCATTAAATCCATAAACGCCGCTGGCGCGTTTGTCAGCCCAAAGGACATTACTAAAAACTCGTAATGTCCGTACCGTGTTCGAAACGCGGTTTTTGGTACATCTTCTTCTGGCACACGCAGTTGGTGATATCCCGACCGCAAATCAATTTTTGAAAACCAACTCGCCCCTTGTAGCTGATCAAAAAGATCGTCAATTCTGGGCAACGGGTATCGATTCTTCACCGTTAACTTGTTCAACTCTCGATAGTCGATGCACATTCGCATCGAGCCATCTTTCTTTTTCACGAATAATACGGGTGCTCCCCATGGAGAAACACTTGGTTTAATAAAACCCTTATCGAGCAACTCCTGAAGTTGCGTCATCAATTCTTTCATCTCGGTTGGGGCCAACCGATAAGGAGCTTTAGCTACCGGTTTTGCACCCGGGTTAAGCTCTATTTTAAATTCTACTTCTCGTTCAGGTGGGAGCCCGGGTAGGTCTTCCGGAAATACATCCGGATATTCATTCACCACGTTCACATCTTCAAGCTTTGGGACACCTCGACTAGTGTCAATCACATAAGATAGATAAGCCCTACCCCCGTTCCTCACATGTTTGACAGCTTTGACTATAGAGCACAATTTCGGCTTGATGACCCTTTCCCCTTGAACACTTATCCGTCTTCCCCACGAGGTTACTATATGAATGATTTTCTTTTCACATTGAATTTCAGCATGATTTTGGGCTAACCAATCCATTCCTACAACTACTTTAAATTCCCCCATGTACATTGGAACAAGGTCTATACTAAATTCCTCATCTTCGATTATTATCTTACAGTTTTTGCAAATATCATGCAACAAATAGCTTTTACTATCAGCAACTTCAACTTCTAAGGGTATTGACATCTTTTCAAGCTTAAACGATGGGTGAGCTAACAATTCATTAGAAATGAGTGACCTACTAGCCCCGGAATCAAATAAAACATTCTTAGGCATAGAATTAACCAAGAATATACCTGAAACCACGTCCGGGCTAGCTTTAGCATCATCCGAGGTTAGCTGAAACATCCTTCCGCGAGCCTTGGGGGGCTCGTCCTTCTTTCCATCTCTCTTTGCCCCTTGTTGGAGTTTCGGACATTCCGCTTTAACGTGCCCCGGTTCATTGCAATTGTAACACGCCTTTGAGTTTTCGGGGCACCTATAAAACGGATGTCCTTCTCGCCCACACTTGTAGCACCCCTTCTTTCCCGACAAACATTCACCCGAATGATGCTTCCCACACGTCTTGCAAGTCGGGATTTCACCACTTGCTTTCCCTTTCTTGCTTTGGTCTTGATACCTTGCCTTTTTCGATGGGTTTGCGTTGGTAGGCTTCTTCGCTGCCCTTTTCTCTCCCCGTTCAACCTGCCTTTTTATCTCAATTTCTCTGTCTCTTGCCCATTCAATTAGTTCATTTAACGTCGCACACTTAGAGGGGTTTATAAATTCCCGATATTCAGCCTTTAACATAGCATGGTAACGTACAATCCTTTGCCTTTCAGTCCCCGCTATCTCCTCACAGAACTTCACCCTTTCAAGGAATTTGTTTGTTATCTCATCAATCGTTTCATCCTTTTGTCTGAGACGTAAGAAGTCTTCCTGAATCTTATCAATTGCGGATTGTGGACTACAATATTTCAGAAATGACTCCTTAAATTCTTGCCATGTTAACGATTGCACCTTATCATCCCCCAATTCTTTCGAGTATGCGTCCCACCAATCTTTTGCTCGAAGTTGTAGAAGGCCTGTGGCAAACATTACTTGATCCTCCGCTTCACATCTACTTCGTGTAAACACTGCCTCGGTACTGGAAATCCACCTTTGACAAGCTATCGGATCAACTTCCCCTTTGTATGGTAAAGGGTTGCATGCCATGAACTCCTTGTACGTGCATCGCCGAAAGCTTTTCTTCACTTGCAATTCGCTAATCATTTCTTTCAATTCTTCCACCTTGGTAGTTACCGAGGTATTAATTATTTCCAATACTTGCCCTTTGACTTCTTGAGCTAGTCGGGGAATACTAGCCTCAACTGCTTTCATTACTTCTTCCACAACCATAGCTTTTATTTCATTTCGGCGTGCTTCGTCGTCCTCATTCGCATTCACCCTATCGGCCATCTACATAAAACATTCGTTACTTTCATTAGAATTTTCATTTCATTTCTTCCACCATCATGTCTTAACATCATGTTATCATAACACGTTTCATTCATCATTCATACTTCTTGCCTTATCGTCTTTGTATCGTATCGTTCTTATTTTAAACATTCATTCATCCTTTCTATCACATGACCATGCTAGTGCTACGTAGCTCTCATTCTTTCTAATATGTGAAAGAAATTACTCATGACTAAACCATGCTTAAACTTTCTTTGGAAACTCAACGTTTCCGACAACCAACTCCATAGTATTCTTTATCCCTTACATCTTGATACACTTTTCTTACCCATTATGATCGAATTATATCATTCTAAGTACCTTCCGTATGAATAAAACAATAAACAGAACAATACAATTTGAAATAGGCTGAAATGAGCTCCACCGTAAGTTACGGTACCACCGTAACTTACGGTGACCCTTTTTCCTTTACGGTGCCAAGCTACTGATTTACGGTGGCCATTATTTCTCCCAGGTGCTACCGTAAATTACGGTACCACCGTAACTTACGGTAGTGCCCAGCGTAGTTTTATTGTTTTTTCATGTTTTTCTACTCCTTTTTGACCCGTATTAATCCCCAAACTGATCTGATTCATCCTATATCTCCCACTACGTCACGTAATCATTTCATAACGTCTCACAACAACTTAAATTGAAATGCAAAAATATTTCATAACGTAATCATTTAGAACACTTACTTGCTTTGCGCCACGGATCGAACACACACTTCTCCCGAGCTTTTGGTTTGAGTTCAAGCAGTTGATGCTTAAATCCCTCAAACCTAGGCTCTGATACCAACTTGAAACGCCCACGTTTTCCTTTACGATGTACAACATAATTTTATACAAATTCTAAAAAAAATTTGACAAGACCCGTTCGAAAATTTAACTTTTTCCCTGCCTTAACAACATCATTTTAATTATAAACTACGACACCTTTCAAAACCACAAAGTTGTGACCATAAGGTTCAACATGGACAATTTTGTACAAATGTACCAAAAGATTTAAAAGTTCTAGCCACTTACTAACATACTAAACACAACTTAACATCATATGACAAAACAGAGTTTTTTTGACCCATTCATCATCAACAACATGAACCGGAAGCGTTTAATGGTTGACAATTGTGTGTTCGCTCCGAATGCGCCGCAATCAAGCATGAGATTTACCTAACATTCATAACAACAAACACTTGTTAGTTCGTAACACATAACAATTACAATCCTTTAATTCCATATTCCTTTCACCCGTTAACATAGCATGATACCCTACTAGCATATTTGCCTTCATTCGGAAACCTTCATCATTCCATTTTTTTTCCAATTTGTTAGTGATCTATCACCGCATATCATTCCTTCATGTACTTACCCCATTTGACCCATATAACAAATCTAATTCCTAAACACTCCAACTATCATTCTATTTAACATTTTATCCAAATTGACGGATCCTTTAAATTTTACCACAACTTGGTCTTTCGGACATTTCTCCATACAAACTCTTTGCATTTATACAATCAAGATTCATAAAGGGAAGTTATACTAAAATCATAGTTCTAAATAGTATCATTCATAATCTACCAACATAGTACATAAAGTTCATATGAACTTACCGCGATCTTGTGATGATTGTGCCTTTGAGTGACTGGCGCCTTCTTCCTTCTTTGTGCCTATATGTCATAATCCCGTACTTTAGCTTTCTTTCAACATTAATTTCACAATCCTTATGGTATGTTATGGAGTTTACTAGTTACATACATCATTATCATGAGAAAATTGCATCATCTTAACAAGTATTCATGCAAAAGCCATAACTAACTTACTTAGGCATTTTGTCGAACACATGGTGTGCATATCATTAGACTAGCATAATGTACAAGCATTTTAAGCACAACTTTCATAGTTCACTCTTGGGTAACATAAACATACTACCATGTAAGGATCTATCATTCAAATCAAGAACATACAATTCTAAATCTATATTCATAACAATTTCATAAATTAATCATCAAATTAACATACAAAACTTCACAATTGTTGAACATTACTTGACATGCAAGTGGGTTTTGCCCTAACCTTGTTCATTTTCGAATTTTAGCATTCTAATGATATCTAGCCTTCCTAATAACCATCAATCTTACTGAATTTTGTAGTACATTCATAAATTACACAAAACCCACTTAATTAAACTTTCATCAAATCACAAAATTTGACTTACTTGAGATCAAGAACACTTAGATAGTCAAGATTCTTGGGTAATGCATTCGTTTCTTCAACAATCTAGCTCTTAATTGGAGGAATTTAGTGATTTAGGGTTTTGGTGAGGGAAGGAGTCCCCCTTCTGCTTCTCACGATCGTAGGAACCAGACTTGTCTGGTTTCCTTTTTTTTTGTCATGTTTTAATCCTCTTTTTACATATCTAGTCCCCTATCTTTTAAGCCTTATTCACTTACTCATTTCTAGTTACTAACTTGGCAACTTAATGCATATATGGGGTTTTTGATTTGTTAATTGGTATAAATCTTAATAATACTCTAATTTAATAATTAATAATTTTTTTTTATATTTACCCTTTCTTTTCGTCAATGTTTTGTGATGAAACATTGAAACTCGTCACATAAGAAATTCGGGGTGTTACAGGTTATCATCAGTTGAGAGTCAGGGATGAGGACGTCTCCAAGACAGCATTCAGAACTCGCTACGGCCATTACGAGTTTCTTGTCATGCCATTCGGGCTTACGAACGCGCCTGCAGTCTTCATGGATCTTATGAACAGGGTGTGCAAACCTTATCTTGACAAGTTCGTCATTGTCTTCATCGACGACATTCTGATCTACTCCAAGAGTCAGGAGGAGCACGAGCAGCACTTACGTCTTATCTTGGAACTTCTTCGAAAGGAGCAACTGTACGCAAAGTTTTCAAAATGCGACTTCTGGCTTCGTGAAGTCCATTTCTTAGGCCATGTGGTGAACAGGGATGGGATTCATGTCGATCCATCCAAGGTAGATTCGATCAGGAACTGGCCAGCACCGCGTACACCGACAGAAATACGCCAATTCTTGGGTTTGGCGGGTTATTACAGGCGATTTATTAAAGACTTCTCCAAGATCGCTCAGCCGCTCACTATGCTGACACAGAAGGGTGTCACCTACCGTTGGGGGGATTCCCAGGAAACAGCTTTTCAGTACTTAAAGGATAGGCTTTGCAGCGCGCCTATTCTCTCATTGCCAGAGGGCACGGAAGACTTCGTGGTTTATTGTGACGCATCGATACAGGGTCTAGGTTGCGTATTGATGCAACGGGATAAGGTTATTGCTTACGCTTCGCGGCAACTCAAGATTCATGAACGGAACTACACGACGCACGATTTAGAGCTGGGAGCTGTTGTTTTCACGCTTAAGATATGGCGACATTACCTGTACGGTACCAAGTGCACAATTTACACCGATCACAGGAGTCTCGAGCATATCCTTAAGCAAAAGGATTTGAACATGCGTCAACGAAGATGGGTCGAACTTCTGAACGATTATGAATGCGCCATCAAGTACCATCCAGGCAAAGCCAATGTTGTGGCTGACGCTCTCAGTCGAAAAGACACTCTACCTAGACGCGTACGAGCTTTACAGCTCACCATCCAGTCTAGTCTTCCTGCACAGATACGAGATGCTCAGGTGGAAGCATTGAAGCCTGAAAACGTCAAAGCTGAAGCTTTACGCGGCTCAAGGCAACGAATGGAACAAAAGGAAGACGGTGCATACTATGTAACGGGGCGTATTTGGGTCCCACTTTATGGCGGTTTACGAGAGCTTGTGATGGACGAAGCACACAAGTCTCGCTACTCGGTACATCCAGGGTCGGATAAAATGTACCACGATCTCAAAACTACGTATTGGTGGCCTAGTATGAAGGCTCACATCGCTACTTACGTCAGCAAGTGCTTGACCTGTGCAAGAGTCAAGGTTGAATATCAGAAACCAGCGGGTCTACTTCAGCAACCCAGGATACCACAGTGGAAATGGGAAGAGATTTCCATGGATTTTGTTACAGGCCTACCCAGATCCCAGCGTGGGAATGATACTATATGGGTGATCGTGGATCGACTCACCAAGTCTGCACACTTCCTGGCCGTAAAGGAAACGGATAAGTTCTCCACTCTTGCAGATATCTATCTTAAGGAAGTTGTTTCAAGGCACGGGGTGCCCATCTCCATCATTTCGGATCGGGATGCACGATTCACGTCAGAGCTATGGCAAGCGATGCATAAATCTTTCGGCTCACGGTTAGACATGAGCACAGCGTATCATCCTCAGACGGATGGGCAGTCTGAGCGAACGATTCAAACTCTTGAAGACATGCTTCAGGCATGTGTTATCGATTTCGGCAACGGCTGGGAAAAACATCTCCCTCTGGTGGAGTTTTCGTATAATAACAGTTATCACACCAGCATACAAGCCGCTCCATTCGAGGCATTGTACGGGCGTAAATGCCGGTCACCTCTCTGTTGGGCAGAGGTGGGGGATAGTCAGATCACAGGTCCAGAGATTGTAGTGGATGCCACGGAAAAGATTGCACAAATACGACAACGCATGGCGGCAGCACGCGACCGTCAGAAAGCATACGCGGATAAGCGTAGGAAACCGTTGGAATTTCAGGTCGGGGACCGGGTTTTACTAAAAGTCTCACCCTGGAAGGGTGTGGTTCGATTTGGTAAACGAGGCAAGCTCAATCCACGGTATGTTGGACCGTTCGAGATCGTTGAGAAAATAGGCAAAGTGGCCTACAAGCTAAACCTACCAGCTGAACTCGGTGCAGTTCACAATGTATTTCACGTGTCGAATCTGAAGAAGTGCCTATCAGATGAGACCCTCATAGTTCCTTTTAAGGAACTCACTATCGACGAGCGGTTGCAGTTCGTCGAGGAACCAGTTGAAATCACGGACCGGGATGTTAAGGTCCTCAAAAGCAAGAGAATCCCTCTTGTTCGAGTTCGAGGGAACTCCCGACGTGGCCCAGAGTACACCTGGGAACGCGAAGACCAAATGAAAGAAAAGTACCCCCAGTTATTCGGAACCAATGCAACCACTACTGAGGCTGAAGCTACTACTACTGAATTTCGGGACGAAATTCCAAATCAACGGGGGGATGATGTGACACCCCAGGAAAACCAGTGAACAATACAGCTTACCTAGCTTCCTCAGTGAGTGCGTACCAAATTTCGGGACGAAATTTCTTTTAAGTTGGGGATAATGTGACAACTCGAATTTCCAAGATTTCTATTTCGCATTTATTGCACGTTCATTGTTCGTGTAGTTAATTATTTGCACAATTGATTGCTATGGTATGGTATACGTTTTGATGCAATAAATCGTATTGTATGATTGTGCATAGTTGTTTGATTAATTGTGATAGACTTGTCAATTATGTGAACTTGGTGGTGAAACTGTGAAATGCTTGTAAGATGGTATGCTTGTGTAAAATATAACTATTCAGGGTGTATTGAGTAATTAGTGAAAACTTAATTATACTTAACCCTAATCCTTCACTAAACCACACACACAAAAATCCAAGCACGTAGTTCACAATTCTCTGGCAATCATCACCAAATCATTGGCAAGACATCACAAGTTTAATTCCTCTCTTTCTCTAAAATCATTGAAGGTAATTGTTATTGATCATTGTAATACTTGTAAACTCTAATTGATTGTTTGATTGTTATGAATTCTTGATTCTTGATTATGTGTTCACAAAAACCCTAGTTCCTCATATAATGATCTATGATTTTGATTCAATTCTGGATAATTGTGATTATGATGATGATTATTTGTATACTTGGTAGATTATGCTTGTAATGATCGTTGTTGTTAAGCGCTTGATTATTTGTATACTTTGGTTTGATATGTCCGAGTTTCACAAGATGTTACATGTCCGAGTTTCACTATGGTAACACCTTGTCCGAGTTTTATAAGAAGCAATAGGTCCGAATTCTTTGTTATGCTTGTAGTCCGAGCTTTGGTGTGAGGACATGATGTCCGAGTTTGACAAGAAGGCATGGGGGTCCGGGTTTTAACCCCCACTTCCCATGCCCGACTTTTGTTACCCCCATGGTCCGAACTCTTTGAAACCTCTTCATTTTGTCCGACTTTTAAACTCAAATAACGATGTCCGAGTTTAAAAGGGAACCCCCTTAGGTCCGAGTTTTATATTGCATGCAATCAGAGGTTTATAAATTTATAAGTGGTCCGACTTTCAAACAGGGGAAGCCCCCCCACACTTGTCTGAGCTTTATGAAGGGCAAGGCCTTGTCTGATGTTGTGTAATGATCAATTTGAAACAACGAGCTGCATGATATAAATGTTAATTCTGTTAAGCCGTGTATGACACTTTGATTTCCTGACTTCGTTAAACATGTGAAGTTATTTACACTGTTAAATGTATAAAGTGTGTTAACAGTGGCCACTAGATTAATATACGCGTAAGATTAAACAGTGAAATCAGGGACGCTACGCATGAATTACGTGAATAGGATTGACTGCTTACATGATGTATGATTCTATGTGAATGATTGTATGATATTGAATGCAACTGTATGATCATGCATGTGTGAACATTTTATGTAATATCATCGTGTACACAATAAACACACAAAGCACCGTTGCTTGAATATCGAGGATTGTAAACCCTAATTGAATGAATCATGTGCAATATATCCTAGGTCGTGTGTAACGGACTTAGAGATTAATAAACCCTAGAAGCAATAACATACCGAGCAAACCAAGGTGAGTTCACACAGCCAAGGCATGGGTTCCCAGGGTGGGAATGGGATTGGATTACTTTATTGTACATACTCAGTTGATAGAACCTAACGATAAGAATACGACTCGACTAGTAACACTTATTGAACTGATCTTCGCACACCTGCCAAGGGTTGGCCGCGATATTATGACTGACTTCGCACACCTGCCTTTGGAAGGCCGCGAACTGAAATTTACTAATCTTCACATACCTGCCTGGTAGGCCGCGATACAGATAAACCTAGTCTAGAATACACGGGGTGAACATCCCCTAATATCTTCGCATACCTGCCTGGGAGGCCGCGATGGAAACTAATACGATACATGACATAACGAACGAACATACTACTACTCACACTATACTATTACTGAACTGTTAACTGTGAACTCGCTCAACTAGTTGTTGATCCTCTGTTACATGCCTTGCAGGTCGTTAGATACATGGAGCTTGCACAGGGAGGAGCAGGTCGTTGTGGAGCATGGATCGTGGATGCCATGTTAAGACATTTAAACATTTGAACTTATGTTACACATTGGGTTTTCATACTTATGCTTCCGCTATACTTTGAAACTATGATTATGTTTTGAACACCCATCGTATTGAATGATTGGTTTACATTTATTATATTTGATATTAATTACATGTTCGATATGATTGGTGGCTTGATCCTGGTCAGTCACGCTCCCTAGCGGTGATACTCCGCAGGTGGGTTTTGGGGGTGTGACAATGTTGCATGTAATAATGATAAAAATTTTGCAACATGAAATGCCATTGTATGTATATGACAGTAATCAGAAAATCATTCATCTTCTTAATTCAATCACACACAGTCATTAAAGCACAGATTACTGCTTATTATTGTACGGATTTCATGGAAAAGTGCCAGTTGTCACATATTATTATTAGCCAAATTGAGAAAATTGGTATTATTTAATTCCAATTTGTCTTGTTTTTATATGATTTAGGCACTTAAACCAATTTTATCATTTAAACTAAGAATCCACTGATTCATATGAACCTAGAAATCCTCATTCCTTCATATCCAAATGCTACAACTTGTCTTAAGTTGTATTTTGGGTATCTTCGCAACATGTGAGTATTCATAGCCACTTTTTCATTTTATATTTTTGGGGCGTATCATGTATAACGATACTTAAACGCTTTATTCTTTTATTTAAATTATGCTATTTCATTCTATGTGGTAATTGATTGTCACAACCCAACTCATGGCGGAAACATCAGAGTGAGATGGAAACGAGATTACTACATACTTCATAACGCTATTTGGCGACAATAATTTACAAAACTGAATTTCATTTCATTGATAAATTGTCAAGTACAACATTTGAATCAGAAAATACAAGTTTAAGAAATAATACAACACAAATACATAAAACAAAATACAAGTCTAAATTTCTAGAGTGAGTTTCTAGTCCATCCTACTATATTTCATCATCGTCATCAGTTTCCTGCAACACATTTCAAAGTATAGTTCAATACAAAAATGTATTGGCGAGTATACAAGCTTGTCTAGTAGCAACGATAAGACTGTTCTGTTTTGACTTAATATGGCCTCAAGAATACGGGCGGTGCGTTACTCTTATAACGTTATACATGTTAAGGGAGGCTTCTACGTAGTTAATGACATGTATACCACATAAGAATGTTCCAGCACGTATGAGTTAAAGTAAAACGTATTAAGCTTGTATGAATGATTGTTTGATCGTGTTTAAGCATAAATTATGTGAGTATGTGTGAGTTTAATAACATGAATGTGTTGCTCCCAAAATGTGTAAAAAGTAAAAGAGTTAACTGCCATTTTCGTCCCTGTGGTTTGGTCACTTTGGCCATTTCAGTCCATTTTTCAAAAATGCGCCATTTTCGTCCCCCACGTTCTGGAAAGGTGCCATTTCAGTCCAAAAATCATAACCCAGTTAAGTCAGTTTGTAAATAAGGACTGATTGTGTAAATTTGTAACATAAAGGACTGATTGTGTAAATTTAAAAAATGGACTGAAATGGCAGTTATCACCACCACCACTAGCCTTGCCACCACCACCACTCCGCTGCCACCACCACCACCACCACCGCCACCACAGCCACCACCGCCACTCCACAGCCACCACAGCCACCCTGCCACCACCACCACTCCGCTGCCACCACCACCGCCACCACAGCCACCACCGCCACCACAGCCACTACCGCCACCACCGCCACCCTGTTAATTTCTGCAACTCGCCGGAGTTCGGAGTTCATCGGAGAAGACGACCGGAGAAGACGAAGACGTCCCCGTAACCCGCAAGCTTTTCGTTTCGGTATACCGTTCTCGTTCCTTTGATTGGTGAAGTTAGGGATCAAGAAGAGTGGGAAAAGATTGAGCAGTTTGAAATGAGTCAGGATTTTGGTCAGAGGCTGGAGTCAATGGATAAGAGTGTCGGGTTTCGGTACTTTTGGGTGTTTGTTCGGCATCCGAAATGGAGAGTTTCGGATCTTCTGTGGGAGCAGTGGACTTTAGTTAGTGAAGTTGTGGTTGAAGCTGGAAAACAGAGGTTAGATAAGTGGAATTTGATGGGTAGGCTTGGGAATACAACTCGATCGTTGATTACGAAATGCGCAGCGTGGATGAGACCCGGTATTATATACGTGAAGAGACCGGTTTATCAGTGTCGGTTTGAGCCTCAGGATGAGTTTTTTAAGTCGATGGCACCTTTGCTTGATCCGGAAACCGAGCGGGATTTTATGTCAGTTGGAAAGTTGGAAAGTGATGATGGTGGGGTGGAAACGTGTACATATTTCGGTGGGTTGTGTAAGATTTTAGGGGTGAACCAGAAAGCTTTTCGGAGAAGACGACCGGAGAAGACGAATCAGTTTCTTACGAGCAAAACAAAGGAACGAGAACGGTATACCGAAACGAAAAGCTTGCGGGTTACGGGGACGTCTTCGTCTTCTCCGGTCGTCTTCTCCGATGAACTCCGAACTCCGGCGAGTTGCAGAAATGAGCAGGGTGGCGGTGGTGGCGGTAGTGGCTGTGGTGGCGGTGGTGGCTGTGGTGGCGGTGGTGGTGGCAGCGGAGTGGTGGTGGTGGCAGGGTGGCTGTGGTGGCTGTGGAGTGGCGGTGGTGGCGGTGGTGGTGGTGGCAGCGGAGTGGTGGTGGTGGCAAGGCTAGTGGTGGTGGTGATAACTGCCATTTCAGTCCATTTTTTAAATTTACACAATCAGTCCTTTATGTTACAAATTTACACAATCAGTCCTTATTTACAAACTGACTTAACTGGGTTATGATTTTTGGACTGAAATGGCACCTTTCCAGAACGTGGGGGACGAAAATGGCGCATTTTTGAAAAATGGACTGAAATGGCCAAAGTGACCAAACCACAGGGACAAAAATGGCAGTTAACTCAAAGTAAAATTAGGTCAAGTATAGTCACAGTTTTGCCAGCTTTCCAATAAAACTGCTAGTTGACGGGTTGGAACACTGAGGTTACCCTACAAGGGGGTAAACGAAGGTGTGTGAGTTACTTGGAGTTGAACGAAGGATTTGGATTGGAATTAAAGTACAAAATTATATGTATAAGCACGAAAGTATAACTCGTCTATGCACCGGTTGTTATAGATTAATAAATTATGTGAGTATGTGTAAGTTTAATAGCATGAATGTGTTGCACCCAAAATGTGTAAAAAGTAAAATTAGGTCAAGTATACTCACAGTTTTGCCACCTTTCCAATAAAACTGCTAGTTGACGGGTTGGAACACCGAGGTTACCCTACAAGGGGTTAAAGGAAGGTGTGTGAGTTACTTGGAGTTGAACGAAGGATTTGGATTGGAATTAAAATACAAAAGTATATGTATAAGCATGAAAGCATAACTCGTCTATGCATTTGCTTTGACACTAAGTTTCTGTGATTTCATGGGTACTGATTTTCCCATTTGAATCAGAAATGAGGAACATAGAATGGAGATAAAAGATAACCGAGATTCACAACTCTGTTCGTGTAAACGCATGGTTCCTTCGTGCAAACAGAAGTTTCCTTCATGTGAACAGAAGGTTCCTTCGCGCGAGTGGAACCTGTTCGTGCGAACAATAGTCCTTTCGAACGTTTTTAACCATTAACCAGCTAATGTCGGGTATCTGGTTAAGTATATTTTAGATATATATTATATAGTATAGCATTATTAGTCCAGTATAGTCACTAAGTTCATAGAAGTCATGTATGGAGGTATAAACAACACGTTGTATGATTCACCAAAGCTAAAAGTTTATTAACATCATTAACAAACCCGGTTGGTCACGAATAATGATTATAACAGAAAACAAATACACATATCCCAATCAGCCGAATAAGGACAACCCGGGCGTGTCATTCTCAACATGGCAAGTGTTGGAGGCAAGGCGGGGTTGACTTATTCTGAGTCTAGGAGACTGCTTGGGTGTTCGTTTACAAGGTACCATGTGAGGTAGTGGGATAGTTTGGAAAGAAGGCTCCCATGGTCCACACTTCTACCAAATTATAGGTTTGTCCATATTGAGGATGGCGAATCCTGTATGGTTTCAACACTTAAAGTTTTACATGGTTTCAACAGAAAATCCATTCACGCGAAAGAGCTCAGTCTCGCGAACAAACTGCTCTGTCGTGCGAATGGGTTCTGTTGTACGAGTAGGTTTTGTTTTGTTTGAACAGACTCGATTTTTGGCTGAAATAAACCTCAACACTAACCCACAGCCATGGTTGCAAAAGTCGCTAGGCGCTCCCTAGTCGGTCGACCGTGGAGTTGAGAGTACTCGGCATAGGCGGAGAGTACTCGGGGAGTACTCGAACATGTTAAATTATAAAGAAATTAGTTTTCGGAAATTAAATATATGTCTAATAACAAAAATTTAGTAATATTTATTATAAAATACGTGAAAGTGATATTTATTATTTAATATGATAGTCATATAAATTATGTTTTATTATTTTTTAAGTCAAACTCGGCCCGAATTGACCTACTAGATCAGATTTTGGCCGAGTTTGACCGCGTTTAATCGATTCCGAGTAATTACGCCGAGTTAGAGGAAGTCGCCTCGGCAGTCTACCTTGTAGCGACTACTAGGGGAGTACTCGGCCTTGGAAACCTTGTTTTACAACCATGCCCACAGCTATGGATTTAGTTGTGAGCTCGGTGGGTTCCAGATTCTGCCAAGTTTCAGAACAGAAAAGTATTTTATAAAAATTTGAATAAAATAGAACTTCTACCTTTATCATGGACCTTAATGTGGTGAGTTTCTTCATTAGATTGCCAAGGCAAGTCTGTGAAAACATCCAAGAGGTTAGCCAAGTGTGAAGATTTGAAGAAAAGTAGATGAAATGAAAGAAAAGTAGAAGAAATCAAGTAGAAAATGATGAAGTTAGTGAGCTAGGACTCACTTAGGAGCTACTAAGATATTCCGCTGAAGTGTGCGAGTTCAAAGTGTTTGAGAGAATTCGGAGTGGCTGGAAGGTGTGAAGTGAGGAAATGGGTCCGTATTTATAGAAGGAGGAGTGTTAGGTGCGACTGAGATTGGGGCGAGGTAGCCAGTCGCACAAGGGAGTGTTCCTCTTCGCACGAAGAAGTTTACCCAATAACACGAAGAATGCCCAGTTGCATGAAAGGGTTTAGTTTGGCCGTTTTCACGTATTTCAGCCGATTTTAAGTATTTCAAGTATACAAGTGTGATGTATATGTATAAGTGTAAATAAAATGCATGTATAAACTGATGTTGCATTTATTCCAAGATAAGTTTGCGTATATGAGTATGTATCAATGTTTGCAACGTATAACAAGTATGCATAAAATTAATCGAGTTTTATTATGATCAATTACAATGGTTTGGAAAGGGAATACGAATACAAAGAAATTACAAGTTTCTAAAAACAGAAATACAGACATACTTTCTAAATAAGGAAAATACTACAAAGCGAAGCGTTACAATCTCCCCTACTTTAGAAAATTTCGTCCCCAAAATTTATTCAAGAGGAAGACTCAACGAACAGATGCGGATACTTAGTCTTCATTTCACTTTCGAGTTCCCAAGTAAGCTCAGCGCCACGTTCTCCTTCCCATCGTACCTTAACTATGGGAATTCACTGCGCCTTAGTTGCTTGACCCATCGGTCCATGATTTCGACCGGTTTCTCCATGAAGTGTATGGTCTCGTTGATTTGAAGATCTTCGAGTGGAACTTGAAGTCCTTCTTCAGCTAAACATTTCTTCAAGTTTGAAACATGAAACGTTGGGTGAACGTTGTTGAGTTCTTGAGGTAGATCCATTCGATACACTACCTTGCCAATCCTCTCGAGAATCTTGAAAGGACCTATGTAGCGAGGAGCGAGTTTGCCTTTTATACCAAAAGGATCTACTCCCTTCCAAGCGGATACCTTGAGGAGTACTTGATCACCAACGTTGAATTCCAGAGGCTTGCGTCGCTTGTCGGCAACTCTTTTTTTGGTTTATGGCTTTGAGTAAGTTGTCATGAATCTACAAGATCTTTTCCGTCGTCTCTTGTATAAGCTTGGGACCGATGATTTGAGCTTCTCCGATCTCGTGCCAACAAATAGGCGAACGACACTTACGAACACACAATGCTTCGAATGGTGCTAAAATTAATACTCGCATGATAGCTTTTATTGTACGAGAATTCTGTCAAAGGCAAGTGCATATCCCAGTTGCCACCAAAATTGATTACGCATGAACGAAGTGTATCCTCTAGAGTTTGGATAGTGCGCTCGGTTTGACCGTTGGACTGAGGATGAAAAGCGGTACTGAGGTTACGATGAGTTCCAAGAGCGGTTTGAAACATTTGCCAAAGATGCGAGGTAAAACGACCATCACGGTCCGAGATGATGTTAATGGGGATACCGTGACGACAAATGACTTCATTCGTGTAGATACGAGCTAATTTCTCGAATATTTAGTCTTCACGAATGGAGAGGAAATGAGCGGATTTGGTCAATCGATCAATGATTACACAAATATTGTCATAACTAGAAGAAGTACAAGGAAGTTTGGTGATAAAGTCCATGGCTATACTCTCCCATTTCCAGACTGGAATTTCTGGTTGTTCGAGCAAACCAGAGGGACGTTGATGTTCAGCTTTCACCTTTGAGCACGTGAGACACTTTAAAACGAAGGTGGCGATATCCTTTTTCATGCCAGGCCACCAATAAGACGTACGAAAATCGTGATACATCTTGTCGGCACCAGGATGAATAGAGTATCGGGTCTTGTGTGCCTCCTTCATTAGGAGTTCACGAAGGTCATCAATATTTGGTACCCAAACGCGATCGAGAAAGTAAAGAATACCATCGGATTCGGTTACGAGTTGATCTTCAGCACCACACTTCATCTCGTTATAGAGGTTGCCCTCGTTAACAGACAAGTATTGTGCTTCACGAATGCGGTTTCGAAGATTGACCACAAGTTGGAAACAACGAATACCCTTGACATGAATTTAATGACTAAGAGCGTCGGCCACGACATTCGCTTTACCTGGGTGGTAGGGAATCTCGTAGTCATTATCGTAGTCGTTTACAAACTCCACCCAACGACGTTGATGCATTTGAGTTCCTTTTGATTGAAGATGTGCTGAAGGCTCTTAGGGTCGGTGAAGACCACACACTTAGTACCATAAAGGTAGTGTCGCCATATCTTGAATGCAAAAAAAACTGCACCAAGTTCAAGGTCGTGGGTAGTGTAGTTTTTCTCGTGTATTTTGAGTTGTCTCGACGCATAAGCGATTACATTGTCTCGTTGCATGAGGACGCAACGAAGACCTTGGTAAGATGCATTGGAATACACGACGAAATCGTCGTTTCCGTCAGGAAGAGCGAGAATAGGGGCGTTACAAAGCATGTCCTTGAGCGTTTGAAAAAAAATCCTCTTGCTTGGGACCCCAAACAAAAGGTTTGTCCTTTTGAGTCAAAGAGGTAAGAGGAACGGCGATTTTCGAAATGTTAGAGATGAATCGACGATAATAACATGCCAATCCAATGAATGAATGAATTTCAGACGGAGACTTAGGTGTGATCCAGTTCTTCACAGCTTCGATTTTCGCGGGATCAACGTGAATAACTTTTTCGTTGACAACGTGACCAAGGAATTGAACCTCTTTTAGCCAAAATTCACACTTGGAGAATTTAGCATAAAGTTGATCAGTACGTAAGAGTTCAAGTCGCTCGTGCTCTTCTAGTGTCTTGGAGTAGATTAGGATATCGTCGATGAAGACGATCAAGAAACGGTCCAAGTAAAGCTTGCACACTTGGTTCATCCAATCCATGAAGACCACAGGTGCGTTGTTCAAACCAAAAGGCATAGCCACGAACTCATAATGACCATATCACGTATGAAAGGTGGTTTTAGGGATATCTTCTTCGAGGACTCAAAGTTGATGATAGCCAGAACGAAGGTCGATCTTAGAAAAACGCGTCGCGCCTTGAAGTTGATCGAAGAGGTCGTCGATACAAGGAAGAGGATAACGGTTCTTGATTGTAAGCTTGTTGAGTTCACGATAGTCGATACACATCCGAAAGGAACCGTCCTTCTACTTGACAAAGAGAACCGGCGCGCCCTAAGGAGAAGTTCTAGGGCGTATAAAGCCTTTATCAAGTAACTCTTGAAGTTGGCTAGATAACTCTTGCATTTCTGAGGGTGCGAGTCAGTATGGAGATTTAGCAACAGGCCTTGCGCTAGGTATGAGGTCAATACGAAAGTCAACAGAACGAGGAGGAGGAGGACCAGGTAGATCTTCGGGAAACACATCCGGAAAATCGCAAACAACAGGAACATCACTCACGCTCTTATCCTTGTCCTTCCTTTCCACAACGTGGGCAAGAATGGAAAAGTAATCCTTGCGCAAGTACTTGTTCACTTGAGTACATGACATAAGTTTGAGACCCTTAGAAGGTTTCTCACCATAGACGTGTAAAGAGTCACCACAAGGAAGAGGAAGACGAATAAACTTTTCAGAACAAACAACTTCAGCACGAACTCGCCTAAGATGATCCATGCCTACTATGATAACGAAAATATCCAATTGCATGGGTTTGAGGTCAATCAATAATTTGTGATCGTTAAGATTCAAAGAACATTTAGGGAGAACAGAAAGGTTCCTTCGTGTGAATAGAAGGTTCTTTCACGCGAGTGGAACCAGTTCGTGCGAATAGAAGTCCTTTCGAACATTTTTAACCATTAACCGGTAAACAGTGTGCATCCGGTTAAGTATATTTTAGATATATATTATATAGTATAGCATTATTAGTCCAGTATAGTCACGAAGTTCATAGAAGTCATATATGGAGGTATACACACCTCGTTGTATGATTCACCAAAGCTCAAAGTTTATTAACATCATTAACAAACCTGGTTGGTCACGAATAATGATTATAATAGAAAACAAATACACATATCCCAATATGGTGAGTTTCATCATTAGATTGCCGAGGCAAGTCTGTGAAAAAATCCAAGAGGTTAGCCAAGTGTGAAGATTTGAGGAAAAGTAGATGAAATAGAAGAAACGTAGGGAGAAATCAAGTAGAAAATGATGAAGTTAGTGAGCTAGGACTCACCTAGGAGCTACTGAGATATTCTGCTGAAGTATACGAGTTCAAAGTGTTTGAGAGAATTCGGAATGGCTAGAAGGTGTGAAGTGAGGAAATGGGTTCGTATTTATAGACGGAGGAGTGTTTGGTGAGACTGAGATTGGGGCGAGGAAGCCAGTCGCACGAGGGAGTGTTCCTCTTCACACGAAGAGGTTTGCCCAATCGCAGGAAGAGTGCCTAGTCTTATGAAAGGGTTTAGTTTGGTCGTTTCGCGTATTTCAGCCAGTTTTAAGTATTTCAAGCATAAAAGTGTGATGTATATGTATAAGTGTAAATAAAATGCATGTATAAATTGATGTTGCATCTATTCCAAGTATGAGTTTGCGTATATGAGTATGTATCAATGTTTACAACGTATAACAAGCATGTATAAAAATAATCAGGTTTTATTGTGATCAAAGCCTCGGATTACAATGTTTGGAAAGGTAATACAAAGACAAAGAAATTACAAGCTTTACAAAAATAGAATACAGACATACTTTCTAAATAAGGAAAGTATAAAAAGCGATGCATTACATTGATGCTATGTGTTAGACTTATTCTTTTTTTAGTCTTATTCTTTGTGTACATTATTCTTTATGCTTTGATCATTAACGCACTATGCCTAAAGGAGTAGATAATGACGCTACAGGTTTGACGATTCGCCCAAGGCATTTGGGTATCCAAACTGATATTATTCTTTTTTATTCTTATCCAGTAAGTTGATCATTGCAAATTCGCTTATTCATATATGTTCATATTTGATCACGGAATTATGATTTGCTATTTTGTGGTTATTATACGTATTAAAACCTATGTTTACTCACCAACTTGTTAGTTGACCCCTATTATTTTATATATGATACAAGATATGTAGTTTGAGACTTTACAAGCTTTGATGAATCATATAGGATGTATTGGACATAAATTTAATAAACAAGACTTTATTTCATGTCATGTTATGATCAAACAATTTGCTTCTTGTATTGAACCTTTAATTTGGTATGATTAAATATATATCACTTCTAATAGTACCATGTGTTATGTACAAACTAGACACCTCGATATATTCTGCCATCGGTTGGGGTTTTACACTTTCATTCCTAAAATCCAATGAAATGCAAGAGTTTGCCTTACTGAATATGCCAATGAAACCTAACTTTTTTATTTGGGCAACATTTCGTGTCTCAACATACACACATTTCGTTACACTAACATTTCGTTGACCATAGTGTTTCGCTCATCAATACATATAGCTAGTCATGACATTCGCTGGATATTACATTTTACTAGGAGCAAAGGTAAAAGTACCTGGCGACCCTAGCGATGAAACAATGTGTCAGAAACTGAGTATCATTGTTTGCAAACAAATATGGATTATCACAATAATATTCACAAACTGGGAGTTAGCATCAACAAATTGTTTTCAATGAATTATGAATGATTCAAAAGTTTTACAACTTGATCGATTCTACAAACTCCCCCTAAGCTGATCACACAAACAAATCAGTTCGTACAAGAGAAAATGTGAAGGTGTGTGATAAACAGATCACTAACAGGTGTGATCAATTTATACAAGTACGAAATCTTTGTTGTGAGGTCAGCTAACGTCACCCTGATAGTGACATCTAACAATCCTAACAGAAAAGATTCTCAGATGTTTGCAAACATCTGAGCAATCCTATTATCTGATCTAGGTTATACTAAAGCACTGATAAGATAAGTATTGTTACATTAAATAAACAATGTCTAAGCTATCCACTGTTGCAGTTGTCCAAACATCTGTTTGGCCTAACAGATGTTTGGTCTTCTTCAACATACCTTGGCTTGATCAGGGCTTTGGTCTTCAACAGATGCTAATCTTCGATAGTTGTGGTATTCTTGAACAGCGGTTCCAAGTCTTCATCAGATGTTAGCCAAGCTCTTGAATAGATGTCCTGAATAGGTGTTCAAGGTTCACTATCGTTGGGGAGAGTCTGGTTCAATCTTTTGCTTATTTCTTGATCATAAGGTCATGTTATGGCTCTTGAATATCATTTTGTTCTTTTGTAGGTCCAACACAATGTCAGATGTTCTTAGATTCTTCATTTTTCAACGTGAAGATCCTAACCTTTTTCAATGGAAATGTATAATAATCAACCCATGAAAGCATTATAAGCTTCAATCATCAATAACATGTAAACTTTAACGTGATATTCATCTTCTTTTTTGCAAAAACACTTGAACCAATTTCTAAGCTTCAAAACCTGTTGAGATCTTGCGATGAAGAGAGGATGGAGAAACCAAACTGATAATGTGAATCTCTGAGGTGTAACATATAACCCATGTGATTTTCGATGTGTTTCATGGTTCACTATCTAGGATGAAGGTGTGCATGTTGAAAATGAGGAAGTTGAGTACGTCACCTTTCCATATTAGGTTCATGTGCCCTTTTATCCATTTTTCCCTTCATGGCCTTCGCATAATAATCCCCCCAATTATGGTCTTTTATTTACTATTCATATTCCCTTTCTAAACCTCAACTTGGGCTTTCATTTCACACCTATCTTTAAAGCTCGTGTCTCGTTTACCATTTATTAGAAACTGGGGTGTTATAATTCAGAACCCAATTAAATGATAGTGAAAGATATGTAAAAAGTTGAAGGTATAGAAAGAGAAAACCGATTTATAGATATTAATGAGGATGTTAACTTCCCTAGCTGTTCCACTAATTGTTTCTTTTAAACATAAGTGATCACTAGTACACCAAGAGTTTCACTAATCAAAGGTAGTGATCACCTTATACATCTCACAAGATTATGGTAGTGATCACCCCTTAAATGTGAACACAAATGGAAATCATTCCACATTCATTGTTGAATTGGTTGACTTGGTGAATTATTAATGAGTGCATTTAGGTCAACTCATATTAGTCAAAATGGCACTTGAGTTTTCTTAAATTAGACAACCAAACAAAACCGTTAAATAGTGTAAAACTTGTTAACATAGAAAGAGTATACATAGATTAGCACCATCCTTTTCCAATGTCTCCACCATAAGTACCGATGTGGTCGACGCATTTAACACCGCCACTAATGCTCCACTTTTGCCACCAAGGCGTCCACCATGAATGCACCTGCCACCGCCACAAGCGCTCTAGTATGATCACCACAACATGCCCACCAACGTCATAGTCACCTTTTTGCTAGGATTTAATTTCATAATCATTTGGTTGGGAAATACATCATTTTACCACCAGCACTATAGGATTAATGTAGTATAATGTTGACGATTTATAAGTGCTTAAAATATTATCCAAAAGCATGATAATAGAAAACGTTATATGAGATGGTCAAAAATTTGAAGCCATATAACAAGTGATATCATCTTGGGAAAAGAAGATTGCCCTTTTGAAATATTCATAGGAGTTTACTTTTTAAATCTTTTTTTATTATTATGATCTTTGTATTTAAAAAAACAATTTTGTTCCTTTCACTAACAAATCTCGTGTATGACCATAATTAATATATTAGTGGAATCTTAATATATTTTTGACTTGTTCATAGAGAAATGTATTTAAGGCTTTTACAAATCATAAAAATTTGATCAAACTTCTTTGTTTGGTTGAAACTTCGTTTAAATATATTTAAATTCCTACAACCTTTGACATTATTATATTATGACTAAATTTAGGTTGTGGGTTGTTCATCCGTGTGGTGGCAAAAACTTACGTACAATATTATTTTTACGAAACATACAATAAGAGTTTCTAAACTTTAATAACTACATGCACTAGACGTAAATCCTTCGTTATTTTGTTAGGTGAAGGTTCATTTGAGAATAAAATTTAATTGAGAATAAAAATAATAAAGCGTAATTTTGTAACACATTAAATAGTTTTTTTCACTTATCTCATTTATTATCATTTTTTACTAATAATTAGTCATAAAAATTATTATCCTTCACACTAACTTTTTTTTGCCTACATACATCAAAAGTTATCCTACATATTTCGAAATTCATCCTACACGTTGAAATTTATCATACACAACTTGTAATTTATCATACACAACTCGTAATTTATCATACACTTTAAATTATTTAATTCTATTTTTTGAGAAAATATATATTTTGAAGATAAGTTACAAATTATTTAATATGGTTAGCTATTAAAGAGGAAGACTTCAAATTAATAACCTATGTAGATTTATTAATCTACACTTATAGTAACATTAAATACTTATATTAAATGAAGTAAAATAAAACATTATTATTGGTTGAAATTTCTTCTTTTTTCTTTCTACAAAAAAATTCTTTTCATTTGAACTCTCTACTATTTTGTTAAGTATTATATATGAGGCCTCGATATCGTTGGCATTGTAATGGACATATTTTTCATTTCCGCGTTAAGAAAATAAATGCATGTGATTGCAAAAACCTTCCTGGATCACATGTGTTTTTAAGTGGCTTTAAAAGACAACCACCAATCACCACCTTCAAAATCCAACAAAACCACCCTCTACTACCATCCTGTAAAACCCTCAAGATCCGTTATCATCACCATCCAGATCAACCACCACCACGCACCAAATTTTACGTTGTTCCTGAAATTAAATTTGCTAATAAAAAATGAATAAGGGAAGTAAAAATATGTACACAAACTCTGTCATAGAAACAAAAAGATATTTATTCAATAAAATCATTTACTAGAAGTTGTAAAATAATGTGGGTTAGGCCAGTTAAATTTAAAGGGTATCGATCAACAAATACCAGGTAAAGTTAAAGCTATCATCCCATGGATCCAAGTTTGAATAGAAATTCATCAACACTTTTACAACAATCCTTGATATTTTCATGATTTGGTTCGTAGCTTGTGTCTAATTTTAGAGCAATTACTTCACCATGTTCCTCGCTAGTATATTTTTTTTTGCTATTATAAGCAATTGTTTCCGTTGATTGTAATACGTTACCCAATATAATGGTCCCAATGAAACACACTAACTTTTTTTTGTAACTGCTAACTTCATTAAACAACTAGCAAGACGCTAGCAAAAGGATTACGAAGAGAAATTGAAATTACACCATTTGGAGCATGAAATACAACTTAACGGCAATATATTCTTTATCCATAAGTAGCTTAGAGACTTGATATCTTCAAGCAGCTTGACAACGCCTTTCTTTTTATCCAAAACCACTACCTCATTTCTATATTTCCATAAACACCACACACATGTTACTAGAGAATATATGTTGACTAGAAAGTTGTTGGAGTGCTCTCTGTAGCCCTACCAAACGAGATTTACTAAGGTTTTTAATTGTGATATATTGACAAAGAGCTTTGGAGTAGCATACCTAAAGAATTGGATGGTGTTGCTTATGTTTTGGCCAAAGATGTGAAATTTTGAGTCAACAATATGAATTGTTCACATAAATCAATGGAAAAACAATGACAAACAATTTGAAAGGTTCCATCCTTATTAAGTTAGGTTAAATATTTTGGTCCAACTTTCAAGAATGAGAAATTACAAAACAAGTTCTTAAGATCCTCATCCTTTGAAGCTATACGCTTTTGTCATCGGGAACTCCATTGATTTTAAGAATCTAACCCTTACTCGGTTTTATGGCATGCTGAAAACTTATGAGTTGGAATCCATAAAATAAGGTTAGTAAAGGGGGAGGCATATTGAATAGTATACTCCCGGTTTTGCACATTTGGTGACATTAACAAATTTAACAGCATCGCATGCTTGCTTAGAATACACCGCCAGTTCCAACACTCTATATTCAACCATCTATAACATTTGAAGAATGCTTTGTTGATGAAGATCCTATAGTAATTTTTATATCGGTAAGGATTTTTTAAAACTTTTTTGAATAGTAAAACTAAGTATGCAATATGCAATAGTGAGATTGTAAGTATATGTATGTACGATTAAATAAATACATAAAAACAAAGACGATGACAGACTAATGGCAGGTAGACGAGCAACAAGTTGCGTCGCTACCCCTTCTGAATAGCAAACCCTACTTCTGAATGGCAGGTAGACGATTACAGACTAATCAGTCCAGACGATATTTGGAGATGGACTCTTAATGCATCAAATGGCCATGTTGACTTTAAGAGTTAAGAAATTCTACAAGAGAACTTGTGGAAACGTCCAACTACTTACTAGCTATTTGAGAACTGGCCTGAATAAGTCCAAAGAAAAATGTTATAGCTATTAGAGCATTGTTAGTCAGTTCTTTTAATATCTAATGGAAAACACTTTAGGGATCATGACATATCTGACAATCCAGTAGTGGTTAGAGATGAAGAAGAAGCCATCTTGATCGGTTCCCGTTTACGGTGAGCAGTTAGGATGGAGAGGGATGATAACAGATTGTATTGAGGGGAGCCGTAAACATTTTGGTGTGGTTTTAGGGTTCCCAATAACCTGTATTTATATGCTTCACCCAAGGGGAAACCCTAATTAACTAGTACGGGCCTTTATGTCCATCAAATAAAGCCCAATTAATTTTATAGGGATATTACGGTAAATAGATCTGGTTATCAGATAAATGATCAATAAGGGCACCATAAATCTATATATACATATATATATATATATATATATATATATATATATATATATATATATATATATATATATATATATATATATATATAAATGAGATGGATTTGGGCCATGTGCCATGTGATTTTGAAGTTTTTTGATGATGTGGCAACCTATGGTTGATGTGTTTTGTAAGTTTGGGAGGGAATCCATTCTCAATACATAAACTCTTTAATCCACGCGGGATCCGGCTTTCTTAGGGTCGGAGTTTGGGTTTTTTGTAGATAACGGATCTACTATAAATACCTATTTAACAAACAACGCATCTGTCTTTTTCACAATTCAACTTTTTTGAAACCCTAATCTCCCTTTGCCTCATTCACTACCGCCATGACCATCCTGCAATTCCACGAGATGATGGCATCTAGATAGAGTAAATATACCCCAGTCCCTCGATATGCATCAATCTCCAATGGCAATGAAGTCACTGATGTGTACGAAGGCCGTACTCGGCGACAGTGATGCACGCTTGAATGTGACGACACTGAACCCTAAACCACTAACGATGGTGCGATTCATTTTTAATGTTACTTTCTGATTTCGTTTGATCTTTCATGTTCAGTTCAAATTTTTGTTTTGTTTTTTTGAATATGTAGTGATGAAATTAGTTGGGTTAATTTGTGTGTTTTTTATTTGGTTCGATTTGATGATTTAAGTTTTCATATTATGAATTGATTCGTTGTCATTTTTGTTTATTGTTGATCTTGTTAGTCGATTAGGTGTTTTTGTCTTCAACATCCGTAAACCAGCTTGCTAATTTCTTTATTTACCCTTGGTGTTTTGCTTGGTAATTATTAATCGGTTTTGAGGCGGAAATCAGGTTCGAAAACCAGTAGTAACAACACATAGTATGGAATTGATCTTTTATTTAGTTTGTAAAATGATATGGCTCTTCTTTATGTATAATTAATAGGTTGAAGAGCTTGACTCGAAGCCATTTTCAAGTCCCACGGATATTTAGTTTTTTGTACCAACGTTTGTTTTTCTTGATTATAGGCCAGAGGTATGAACTACTTACACAGAAACCCGCCAATTGTACACAAAGACCTCAAATCTTCAAATCTTCTTATAGACAAGAACTGGTCAGTTAAGGTAGTGTTTCACTGAGTAACACCATTTAAATGATCTGATATTTGTTAATTATTGTTATTTTTAATAATGAAGCAAGCTAATATAGCATGATATTGATCAGGTTGGGGATTTCAGTCTTTCAAAATTGAAGCATGCAACCTTTTTATCTGCTAGATCCGGGGGAGGGACAGTAAGAACATTCTCTTTCGTTATTTTCTCGGTGAAGTGTCAAAACTGGAAAAAAAATTATTGAATGTGGTTATGTCTTTTGCAGCCTCAATGGATGGCACCTGAAGTTCTTCGTAACGAACCTTCAAACGAGAAGTAAGATTCAGTTAGCATCTTGAAATTAGTCATTTGAGAATATGAGTTCCAAGATAATATAAACTTTTAGTGCATACAACATTTTAATCGTTTTATTTCAAAATAATATTACTTTTGAAAAAAGTATACTATTTGACACGCCAAAAAAAATTATAAAAAATAAATTATTGATTGATGACAGAAAGTTCTTCGGGTCATCCCAACCCGAAACATTTGAGAATATGGTTGTCTTTAAAAACAAATAGCGTTGTTATTATTATTTTTATTATTTTGTTTTGATTATTTTTGGGTGAGTTGGGATTGGAGTTTGAGGATTATTGATTCATCTTCTTCATTAGATGAATCTGATGGTGAAGTATATGTATATCTTCTTAGTGTTGCAAGTGTACGCCGTTGTTGGTTCTTTGGTTGTTCAAGAATCTTCAGGTGATCATTTCCATTTTTACCCTTCTCAAAGTTTTGACTTTTTTTTTTATCTTATGATTTAAATCTAGCATGATATTGATTAGGTTGGGGATTTCGGTCTTTCAAAATTGAAGCATGCAACCTTTTTATCTGTTAGATCCGGGGGAGGGACAGTAAGAACATTCTCTTTCGCTATTTTCTTGGTGAAGTGTCAAAACTGGAAAAAAATTATTGATTGTGGTTATGTCTTTTGCAGCCTCAATGGATGGTACCTGATGTTCTTCGTAACGAACCTTCAAACGAGAAGTAAGATTCGGTTAGCATCTTTAAATTAGTCATTTGAGAATATGAGTTCCAAGATAATATAAACTTTTAGTGCATACAACATTTTAATTGTTTTATTTCAAAATAATATTATTTTTGAAAAAGTATACTATTTGACGCGGCCAAAAAATTATAAAAAATAAATTATTTATTCATGAAAGAAAGTGCTTCGGGTCATCCCAACCCGAAACATTTGAGAATATGGTTGTCTTTAAAGACAAATAGCGTTGTTATTATTATTTTTATTATTTTGTTTTGATTATTTTTGGGTGAGTTGGGATTGGAGTTTGGGGATTATTGATTCATCTTTTTCATGAGATGAATTTGATGGTGAAGTATATGTATATCTTCTTGGTGTTGCAAGTGTACGCCATTGTTGGTTCTTTGGTTGTTCAAGAATCTTCAGGTGATCATTTCCATTTTTACCCTTCTCAAAGTTTTTTTTTTAATCTTATGATTTAAATCTAGCCATTTTTGGACGCCCGTTTGGGAATTTTTATTAAATCTTATGACGGTTAGGTAGTTTCTTGATCATGTTGCATGTGTTTGAGTTGCATTACTGATAAATCTTGACATTTTCTTGAAATCCCATTTGGGCATGTTTGATTATCTCTTGATTTATGTGCTTGAGCTACGTTACTGATAAGTCTTGATGTTGTAAATTGTTATATAAATTTTTGTGATTCGTTAATTGTGGTAACAAGCTTATATATGATCATCAGATTTGAAATCACTCTTATTATTTTCAAAAGGTCCCTAAAGTTGATCACTTTTGAGAAATTTAGAACAGTAGATTCATCATCTTGAAAACTCATATGGGAAATTTCCTACATTCTAATGTGGGTCTGGTAGTTTCTTGATTATATTGTTTGTGTTTGTGTTTAAGGACATTTCTGGTAAATCTTGAACCTAATTAGTTGTTATTTTTCTATGATTATTAAATGTGGGATTATGTAAATAAAATGTGAATTGGGTTGATTTATAAATAAGGGTTTGATGACGAGATGATTTTTAAATCTTTGTAATATAAGGGAAATCTTATATCTATATCTATATATCTATATATATTAATAAATGAGATGATTTGGGCCATGTGTCATTGGACGATAGAGCACTTTTGCTTATGTGGCATCCAATGGTTGAGTAGAGGGTGATTTTTGGAGGGAATCCGTTCTAAATAACACATTTTCTTCTTGGACGCGGGATCCGTTTTATTTCGGGGCATACCATACTCTTTATGACACATTAATTATTATTTCTATAACTGATGCATTGCATATATATGCATTGACCGAAAAGAAGTCAAACTGAAGCAAGATAGAGTCCTCTTTAACTTTACCTACCGATTGAGGTCAAATTTGATGTGGGTTGCATTAGTTTTCTTAAAAATTTAAGCGTCAATGTTACAATTCTGGTATGTTTGTTTGTTTGGGATTCATTATTGAGCCTAAAGTCATAAACTAAAGTTGGTTATGTAAGTTTTGTCAAATCTAAACGCTCTAATTAGTTGGTTTGAGCCCAAAAGGTCAAAATATCTTCATGATATATAATGTTACTTGAAATTGTTACAATGTTATGTGCATATCTTATGAAAAACTTATGGGAAACTTACCTGGTAATTGTGATCTTCAGGTATGTTGGGAATTGCTTCGGGAAGTTTGTACGTTGAAAAACCTTTGTTACACAATCACCGGCATATACCGATGAATGTGGATGACTATTTATGAGTATGTCGAGTCCTAGAAAGAAAGGTCAACATGATTATATAAATCACTAAGTTATGTGCACTTTTAACTTTGATTTTTACTGTTTTACTCTAAATTTTCGTCAATTTTCGGCAGCAAATTTTAGAGATGATGATAATTGTGAGCAGCACATCTTAGCCGGAGCTGCTGCTATTCGTAAGACATTAAGTTGTTTGGCATGAAGAAAATAGAAACCACCAAAACCCCAATAAATCATTTTGATTTGTGAATCCAGTAAGTGTGATGTTATGCAATTGGTTTATAGGAATCTAATCATATGTCTACATATTATTTATCAAATTTTTATACAGGTATTACAAAGTAATTTAAGAGATCCCCTTTTGCAACGTTGGATTGATGATGGCATCCATATCTATCAAAGTGCACTTGTGTTCGTTATTTGAGAAAGACTTTTCTAATTTGACGTTGCCGGTCATCCGGTATGCTCAACTCTTTTTATTGCGAATGAGTCATTTTGGTTTGGCTATAATCTCAAACGGGTCAAATATTTTTTTACTTGTTAAAATAGGATGTGGGTCAAGTTGGAAATGCCTACATTTCCTTTGGGCAATGTCCATTTTGGTTTGGGTATAATCTCAAATGGGTCAAATAATTTCAATTTTTTTTGTGTTCGTGGGATATTCCAGCTTTTGGAAGCAAAATCTCATAATTATGCCATTGTATTTGTTGGTGCACTACATCTGCTGATTACGTCTTGTATCGAGTCATTGTCTTAGAACGTTAGATCTGGGCTCGAAATACGAGAAATAGTGAGATTGTATAGGTTTTAGATAGTTGGGTCGCTCTTAGAGTCAAATTTAGGTTCATGGATCGCTCATTGGACCATTAAGAGTTTGGACCGCTCGAGCGGACATGTTTGGACCGCTCGAACGGCAAACCAGCTTGGACCGCTAATATGGCTTGTGTGTTGGACCGCTTTAGTGTCAACAACATGGACCGCTCATTGGACCATGTCCAATAAGCGGTCCCAGCACTCTATATATAGTCCAAAAGGCGATCTCAGTTAGAACGGGTGTGTGGAAATCGTACCGAAGTTCTGCCGGTACGAGATTTGAACTGTAAACGTTTGAAATCAATAAACAAGTAGTTAAAAGTGATTTGCCTGCTGTTTCTACCTTAGTTTCTTGTTATTCCGCACCTGAAACCAAGGAGAAAGCCTCTGAACGACTCGTGCGGGTCAGCACACGATCCTACAATTGGTATCAGAGCACAGGAGGAGGTTCTCTACAGAAATCAGCCGGTTTTTGTCATTTTTTCTTACTTCTACATCTTCTTTTTCTGATTCGGGAAGATTTCACGGTCGGAATTCGTTCAAAATCTCAGGGATTGTGCAAAATAGTACCGTGACAAATCCTGGAAAGTTTCGGATTAAAATTTAAAGTTTAACTGGGTGAAATGTGGATTTGATTATGGACCGCTCGATCGGACTACTCTGAAATCGCTTATCCGGACCAAATCAAGGATCGCTCTTCTGGTCGGACCGCTTATTCGTATGTATTTGGATCGCTCATCCGGACGGTTGAACCGCTCATTCGACCGGTTCAGGCTCGCTTATTCGGACGTCTGAACCGCTTATCCGACTGGATCAGGCCCGCTTATCCGGACAACTTCTCGAACCGCTTATCTGGACCGATACTGAATCGCTTATTCGGACATTTGGTGGATCGCTTATTTGGATCGCTCATCTGGACAAACTTGGTTCGCTTATTCGTCACAGTGTTTGAAAAACGTGTTATTGAATCATGGATTTCAATCTCGTTAACAGGACTCAAGAAACACTTGATAGAATAATAATATTAAAGAATGATTTTGATTCATTTTCAGGTTTTCCAGGAGAGAGTACAAGAAGTGTCATTGAGAGATACAAACATCTTGTTCGTTCAATGTCTGATTTAAATATTACAAAAGAACCAAAAGAGTGGATTGAAAAATTTATCAGTGCGTTACCGAAAGAAGAATGGGAAGATTATGTCTTGAACTTGAAAAGTTCTAGAGAATTTTCTCAACTGACAATTACTCCACTCATTAAAAGGATTGAAGAACAGATGGAGATCAAAGATAAGAAAAAGAAAGAAAAAGCAGTAAAAGTCAAAGAATCTGGGAAGAATGAATCGTCAAGGTCTGCTTCAGTATGTTCAAAGTGTCATAACTTCAAGACAGTCAATGACAAACTTGTGAAGGATGCAGAAAGTTTGACATCTGAAGTTAAAAAGTTGAAACACGAGAAGCATACTGCTGAAAAACAGATTCTTATAGTTCAGAGTATTTGTGAGAAGCTGAAAGCCGAAAATGTTAAACTGTTGGATAGTGTGAACAGTTTGACATTAGAGAACAAAGGTTTGAAAGAAAATGAAAAGGTGTTTGAAAACAAACAGAAATCATCTGAAAATGAAGATTTCTGGATAAAATTGGAAAACAAAAACGTAAAAGCGAATGAATCAAAATTTCAGGAACAGATAAAAGTTTTGATGAATGAAAAATCTGTTCTTGAAAATTTGAAGACTGAGAATGAGAAAACTATCAAGTCTCTTTTTGGGAGAATATCTCAGCTTGAAAGTGAAGCTGAGAATTCGAGGAACAAAATTGATGAACTTGAGAAGAAATTGAAAGGTTTTGTGACTAAATCTGACAGTTTGAGTTTTCCCTGTCCAAAACCACTCAATTCTATGCCGATAAGTGAAAAGATTGAAGATTGTGATGAGAAAACTGATGATGAAAATGAGGAATTTTATTCAACAGATGAATCTGAGACAAAATCTGATGCTGAAATTAAGAAAAAGGAGAAATTTTTGAAATTAAAAGAAAAATTTCAGAAAACTGTTTTACACTCGACTGAAAAGGGAGAATGCTCTAAGCAGAAACCTGTGAAGAAGATTGTAAAACAGAAACAAAAGATTAAAAATGAAGAAAAAATCTCATCAGTTCAATCATCCAATCACAATCAAAAATCAATAGATTTAAAAATTAAAAATTCAAAAATTGCTGGGTGCAGGACAGATCATAGTGCTTCAAAGTCAAATTCAGCAAAGGTGAGGAAGGAGTATCACCAAGCCAAACAATGCTTTGATCTGAGCATTTAGACTAAAAATGGTGATAGGTACGATAACAGAATGTGTTATAGTTGTGGATATCACGGACACATTGCTGTTAACTGCCGATATTGGAGATATGAGACCAGGAGATGCTTTAATTGCAACATCAAAGGTCACATTGCCAGAGATTGCCCAAGGAAATCAAATGAAAGATTGAGGGTTAATTCTCTTAAAACGGCAAAGATTCCAGTCAAAGTCAAGCCCCAGGAACAGAAGGTTTTGAAACCTAAAGTTCAAGAACAGTCAATTCCGGAAAAGAAAGTCAAACTTTCACAGGGGCAGAAAGACAGACTGAGGAAAAAGAGGAAGAAGGCGAGAGAGTATCTCGAGAAAATTTTGTCCTCGGGTTCACGGGATAAACAGAATAAAAGTTCTGATGAATCGACTCCTTCAGTTGCAAAAACAAGCAAGACGAATTCATCAGATACAAATCTGAGGACAGAACAGAGAGAGAAGAAGAAGGAAAAGGTCGGCGATGATCTGACAGATCAAAGTCGGACAAGCCACCTGCAGGCAATGATTCTGGTATGGTAAAACCAGAGGAGCCATTGGTTAAGGTAAAAGTTGAGAATTCTAGTTTAGCAATGGATGATGCAAATTTTCCACCATTGTTGAGCAAGAATTCAAAATCACCCAAGGTCAGTCAGGCTTGGGTGAAATTGTTTAAATAGAAAAACCTGACTTGCCGGAGATCCCAAGATGGTATCGTGGATCATGAATCGGCACATTTCTTGAGAAATTTCACGTTGGTGATTTTTCGATTTACATGTGGTAAATCAGGGACATTAATTTGTACTTGATTTTCTACTGATGGTTTATGATAAAACTGGAAATGATAAATCTTTAAAAGGTTTGAAGAAAACAAGATGATGAGATAACCCCGAATCTACGAATGGTTTGAACACAAACTAATTTTTCCGGAAAAACCATTTTGATTAAAACAAACTTAAGTGTTTTGAAATCATAATGGGAAAATAGTTTGTTGTGAGGGGGAGTTCTGATTGTTTTTTTGCACGAGAATGGTGAATTGAGGTAATTCACATAATGTTGTCAAATTTTTGTATAGTTTGTTTTTCAATTTTTCCTCAGAAAATCAAAATTGAAACATATTTTGATTTTAGGGGGAGTAAGAAAATTTTGAAAAATTTAAAAAAATTGAAAAATGAAAATGAGTTTTGTTGCAAAAAGAGGAGATGATAGTACATCGGTGGACTATCACAGCATGCTAGAGATTTGTAAAGACAAAATTGTTTTTAAACAAGTCTTACTAATGATGTGTCAGTAGGCTTCACACAGTTAGTAAATTGTATTCGAGATATAAACATAAAATCAAAACTTACTTATTTTGTGGGGAACACTACTTGGATATATAGGTAACCCCTGAAATCTCGTTTGAAAGGTTTCTTATTCTGGAATACTAGGTTCTTGTACTCAATTGATGTCTGGGGTATTATTCCGGGACTTCTGCTGAACGGTAGTTCTGACCTAGTCCCTGGCTAATACTTTCTTCATATGCTTGAAACATAGCATAAAGCCCTCAGCTGATTAGACAATAAAATTGATGATCAGTTGTTGTAGCTGAAAAGATCCTCTAAAGGGGACCCACTGCTAAGTCGAAGCTGATATCTCTCTGCTGAACGGAAGTTCTGACCTGAGATCCCTCAGTTCTCGCATTTTTCCCCTAATTTATATACAGATATCATTTGTAGTTATACTTACCTGTAGATCAGAATATTGGGATCTGGATACGGGAGTATATTCAAGAGGTGGGACACTCAAATAAGTTTAAGTGCTAATACATTAAATACGTATCTTGAATCAATTGAAAATTTGTGTAGAGGTTTAAGTGGACAACAATACTGACAATCAGAAGTAAATTTGTTTTTAACATTTGCTGATTAATCAAGATCAACGGTGTTGGTGATATGTCTCAAAAACCGATATGATCCTCTTGCACAATCTCTCAAAAATAGTGTTCATTTCTGTTTTTCTATAAATTCAAAAATCCAAAAATATTGTATTTTTGTTTGATATTTGAAAATTACAAAAAGATTTTCGACAACAGAGTGTGAAGAACTGATATTTGACATTTCAAGTGCTAAACATGTTGAACTTGTGGTTTGAGAGAGAGTGTAAAACTGTGAAGATTTGAAATGCAAATTTGGTTCATTAACTTGATGAATAAGTTGAATGGTAACCTACAGTTTGATCTTCATAATTTTTCTTATATGATTTGCTGATTCATTAAGTTGAATTGCAAATTGTATTAGTTTGTAATAGTATGGTTGAGTTTTGCAGGTTTCTGATCCTGTTGCTACGAATAGCCAGGAGATACATCAGAACCAGAGGAGAGCTTAAACAGAGAAAGCCAGGAGTTGATTTCAATGGTGATAACGATTTCCAGACAGAGATCTCAGCATTATGATAGGGGGAGTCTGATGAAAGTTAGAGCCAGAGAATGATCCAGGCATATGATTCCAGGAAGGAATTCCTGAAGAAGATATTATTCCAGGCTGAGTTCCTGAAGATTGATAGAATGACAAAGAAAGAGAAGTCCGAAGACTGATCAAGACTGAAGAACTGAAGATAGCATTGTTGTGACTCGATAGTCGACTCCATCAACATCTGAGGGGGAGTCTGTTGGTGCACTACATCTGCTGATTACGTCTTGTATCGAGTCATTGTCTTAGAACGTTAGATCTGGGCTCGAAATACGAGAAATAGTGAGATTGTATAGGTTTTAGATAGTTGGGTCGCTCTTAGAGTCAAATTTAGGTTCATGGATCGCTCATTGGACCATTAAGAGTTTGGACCGCTCGAGCGGACATGTTTGGACCGCTCGAACGGCAAACCAGCTTGGACCGCTAATATGGCTTGTGTGTTGGACCGCTTTAGTGTCAACAACATGGACCGCTCATTGGACCATGTCCAATAAGCGGTCCCAGCACTCTATATATAGTCCAAAAGGCGATCTCAGTTAGAACGGGTGTGTGGAAATCGTACCGAAGTTCTGCCGGTACGAGATTTGAACTGTAAACGTTTGAAATCAATAAACAAGTAGTTAAAAGTGATTTGCCTGCTGTTTCTACCTTAGTTTCTTGTTATTCCGCACCTGAAACCAAGGAGAAAGCCTCTGAACGACTCGTTCGGGTCAGCACACGATCCTACAGTATTCTTTTTTGAAACCTTTAGGAATTAGAGGTGCATTTCGTATCATCTTTTCAGGATATACTTCTTCTTTTTTCTAAAATATATGATATTTCTTTTGTGGATCAATACGAGTACGTGCTCATTAGTTCTTGATTATGAATATAATGTTATCATGATTTATCTAAAAACGAATTAGTAGCTTTCTGTTGGGTACACATACCTCTTTGTCAAATTCTAAATATGATGTTTTTATATGTTTTTTTTAAATATACAACAAACAATTTTTTCTACCTGGAAGGATGTTGCAATTAAGGTTAGGTTGTATGTTAAGCGATCTCGCAAAGCTACATACCGGCTGGTTAGTTTCTTGATGATCTACCCTTATAAAATGATTGAATTGATATTTACCAATGTTGTCTTAATAATTCTTGAAAAATGGATGAGCATGAGATAGAAGATATCATAAATCTCATATCTAAAATGGAGGTAAAGCATCCATCGGCTTTGCTTGCAAGTTGACCATTTGGATTTAATACATGTGAAAGAAATATCCAGCTTAAACGTTATCTTTAAATTTCTATAGTTGGCTTTGAAAGGTAAATTTATTTGCAATAGCATATAAAAAATATTTTCTTTTATGATTTATGGACCACTTCTTTACTATTTTTATGCGTTTCAGAATAAAGAATAAAAAATCACTGCTGATTGTAGCCGAAGATAATGAAAGTGAGGCCCTAGCCACTCTCATTCTTAAGAAAATATGTGCTGGCATCAAGGTATAATTTCTTTTTTTTTTCCTCTCTGTTTAAGATCAAAGCATAACTGTATGCGGAATTTTTGATTCTTTTTTTTTAATAATTTAGTTGATTGGGTATTGTTCTATCTTTCTAACGGGTCAAACGGGGAAGCAGAAAATAGCTAGAAGGATTGAAAGCTGCCAAAAGTGTATTTTAGTATGTATTTTTTTTTGTGAAAATCCAGATAATCTATAAAAGTTATGGTTTATACAAAAAGTGGTTTGAGCTAGCCTAACCTTCCTACAAAAATTACACGCTCGATCAACCTATTTTGCCACTCTTAAAATAAATCAATTTTTGTGTCTTGTGATTTGCGATTGAGATTTGCAAGCTCTGCTATTTGGGAAACCAAGGGCAAATTAAGAACGTAACTTGATCAAAACTACAAGTGTTATTTAACTTATTTTAGTACCTGAGTTTTGGTCATTTAATCCAAATTGGATATGTGTTACCGCTTATAGTCTTTCGTTGTTTGCGTCTAACAACAAGGTTGGTGTCAAACATATTATCTTAATAGCCAAAACTACACCAGATGCTTTCTCCACGATTTCATTCACATGACAATCTCTATTATATCTATATATCTCTTTGTTAACGCACATCAGCATCTTTTCAACTTGCAAAATAAAACGGATCATATAGCAGTTTACCCTGAGTACTCAAATCATTCATTTCAATTATGGCAACTTCCACATGTTCCAACCCGATTTCATTAAAGGTTCTTGCATCAATAAAATAGCAAATTATAGTTTCTACATAAAAGCACAGATGACATTTCTTTAGGAATAATAAGCCTTTCGTCAAGTTTCAATATAATTTTATTGTGGTTTGTCTTAACCTTTAATATACTTTAGTTAATACAAGCCTTTAGTTAAGTTTCAATATAATTTTATGGCAACAATTTTGTAACCAAAACGTGTTGTGATACTGTGCAAGATGGAGTGGTAGTTGAACCTGGCAATGTTGGCAAAGTGAAAAGACTCAAGTTTAGACATGGTTGTTTTGACTCTTTTATCTAAAAACGGGTTGACATGGTTTATTTTTTTCTTTTACGGGCCAATTAATTAAGCTAGAGAATTAACTAAAAAGGAAGCACGTCAAAGGGGTCATGAAAATCAAATGGGTATATGGACTTTTGTTCGACTCATGATTTTTACATTGTTTGTTTTGTTTTGGAAGGCGAGCACTCGATGGATAAAAAGACAAAATAATATTTTGGTAACTTTAATTTAAGTTTTTTTTTTATCACTTGCCGATTCATAAAACATACGTCAAATTGTGTCGTATTCATTTTATAACAAGTCACCCATATCCTGAACTACTTGCCGAATTAAAAATTTGTGGTGGAGATAAGGGAAAGAGGATACTTTAGAGGTTAAAAATGTTATTTATATACTTTTATTTATTGTAAATTAAATTTTCCTACCCGGAAAGTTTCCGGGTTATAACCTAGTTATTTATTAATAATTTACGCTAACATTCTCTCACTTGGGCGAGTGATCATTTATTATGAGTATTAGATAAGCCTGATCAGGCGTTAATACTCATTTTAGTTTTAAACCAAAATTGTAGTAGAAAAATACAGTCTTTGAGTCAGTTATTCAACTCAGGACCCCCATTAATCATACTACAATCCCAAATTTAAAACCTAAGCAAAGTAAGGATCAATTTATAAGTAAGCCCTTAAATGATGATTTGTATAATAATAGTCTTTACGTCATTAGGCTAGCGAAACGTAGTTAGAGACAAACAAATCAAATGAGGAAATTTTTATCATTAAACGCAAGTAAGTACAATATGCATTTAAATAAGGTGTTTACAAAAGCCCATCTTCAAAACATGTTCTTCGAATACTTTAGGTGGGACACCTTTAGTCATCGGATCCGCAAGCATATTTTCCGTACTTATATACTCAATACAAGCTTATTTTCCTCAACACGTTCACGTACGAACAAATACTTTGTATCAAGATATAATCTAGCTCCGGTCGAACTGTTATTGTTCGAGAAGTTAACGGCAGTTGAGTTATCACAGTACAGCTTCAATGGTCTAGATATGGAATTAACAACTTTGAGTCCAGTAATCAGATTCTTTAGCAACATTCCATGACAGGTAACGTTATATACAGCAATGTATTCTGCCATCATAGTGGATGTTGAAGTTAGCTGTTGTTTATGACTCCTCCATGAAATAGGCCCGTCGGCTAACATAAAGATATACCCTAAAGTGGATTTCTTGTCATCTTTGCATTTAGCAAAGTCAGAATCAGAATAACTAACCACTTCCAAAACGTCACTTCTTCTATAAGTCAGTTTATAGTCTTTCATCCCCTGAAGATATCGAAGCACTTTCTTCGCTGCTTTCCAGTGATCAAGGCCAGGATTAGAAAGATAACGGCCTAGCATCCCTGTAACATAAGCGATGTCTGGACGAGTGCAGACTTGAGCATACATGAGGCTCCCAACTACTGAGGCATAAGGTATCATTCTCATGTGCGCCTTTTCATCCTCAGTTTTCGGACATTGAAAAGAACCGAAAACATCTCCTTTAACTACTGGAGCTACAGAGGGAGAGCTGTGTTGCATGTTATATCGACTAAGGACACGATCAATGTAAGCCTTTTGTGATAATCCCAAAATTCCATTTCTTCTATCTCGGTGTATTTCGATGCCAATAACGTAAGAAGCCTCTCCGAGATCTTTCATGTCAAAGTTATGCGAGAGTAAGCGCTTCGATTCATGCAACATATCTAAGCTATTACTTGCCAATAAAATATCATCTACGTAAAGGACAAGTATAGCAAAATTGCTCCCACTCATCTTGAGGTAGGTGCATTGATCAACTTGGTTCTTCATAAAGCCTTTTTTCTTCATGACTTCATCAAACTTAAGATACCATTGACGTGATGCTTGCTTCAAACCGTATATGGATTTCCTCAGCTTGCAGACAAGATGTTCTTGACCTTCAGGTTTGAACCCTTCAGGTTGCTTCATGAACACTTCCTCATACAAGTCTCCATTGAGGAAAGCAGTCTTGACATCCATCTGATGCAACTCTAAATCAAAATGAGCTACTAGGGCCAAGACGATCCTTAAGGAATCTTTTCGAGAGACAGGTGAAAAGGTCTCTTGATAATCGATTCCCTCTTTCTGAGTGTAGCCCTTTGAAACCAATCTTGCTTTATATCGTTCAACGCTTCCATCCGGATTTAGTTTTGTTTTGAAGACCCATTTACATCCTACGGGTTTAACACCGTTGGGTAATTCAACCAAATCCCAAACGTCATATTTCTTCATGGAATCAAGCTCGTCAATCATAGTTTTGTCCCATTCAGAAGATTGATCACTACTAATGGCTTCATTGTAAGAGGTAGGATCGGTATACTTTCCATCATCTGATACGGCTTCAGCTAGGTAGATTTCATAATCATCAAAATTAGTGGGCCTTCTCGCCCTAGATGACCTCCTAGGTTGATTCTCAACTTCGACATTGGAGGGTCCTTCATTCTCAGTTACATGCGGAGCAACCTTTAATTCCTAATGAGTTGGAGGTGAAGTGACATGCGGTTCCGCATCGAGTACAAGAGGAGTAGTAATAGGAGGTAATGAAATGCACGAGTGTCTCCCCCCACGTCTTGTAATTCTTGTAAATCATTGTAAGGATTTTCACTGCTCCCACTGACCTTATGTCACACCCCGACCACGTAAAACAGGAAAACGTGGCGGAAACGTCGGGGAGTGTTGTAACAGAATTATTGTTTCACAACCATGGCATACAAAGTTATATTTTATTTATCAAACAAAAGTGAGATACATTGTCCCAAACAAGGAAAACAGAGTACATAACATGTTTTAACTAGCCTGAAAACACATGTCAAAATAGGTACGTCAGCATAAAAATGCCTGTGAGATACATAGGTTTTATGAAAATAGGATTCATGACTTAGGTTTTAGAAAATGTTAAATGAAAATTTGTCATGAATCTAGTCAAGTGTTTTCTTTTATAAATCGTTGGAAAAACAATAAAATCAGATGATATGTATATATAAAAGAAAGGTGTGTGGTTAATGAAATAACCAAGTAAAATGAGTTGTATAAAACAAACTGTTTTTGTAAAATAATGTCTTGTGATAAATATGTTATTTGTGAAAAATGTTATATGTCTAAATTGAAATGATTCAAATAATGCTACGATATGTAATATCACACAAGCACTTATATTTAGGAAGTACCAGCGGCGTATCCACCATGCTTGTATTATATTACACATGTATCATTACTTAAATCACTTAAACAAACCACCAATGTATAAAGTTCCTGTTAAACCAATTGTCAAAAGTTCTTGTATAAACCATGTCAAATGTTAAAAGTCAAAATGTAGTCATGTAATGTGTAACAAATGTTATGTATGGTAAGTAAAATGTGTTCACTTAAACCAAATGTAAAAATGTACAAAACAAAGTATTTTGAATATATCAAAAAGTTGTGTTTTGCAAAATAAATGCATATTTTACTGATACAAACACTTATGCGGTAAGTTAAACGTGTACATTCAAGCCTTGAGACAGAAGGATAACCCAAGAGTAAAGGTTATCAAAAGAATGTTTTCGGATTCAGTCATTCCTTTCATCCAAACAAACCTAGGATGTCAGGAACGGGATTTGTCAAGTCCTATGGTACCATTACTTACTACCGAGCGGCGTAGCTAATGTTAATGAACGTATTTAAGTCCCGTTTGTACAAAACATGTTATATGAAAACAATGTACTAATATCTGAGCGTATATATCCTGAGCGTATATATCCTGACTAATATCTTGCTTTTGACTGTTTGCTTGTGATCAGGATACTGGATCGGGATATTGGTAACATCCTGGGCGACATCCTGGTGTTAACTAAATAATCCACGTGCAGGTAAGAAGCTGTAGGTCACTAACGGTCAGATGGACTTCTTCTCCTAGAGACTCGGGCAAATCAGTTATTTGAGAGACGTTGGACCCGAAAGACCAGGTCTACAACGTTCAAGTGGGGAATATCCGCCGGATCCCGGTTTAATAGGATAGTTTGTTACATTTCTTTTACTATAAATAGATGCGGCGGATCAGATTAAGGCACGCAACTTTACACTCACACTCTTTCGCACACTTTAGCTCTCTAGCTTCTAGCAAACACTGCACACAAACACTTGTACTCGAGTTACATTGTAACACCTAGTTGATCCGCATTACATCCTGCACTGCATCCTCATATTTGAAGTAATAGAAGAACAAGGCAGCTGCGATTGTCAGCTCCCGAGGTTTTGTGCCGGCGATCTAGATTGATCAAGGGCTTTCCTCGTACATCACGTGTCAACCTTTACTTTTTTTGCTCATTGTTTGATCACAGATACAGCTCTATATCCTGAGCCGTATCCTGAAACTGTTTTTGCAATTAATTTGATTAACACTTTTTCGACACTCATTTCTAGCACACTACCTCACTTAACTAATTTGATCACTTAATTGCTTCGGTAATTTTTGACCAAAACAATTTGGCGCCCACCGTGGGGCAAGTGGTGCTATTTTTGCTAAAAACTTAAGTAAAATCATTACTCGGTTTTCTATTGTCAACACTTTTTGCTACATTGTTTTCAATGGCCTCGAGATCAAACATGAGCTCTTCCACCATGTCTGCTACAACCTCTGCAACAATTGGTTCGGTGCTTCCACCTCCCCCTCCACGAATGCAAACTTTTTCACACGGAACTGAAAGTCATGTGGCTCGGGATGTTATCCCCGCTCCCAGTACCCAGGGATCTGGTCCTGTTTTGGCTTCTAATGATGAAATTCTGAATTTGTTTGGTAGTGTACAGGAATAGATAAGGCAGCAGCAGGAAATTAATCGGATGCTGATAAGAGAGATACAACCCTTGAAATCCGGCCCAAGTAGACCTGCTGAAGAAACTGTCACTCCTTTGCAGCCTAGAGCTTTGAACTTCAGTTCTGCAGTTTACACTAAAGATAACCGGGGGAATATCGTGCCAAGCCATTCTCAGAATCATACTCCTGAGATACCCTCCTCGGTCAGGATGTCAACTGTGAGGAGCTCAAGATACGCTTCAGGATATGGCCAGAATCCTCAGACCGGTAACACGTTAAATAATAATACTCTTGCTACTAACAATAATGGGTCTTTGCATGATGCAGGTATGACGTCAACATTTACTAGGGAGCTTCAGAAATTGAAGGACATGATATCCAGTGTACCTTGAGTGGTCCAGCCAATTCCCGAAGTATCCCAAGACAGCCACAGGATATCCCGCTTTGCATATCCTATATGTGATGCTGAAATCCCAAAGAGATTTCAAACCCCTAACATGAAGTTGTATGATGGGACTACGGATCCTGAAGAGCATATTGCCCAGTATAGGGAAAGAATGGAGATTAACCCTATCCCTCCGGAGCTCAAGGAAGCATGCTTGTGCAAGGGTTTCGGATCTACCCTAACAGGATCAGCCTTAAAATGGCTGTTAAATGTTCCTCCTCACTCAATTACTTCATTTGCTCATTTGGTTAATTTATTTAATAGTCAGTTTTCTTGCAGCCGGAGTTTTGAGAAACTAACTAGTGATCTTTACAGGATAACTCAAGGACCTCAGGAATCCTTGAGGGATTACAGGAACAAGTTTAGTCGGGAATCCTTGGATATCCCACATCTTGATGTTGCGACAGCTGTGAAGGCTTTTAAGATGGGATTACAAAAAGATTCTCAATTCTATCAGGATCTTGTAATGAATCCCTGCAGGAATCTCGACGAAGCTCGTAACAGGGCCTTGAGATATATTAGCTTAGAAGATGACAAAAAGATTCAAGAGAGAATGAATTCTACCTCAACCTATGAATCAACCAACAGGAATTCAGAATCCTCGTATAAACCATATCGCTCTAAGCCATATGGCAGAAATGACAACAAGAAAGTGAATGCTGTTGAAGACGAGGATCCTGAAGAATATCCTGAATTATCTGAATACTACTTTTCTGTTAACATACCTGAGTTAATGTATGCTATGCAGGGTTTAGGAGACAAAGCTAGGTGGCCTCGAAAGAATCAACAAAAAGCTGATTGGAAGGATAAATCCAAATGGTGTGCCTTCCATGAAGATTTCAGACATGTGACCGAGGATTGCATTGCTCTAAGGAAAGAAATAAGCTACCTATTGAGCAAGGGGTATCTGAAGGATTTGCTGGGAAGAAAGAAGAATAAAGGGCAAGATCCTGAGAAGGATCCTGAATGCGCAGCATCAACCCCAGTAGATGCCAAAATAATTAACTTTATTTCAGGAGGATCTAACATTTGTGGGACTTCATATTCTGCGGCCAAGAGACATGCAAAGGAGGCTAAGACTGAAAGGGGAGACAACCCAGCCAGGATGACTACCCTTACGACTGATAAAGTGATCACTTTTGACAGTGATGACAGGGATACTGTGCAGGATCCTCACCATGATGCTCCCGTAATAACATTATATGTTGCTAACCATTTTGTACGCAGGATATTAGTGGATAATGGCAGCTCTGTCAACATAATTCAGCTGGAAACATTGAAGAGGACGAATGTATCTCCGATGGACATTACTTCGAAATCCACCGTGCTCGTTGGCTTCAGTAGGGAAGCTAGGAATACTGTAGGGGAGATAAAGTTACCAGTATATGTTGAAGGGGTCAACTCGATACAACGTTTTTGTGTGATGGACTCCCTATCCTGCTATAACATCATACTAGGCAGGCCATGGATCCATGATATGAAGGTTGTGCCTTCGACTTATCATCAGTGCATCAAGATCCCTACCCCTTAGGGGGTTGTCAAGGTTGATGGTGATCAGCAGGAGGCGAAGGAATGCTACTCATCCTCAATGAAATCATCTACCAAGCCTAATGCAGCATAACAATTAAAGATGCGGGCCAAGGATATTATGGAGGCTTCGGAGCAGGATGTAAAGAAAGTTATCCTGGATCAGGAGAATCCGGATATCTCGGTGCTCGTAGGAACCAATATCCCTCAGGATATTGAAAATCAATTGACTAATTTTTTGAAATGCAGGATGTCAACATTCGCATGGAAGCACGAGGATATGACAGGTATTTCCAAGGATATTATAACACATAAGCTCGGTATTGACAGGTCATTCAAGCCGGTCCACCAAAAGAGAAGGAAATTTGCTCCGGAGCGGAATGTGATCATCCAAGAGGAAGTTGAAAGACTACTAAGGAGCAAGATGATTAGAGAAGTGAAGTTTCCTAAATGGCTTGCGAATGTAGTCGTGGTACAAAAGAAAAATGGGAAATGGAGAGTTTGTGTAGACTACACAGACTTAAACAAAGCCTGTCCGAAAGACCCGTTTCCTCTACCTCATATTGATTCAATCCTAGATGCTACCGACGGCCACGAGATGTTGACCTTCATGGATGCCTCTTCAGGATTTCAACAAATCCAAATGGAACCCTCTGATCAGGAGGATACTCCTTTCATGACACCCACATGTATTTGATGTACTGCTATGCCCTTTGGTTCGAAAAATACAGGTGCAACATACCAGAGGTTGGTAAACATGATGTTTAAAGACAAACTGGGGGACACCATGGAGGTGTATATCGACGATATGGTGGTAAAATCTAAAAAGGCTGAGGATCACCTCCAGGATATTAAGGGAGCGTTTGATATCCTGGATCAATATAACATGAAACTAAATCCTGCTAAGTGCCATTTCGGAGTGGGGGCAGGAAAGTTTCTAAGATATATGGTGACCAAAAGAGGGATAGAGGCAAGCCCGGAGCAGATCAAAGCTATTCTGGATCTAAAATCACCTTCAAATATGCAGGATGTTCAACGATTAACAGGCCGAGGGGCAGCGTTGAACAGATTTATTTCAAGATCCTCGGAGAAGTGCGTGCAAGGAATTTTATGATATCCTCAAGAAAAATAAGAAGTTTGAATGGGGAGCAAAGCATGAAGCAGCTCTGCAGGATTTGAAGCAGTATCTTTCAACCGCACCCTTATTGATGAAGCCTGAGGATGGCGAACCATTATCCCTGTATCTCGGAGTATCATGGAATGCAGTAAGTGCCGTCCTTGTAAAGGATCATGAAGGTCAGCAGTATCCTGTCTATTATGTAAGTAAAAGTTTATTAAATGCTGAAACTAGATATTCTCATCTAGAAAAATTAATATTAGCCCTAGTTATGGCATCAACGAAACTTAGACATTATTTTGAGACACATAGGATTCATGTTAAAACCAACTATCCTATTAAAAACGTGGTAAAGAAACCTGAGATGTCTGGTAGGATGGCTAAATGGTCAGTGAAATTAAGTGCTTTTGATCTAGTATATGAGCCTAGAAATGCCATAAAGTCTCAGGCTTTAGCTGATTTTGTGGCTGACTTTAGTAGTGACATTCAAAATGAAGTAGACTTAGAAGTACAGCAGCTAGGAGAAAACTTAGAATCCTGGATATTATATACTGATGGTGCATCTAATGTAAGAGGTGTAGGTCTAGGTATACTACTAAAATCGCCACAGGGGGACATATTACCCCAGGCTATTAGGTGTGAATTTCCTACTACTAATAACGAAGCGGAGTATGAGGCTTTAATTGCAGGGTTAGAGTTGGCTAAGAATATAAATATCAAGAATTTGCAAGTATATGTCGACTCCTTGTTAATCACTAATCATTTTAATGGATCCTGTTAGGGGAGGATTCTCCAAAGATCAGTGATCCTCAATTACTGTTAGACTTAGGGATCCTTAATTCTGTCTGAATTGGTGATCCTCGGAGAGTATTGTAGGATCAGGATCCATGATCATCATAGTGATCCTTATACTAACAATTGTCTGCTTTGAATATGAAGTTGTTTTGCAGGAGTACGTGCTTGGACTTGGTCTTGGTCTTGGCGATATTCCTGGAGCATATTCCCTCTATATTCCGCACGTGCTTGGCTATTATGGACGTTATGGAGGTCGTGGAAGACTTGCACGAAATGCGGATAGTTAGTTAGCATAGATATTTTCTAAATTTATATGGGGATTGCGAGCTAGATTAGAACACTTGGCGATTTTTGGCTAAACACACACACTCGTAACTGCTCTTATTAGCTCTCAACTGTTTGTTCGGCGATTACACACTTTTTTGCACTTTACACTTTAGTGATCCATGTAACAAGCTCGCTATCATCCAAAGTTGTAATACATTTTCTGTTTAATTTGAGTTGGTGATCGGTAGTTTCCATCACCTGAGGTTTTTTATGCCGGAGATCAACTCTTGATCAAGGGCTTTTTCCTCGTATAAATCATTGTGTCACTTGTTCATTACATTTCTGAGTGATCCTTAATATTGTTCATTGATTCAAGCATCACACCTCACATCTAAAGATTTGGTTGCATTATCTTGGCTTGATTTTTGACCAAAATAGTTTGGCGCGCACCGTGGGGCAATTGGTGCTTCAATTCTGAAAATTTTGCTCGTTTCGTTCATTTCGGTTCATCACCTTCAACCGCATGGCTTCTCAGGGGAAAACCACCTCAAGTGCAATGCCAGCAATTGATTCATCCCAGGGCGTTCCACCTTTGCCTCCACCACCTTCTGGATCCCAGAAGAATGCTGAAAAGAGACCGACTCATATTTTTTCAAAACCTCCAACTTCTTCTGGAAATTGGAGATATCAAGAAACAGACGAGATCAGCAGAGGATCATTCCGCATTTGTTAGGGGAGGATTTCTTAATGACCTGTGATCCTCAATTATAATCATGTTTGGTGATCCTTACTTCTATGACAATTAGTGATCCTCAGAAGTGCTTCAGGATCAGGATCATGGATCATCCTAAGGATCCTTATACTAATGATTGTCTACTTTGAATTCGGTATTATTTTGCAGGAGTACCAGCTTGGACTTAGTCTTGGCAATGTTCCTAGAGAATATTCCACGTTTATTCCGCACGTGCTTGGCTGGAAGTGGACGTTATGGAGTCGTGGAGGACTTGCATGATTTACGGAATGTTAGTTAGTGTAGTTATTTTTCTATTTTAAAGGGGTAACGAGCGAATTAGAAAACACTTGGCTATTTTTTGGCTACACACACTCGTACCCAACTGCTCTCACCAGCTCTCGGCAAAACACTTAGCAATTTTCACACATTATTTACACAATACACTATAGTGATCCTTGTACTTAGCTCGCTATCATCCGAAGTTGTAATACGATTATTGTTTAATTTGAGTTGGTGATCGGTAGTTTCCATCACCCGAGGTTTTTTATGCCGGAGATCATTCATTGATCAAGGGCTTTTTCCTCGTATAAATCTTTGTGTCACTTGTGTAATTCATTTCTAAGTGATCCTCATTGTTGTTTATCAATTCAAGCATCATTCCTCACTACAGAAAGTTTGGTTACATTGTCTTAATTTGATTTTTGACGAAAACAGTTTGGCGCCCTCCGTGGGGCAATTGGTGCTTCATTCCTAAAAGATTCTCATTCTCATGATCATTTCGGTTCATTGCATCCAAGCAGATGGCTTCATCATCAAAAAACACTTCCACTGCGATGTCTGCAGTCAATTCATCCCAGGGCATTCCACCTTTACCTCCACCAACTTCTGGATCTCAGAAAAATGCCGAGAAGAAACCAACTCCCATTTTCTCAAAACCTCCAACTTCTTCTGCTTCTTAAACTCCTACTACTAGTGACTTGTTTACTCTTATTTTGCAGATGAAGGAGCATATACAACAGCAGGACAAGACCAATGAAAGGATTCTTAGAGAAATTGGAGACATCAAGAAACAGAAGAGATCGGCAGAGGATCATTCCCCATTGATGCCCAGATCTTTGAATTTCGAAACTTCGGTTATAACTTCTCAGCCTTCAGTGATTCCAGACGATCAATATGTGGGAGGACCAAGAGGAGTGCATTACGGATCATCAGCAATGACTCAGGCTTTAGGATCATACTTCCAACCAGTAGGATCCCATCCTCAGCATATAGGATCCTTCGCTAGCTCAGGAGGCTACTCGGGAGCGTAGCAGATTCAAGGATTCTGGCCGTTTTAAGGATGTCCCATCCTCAGCATATAGGATCCTTCGCTAGCTCAGGAGGCTACTCGGGAGCGTAGCAGATTCAAGGATTCTGGCCGTTTTAAGGATCCTCGCAGGTTCAAGGATCCTCTCAGGTTCAAGGATCCTCTCAGGTTCAAGGATCCTCCCATGTCCAAGGATCCTCCCAGGTTCAAGGATCCTCCCAGGTTCAAGGATCCTCCCATGTTCAAGGATCCTCCCAGATTCAAGGATCCTCTTAGTTCCATGGATCCTTCCAGATTCCAGGATCCTTAAGGAGTTTGCAATCAGGGAGTTCAGATATCCATCAGGGAGATTTTATTCCAATGCAGATCATTGCCTCTACTGGTCCTTCAATCATTCCAGAGTCTCAACAATATGGATTCACATCCGGTGTTCCTAATTTGAACCCAATGGGAGGTAACACTTTCAATAATTCTTATACCACTAACCATGGCCCTATGCAGGATACAAGTATCAATCATGCTATGGCTAGAGAATTGCAAAAGCTGAAGGATATGATATCAAGTGTTCCAGGAGTAGTCAAGCCTATCCCGGAGATTGCAGATGGGAGCCATAAGATATCTCGTTTTGCACCACCCATCTGTGATGCTGAGATACCCAAGAGGTTCCACGTGCCAACAATGAAGTTATATGATGGCTCAACGGATCCTGAAGAACACATAGCACAATACAGGGAAAGGATGGAAATTAATCCCATCCCAGAAAGGTTAAAGGAAGCATGTCTGTGCAAGGGATTTGGATCAACTCTTACTGGATCGGCTCTTAAATGGCTGCTAAGTCTTCCCCCTTATTCTATTACCTCGTTTGCTAATCTAGTTAACCTATTTAATAACCAGTTTTCTTGTAGTAGAAAATTTGAGCGTTTAACTAGTGATCTGTATAGGATAACCCAGGGCCATAATGAATCATTAAGGGATTATATCACTAAATTTAGTAAAGAATCCTTGGATATCCCTAACTTAGATATAGCTACGGCTGTTGAAGCCTTTAAAATGGGATTGCTTAGGGATTCATTGTTCTATGATGATCTTGTTATGACACCTTGCAGGAATCTAGATGAGGTAAGAACCCGAGCACTTAGGTTCATCCGGCTAGAGGATGACAAAAGGATCCAGGAGAGGCTAGCAGGATCCTCAAAGCAAGAGAAGCAAGGATCCTCATTCAAGAACAATAAGTTCAGATCCTATAACAAATCTGATAACCAGAATGTGCATGCTGTTGAACAAGAAGAGGATGATGAGGATTATCCTCCAATTTATGAATATTGTTTTTCTGTTGATAACAATGAACTAATCCTTGCGATGCAGAATTTAGGTGAAAAAGCTAGATGGCCTAGGAAAAATGACAAACCATCTGCAACTAAAGTAAGTCAAAATGGTGTGCATACCATGAAGATTTTGGTCATCTAACAGAAGAATGCATTGCATTGAGAAAAGAAATTGGATACTTGTTGAGCAAGGGGCACTTGAAAGAACTATTGGGGAGAAAGAAGTCAAGAACTCAGGATCCTGAAAGGATCCCGGAGAAAGCTCCAGCCCCTCCAGCAGACGCACAAGTTATAAAATTCATTTTTGGAGGATCAGGCATTTGTGGAACATCCTTTTCAGCAGCCAAAAGACATGCAAAGGAAACCAAGATGGATAATGGGGATAGACCCATTTGAACATCCAGTGTCTCCGAAGGAAAAATCATAACTTTTGATGAGGATGATCGTGTTGACATTCAGGATCCTCATCACGATGGTTTGGTTATTACTCTTTTTATTTCTAACCATTTTGTTCGCAGGATCCTTATAGACGGAGGAAGCTCTATGAATATCATCCAGCTTGATGTTCTTAAGAAGATGAATATTCCCGAATCCGATATCATACCAAGATCCTCTGTGCTTGTGGGATTCAGTGGCGAGACTAAAAATACTCTGGGGGACATTAAACTCCCAATCTATATTGAAGGGCTACATTCTTACCAAAAGTTTTGTGTTATTGACTGTTTATCTTGTTGTAATGTTATCCTTGGCAGGCCCTGGATACACGACATGAAGGCAGTCCCATCCACCTATCATCAATGTGTGAAGCTCCCTAGTCCCTGGGGGATAGTGAAGATTGATAGTGATCAGCAGGAGGCCAAGAACTGCTACACCTCGTCAATGAAACCAGCCTCAAAGTCAAGGGAGCAATAGCAATCAAAGCAACCTCCGAGAGATGTCTTGGAGGCAAGAGAGCAGGATGTAGTAGAGATCCTTATGGATCCTGATGATCCTGAGTCTAAAGTTTACATAGGATTAGGGATCCTTGGCGAAATGAAAGAAGACCTAGTATCCTTCCTCAAAAGGATAAAAACTACGTTTGCATGGAAACACGAAGACATGACAGGTATATCTAAAGATATAATCACTCACAAACTTGGCATTGACAGGTCGTTCAAACCAATCCATCAAAAGAGGAGGAAGTTTGCACCAGAAAGAAATGCCATTATCCAGGAGGAGGTAGAAAAATTACTCCGAGCAGGTATGATTAGAGAGGTCAAGTATCCAAGATGGTTGGCCAATGTGGTTGTTGTTCAAAAGAAAAACGGAAAGTGGAGGGTATGTGTCGATTTTACAGACTTAAATAAGGCATGTCCCAAGGATCCTTTCCCATTACCCCACATTGACTCCATGGTGGATGCAACCGCGGGTCATGAACTGTTAACTTTTATAGATGCTTCATCTGGATTTCAACAAATTCAGATGGAACCATCTGATCAAGAGGATACAGCCTTCATGACTCCAACTGGTATATACTGTTATATTGCTATGCCATTTGGACTAAGAAATGCAGGTGCAACTTATCAAAGGCTAGTGAATATGATGTTCAAGGATCAGATTGGACACACTATGGAAGTTTATATAGACGACATGGTGGTAAAATCCAAAAAGGCTGAGGATCACCTGAAAGACTTGGAGGAAGCATTCAATATCCTTGACAGATATAACATGAAACTAAATCCTTCCAAGTGTCACTTTGGTGTAAAAGCAGGTAAATTCCTAGGCTATATGGTGACTAAGAGGGGCATTGAAGCAAGTCCAGAGCAAATTAAGGCTATTGTGAACATTAAATCACCTGCCAATGCTAAGGATGTGCAAAGATTAACAGGCAGGATCGCAGCCTTAAACAGGTTCATATCCAAATCCTCTGAAAAATGCAAGGAATTTTATGACATCCTAAGGAAGAACAAGAAATTTGAATGGACTGAGAAACATGAAAGTGCCCTCAAAGCTCTTAAGGATTACCTATCCTCAGCTCCCGCTTTGATGAAACCAGAAAAGGGGGATATATTATCCTTATACCTAGCAGTATCCTCAAAAGCAGTAAGTGCGGTCCTTGTTAAGGATCACCAAGGTACACAACATCCTGTTTATTATGTAAGTAAGAGTTTACTTGATGCTGAATCCAGGTATTCACATTTAGAGAAACTTATTCTTGCATTAATTATAGCATCTACTAAATTAAGACATTATTTTGAGACTCATGCCATTATTGTTAAGACTAATTTTCCAATTAAGAATGTTCTCAAGAAACCTGAAATGTCAGGAAGAATGGCTAAATAGGCAGTGAAGCTTAGTGCTTATGATATATGATATGAGCCTAGAACAGCCATTAAATCCCAGGCATTAGCTGACTTTGTGGCAGATTTCAGTAGCGACTTGCAAAAGGAAGCTGAGTTAGAAGTCCAACAACTTGAAGAAACTAAGGATCCTTGGATACTCTTCACTGATGGAGTCTCTAATGTCAAAGGAACAGGACTTGGAATACTACTAAAATCGCCACAGGGGGACATAATACCCCACTCCATAGCTTGTGAGTTTCAAACTACTAATAATGAGGCTGAATATGAAGCCTTAATAGCTGGTTTGCAAATTGTCAAGCATATGAGGATCAGGTATCTTGAGGTACATGTAGATTCATTATTAATCATTAATCACTTTAATGGATCCTATGCTCTTAAAGGTGAGAAACTAATCAAATATTTAGAGATAGTCAAAGAATTGGCACTCTCTTTTGTTTCCTTTAGTTTGACACAGGTACCAAGGGAAGAGAATGCAGAGGCTGATGCATTAGCCAATCTAGGATCATCCTTGAAGATCCTGAAGGATATCAGGATCCCTATTATCCACATCCTCACACCTGCTATCGAGGATCATGAAGTCATGGAAATAGGAGAGGATTCTGCAATCATCCCTAGTGAGGATACTCAATCTCATTCAGGATCATGGATCCTTCCAATCATGAGATACAAACAACATGGAGAGATTCCTACAGGAGAAAACCCTAGGGTTTTCAAAATCAAGGTATCCCAATTTACAATATTGAATAACATACTATATAAACGATCTCCTGCAGGACCATATCTAAGATGTATCGAGGATCCTGAAATCCAAGAAGTCTTAAAGGATTTTCATGAAGGAGATTGTGGAAACCACACTGGGGGCAGGGCATTATTCTCAAGGATCCTGAGGACAGGATACTATTGGCCTACAATGAAGAAGGACGCTTTGGATTATGCCAAGAAGTGTGATCCTTGTCAAAGACAAAGTAATATCCTTCACCAACCAGCAGAACTTTTGCATCCTATATCCTTCTCTTGGCCATTTATGAGATGGGGAATGGATATAGTTGGTAAGCTTCCCAAGGCATCTGGTGGGAAAGTATTCATGCTTGTTGTTTTGGTCAAAAATCAAGCTAAGATAATGCAACCAAATCTTTAGATGTGAGGTGTGATGCTTGAATCAATGAACAATATTAAGGATCACTTAGAAATGTAATGAACAAGTGACACAATGATTTATACAAGGAAAAAGCCCTTGATCAAGAGTTGATCTCTGGCATAAAAAACCTCGGGTGATGGAAAGTACCGATCACCAACTTAGATTAAACAAAATGTCTTACTACTTCGGATGATAGCGAGCTTGTTACAAGGATCACTAGAGTGAAATGTGCAAAAGAAAGTGTGTAATCGCCAAGTAATGTTCGAGAGCCAACTGAGAGCAGTTATCAGTGTGTGTATACCGAAAATAGCTAAGTGTTCTAATCAAGCTCGCTATTCCCTTTTAAATTTAGCAAATATCTAAATTAACTAACTATCCGCAATTTGTGCACTCTCCCCACGATCTCCATAACGTTCACCATGGTCAAGCACGTGCGGAATAAAAGAGAATATGCTCCGGGAATATCACCATGACTAAGTCCAAGCACGTACTCCTGCAAAACAATTCCATATTCAAAGCAGACAATCATTAGTGTAAGGATCACTATGATGATCCTGGATCCTGATCCTTCAATACTCTCTGAGGATCCTAAACTCAAACATAATTAAGGATCCTTAAACCCAACAGCAATTGAGGATCGCTGATCATTGGAAAATCCCCCCCCCCCCCAATTGCCCCCAAAATATAAGGAGTAAAAATGTGAATAAACGAGTTATATTTTCTCGTTCTTATCCGCAACAAACCAACGGATAAACGTCACTGAGGTGACTGCCCTGCAAGATCATGATTATAAATTGAAGTTAGGGATAGAGATCAATATGCATTTAAATTCAAGTTAGACTCCCTTTAAATCCGCATTCGAAGATCAAGCAGGTATTTCTCTTTCCTTTCTCCCTTTACGTTTTCTTTCTGTTCATATTCTTCTTTACCCTCATCATGACTGTTTTGGTCAAAAATCACTTAAAGATAATGCAACCAAACTCTATGTGAACGGGGAATGATGCTTGGTATGATGAACAAAGTAAAGGATCACTTAAATGTAAAATGCACAAGTGACACAAGGATTTATACGAGGAAAAAGCCCTTGATCAATTAATGATCTCCGGCATAAAAAACCTCGGGTGATGGAAACTACCGATCACCAAACTTCAATATAACAAATAATGGTTACAACTTCGGATGGTAACGAGCTAGGTACAAGGATCACTATAGTATCGTATGCTAAAGCGTGTGAGAAATGTGTTGTGTCTTCCGAATGTTCAAGAGTGCCATTTATACAAGTGTGTGTGGTTCTATTTAGGGCAAATCACCTAACTACTAGCTCGTTACCCCTTTAGAAATAGAAGTAAATTTAGCCTAAATAATCGCCCTTGAATTGTGCTGAGTTTCCATATTATCCATAACGTCCATCTTTGATTATGCATGTGCGAAATTAGCGTGACAGATTCCTTGTTTACGTTGCTAAGATCAGGTCCAACTCGTAATTCCTGCAAAACAACATTAAATTCAAAGAGAACAATCGTTAGTATGAGGATCCTTAGGATGATCCGTGATCCTGATCCTGGAGCTTTTCTGAGGATCACTATCTGCCAAAGAAACAAGGATCACTTGTTAGGATACCATGTAAGGATCATAGGTCATAAAAATCCAGCCCTAACAATTGCCCCCAAAATATAAGGAGTATTTATCTAATATAAACGAGTTATATTTTGCCGAATCTTATCTATAACTAACTCAACGGATATATAGCCGTTAAGAATGAACTATCCGTTGCGATCTGACGTCATGGAGATGACAACCCTGCACAAATCATCATTATAAATAGAAATAGGGATAGGATCGTTTGCATTTAAATTCGAGAACTCTTCCCTTTATAACCGCGATCAGAGGATTGAACAGGTATTCCTCTTCTCCTTCTCTCTTGTTTACTCTGTTTTTCTTTCTTTTTCCATTGTCTTGCAAAAAATGTTGCTCCGGAACTCTCCCTGTAAGGATCCTAAGAAGAGCAGCCCCTTGAAGGGTCATGGGATCATCAAGGATTCCCCCACCGAGAGGTGTTGCTTCACCGACCCTCAAATCGATAAAATCCGTCGTTGTTTCCCGGCGGAAACCCTTTTCAAGTCTTTTAGTCCTACCGCTTTGAGTGATCACATCTCAGAGACTTGGGTAGCTTTCCCGGTCACCCCTTTCTTGATAGGTTGTTCGTATCCTTTTCCTCAATTCACCCAATCTTTTTTCTCCCTTACCGGCATCTGCTATATCCAGGCTATGCCGATGATCTGGAGGGTGTTATACACCCTTGAAAGGATCATTGAGCAAGAGGGGATTGACCTTGGCATGGCGGAGTTGGCTGAGATGTATGATCTCACCACTTTTGGATCCCACCGATATTTGTTCAAGCGGAAAGCTGGAGAGGATCACCTTGTTTTCAAAGTTACCAAAAATGACCTGAACTGGAAGCGGCGGTTCTTTTTTGTAAGGAGAGATACCATCCCTAATGGGAAGGATTTGCCCAAGGAGTGGGCTACCCATGGTAGGATCCTAGAGGGATCACCACAGAACTTATTCCTCAGGATAAGGATCACTGATGTTCTTTTATTTTCTTGTTTGTGCAGCTATCTCCGTTTCACATCTGAAGTTGACACCTGCTGCAAAAGAGAGGCTCCTGGCCTTTAAGAAGCTTGATCCTGAAACAAGAACTTTCCAGGTTACCACCCAGGATTCTCAGGAGGTATCCTCTGCCTCTGTCAAAATGTCAAGTAAGTATCCTCATTTAAAAAGTAATTCTATGTAGGATTTTCAAGTTTAATTAGAATACTTATCTTATTTTGGTTGTGTAGGTGCTGGAAAATCCTCTAAGTCTGCTTCGAAGTTCAGCATCGATGATCTTACCAATGTCAAATCCGCAAAGAAGAAGACTCCTGCTGCTAGCCCAACTGCTTCAGCCCCTAAAGCACCTATCAGGGGTAAAGGAAGCAAGAAGAGAAAGGCATCTGAGGATTTGCAAGGTCTGCCTCTGCTCCGCCAACAGTTTCTGGATTACTTCAATGAGGTAAGGATCACTGCCCCTGTTTGTGTATCCTGACAGTTTTGAGGATCACTTGTTTCTGATGTTATGCCTTGTCTTCCTTGCAGAAATTTGCTGAGATAGAGACGTATGTTGGCCACGTCGAGGATCAAGACCGCCAAATCGCTGACCTCCAACAAATGGGTGTGCTGAAGGATCTTAAGATTGCTGATCTTGAGAAGGAGCTGCGGGCCACCAAGGATGATGCTGCCAAAATGCTGATCAACTTTGATTATGAGAAGCATGAGATCACCCAGGATGCCAAGGTCTCTGCTGCGATAGCCATGTATAAGATCCAGCTCCAGATGGCTATGGAGGCTCAGGATCCTGCCTTCGATAAGAGCACATGGGACGTAGAGGGCTGGAAGGCGAGGCTGGCAGAGCTTGATGATGATGAAGAGGCTGAGGAGATCCCAATGCTTGAGGGTGGAGAGGCTGGCAAGGATCATGCTGGAGAGGCAAGTGGAGCTGGCGGTGATGGTGCAGCGAAGGATTGAGCTGCAGGATTGGGCGATGAAGGAAACTTCTAGACATAGCCGGAGCCCAATTTTTTTGTTTGGTGGTTGTTGATGTTTTAAAACAATTATGGTCTGTAACTCGAACAATAGTTTTAGGGTTGAGGATCTAGGATCCTGTGAACAATAGGTAGGATTACATATGGTGGAGGGATCCTCTGTTTGGGGGATGAAGCCATTGTGATCCTGCTGCCTTTTAATTTCCTGTATGCTATGACCGCACAAACAATGGACACCCTTTGCCAACCCGTGTGGACGAGCCATGTTTTGCTGGTAGAAACGTGGGTTGGCAATTTTGACAACTTATGAAGGGTTTTAAACCTTTGTTAATAAAATAACTCTAATCTTTTTGGCTTATCTTGTGTTGTTATCCTTTTAATTTCCAATTGTTTTGATATATACTTGTGAGAAAAGCTTAATCAAATTATGTTTAAGAAGTTTAGGATATGATCCAGGATCAAGTATCCTATAGTTGAAAACTTCCAAAAAGTAATTCATTTTAAGGATCATGGGTCCAGTTGTCAAGGTCTAAGGGTTTTTCAAATGAATAATGAATGAAATTAAAAATAGTTAAGGATCATACCTGAGGATCCAAGTTAGGATCCTAACCTTTAATCAGGATAACCATAAGTAAAACTTTAATGGATAATAAGGATTAAGGATCCTTAATTGTTTAACTTCGAAAACCTGAAGAATGGAATATAACTTGGGACTAAGCCAATATAAAAGATAAGTTAGTAACTGGGGACAAGCCCAAAGGATAACTGGGGACAAGCCCAAAGGATCACTGGAGACAAGCCCGAAGGATAACTGGGGACAAGCCCAAGGATCGTATGTAAACTGGAGTATGGCCCTCACTGGCGACTATCCAAACTTAGTGACATGAAAATGCCAAAACCTTAGCTAACGTGAAGACGTTAGAAACCTTAGGAACGGATGTATGGTACGTCTACCATTATACGTAGGATCCTAGGTATAGCCAGTACGATGAGGTTATCAGCCCCTAAAGCGAGTACTTGTCCCAAAGACGTGAACTATACCAGGATCATCGTGCGCTACAGGCGAAAACTGGGGACAAGCCCAAATAACTGGGGTTGAACCCAAGGATCTGAGTTGCTTCTGAAGATTGTCGACATTATGCTAAGGATACCTGGACTTATTAGAACTCAAAATCTCGTGAAAGAAGGATGAAGGATACATGATCCTTATCCTTAAATAAGAAGATATCTAAATAAGAGTTCAAGCTCAGGACATTACCAGAGTAAGGATCATTGACGCTTCAGGGATCCTTGAAGGATACTTCCAATGTAAGGATCACTTATGCCAGACGGATCCTGCTTACATGAAATATTTTTTCAAGTGGACAGCATTCCAGGCTCTTGGTAACAGATTACCTTCCATGGTAAGCAATCTGTATGCCCCCTTTCCTGCTTCGGCTTCGATCAAATAAGGGCCTTCCCATTTTGGTGCCAATTTCCCATCAGCAGGATTGGTGGTATTTTGGAATGATTTTCTCAATACCATATCCCCAACTTGGAATTTCCTTATCCTGACATTTTTGTTGTAAGCACCAGCCATTCTTTGTTGGTAGCTGGCCATCCTTATCCTAGCCAGATCCCTGATTTCTTTAATAGTATCCAAGTCTTGAGCCAGGTTTGCATCATTCTCCTCAGGATCACGGGTACTTGTTCTAGTAGTTAGAACCACCATTTCTGTTGGGATCACTGATTCTGCACCAAACACCAAAGAGAAGGGTGTTTGACCAGTAGCATTCTTGGGGGTTGTCCTATCAGCCCAAAGCACATAAGGCAATTCCTCTGTCCATTTCCCCTTCTTGGATCCAAGTTTCTTCTTCAGATTGTTGATGATGATCTTGTTGGATGATTCTGCTTGACCATTAGCTTGTGGGTGGACTGATGTTGATGTTATCATCTTAATCCCCCAACTGTCACAAAAGTTAGTAGTCCTGCTCCCAATAAATTGGGAACCATTATCACATACAATTTCAGATGGAATGCCAAATCTAGTTATAATGTTTATCTTAATAAAGGATATAACTTCCTTCTCTCTGACTTGGGCAAAAGCTTCAGCCTCTATCCACTTGGAGAAGTAGTCAGTCATAGCAAGCATGGATACTTTTCCACCAAGTGCCTTAGGGAGCTTGCCAACTATATCCATCCCCCATCTCATAAATGGCCAAGAGGATGGTATAGGATGTAGAAATTCAGCTGGCTGATGAAGGATATTGCTGTGTCTTTGACAAGGATCACACTTCTTAGCATACTCCACAGCATCCCTTTTCATAGTTGGCCAGTAGTATCCTGTCCTCAAGATCCTTGAGAACAATGCCCTGCCCCAGTGTGGTTTCCACAATCTCCTTCATGGAAGTCTTTTAACACTTTTTGAACTTCAGGATCCTCGATACATCTTAAATATGGTCCTGCAAGAGATCGCTTATATAGCATATTATTTAAGATTGTGAATTGAGATACCTTAATTCTGAAAGCCCTAGGATTTTCTCCCATAGGAATCTCTCCGTGTTGTAAGTATCTCATGATTGGTGAGATCCATGATCCTGAACAAGATTGAGTATCCTCACTAGGGATCATTGCAGAATCCTCTTCTATTTCCATGGCCACCTGATTTTCAATAGCAGGAGCCAGGATATGGATGATGGGGATACTTATATCCTCTGGGATCTTCAAAGATGATCCTAGATTGGCCAATGCATCAGCTACTGTATTTTCCTCCCTTGGTACCTATGTCAAACTGAAGGAAACAAAGGAGAGTGCCAATTCTTTGACTATCTCTAAATATTTGGTTAGTTTTTCACCTTTAACAGCATAGGATCCATTAAAATGATTGGTGATTAACAATGAATCCACGTATACCTCAAGATACCTGATCCTCATATGCTTAGCGATTTGCAAACCAGCGATTAAGGCTTCATATTCAGCCTCATTATTAGTGGCTTGGAACTCACAAGCTATGGAATGGGGTATTATGTCCCCCTGTGGCGATTTTAGTAGTATACCAAGCCCCGTGCCTTTGACATTTGAGGATCCGTCAGTATGTAGTATCCAAGGATCCTTAGTTTCATCCAGCTGCTGGACTTCCAATTCGGCTTCCTTTTGTAAATCACTACTGAAATCAGCCACAAAGTCTGCTAATGCTTGGGATTTGATGGCTGTTCTGGGCTCATATCTTATATCATGGGCACTAAGCTTTACTGCCCACTTAGCCATTCTTCCAGACATCTTTGGTTTCCTGAGGACATTCTTAATTGGAAAATTAGTTTTAACAACAATAACATGTGTTTCAAAATAATGTCTTAGTTTAGTAGATGCCATAATCAGTGCAAGAATAAGTTTTTCAAGGTGTGAATACCTGGATTCAGCATCAAGTAAACTCTTACTTGCATAATAGACAGGATATTGTGTACCTTCATGATCCTTAACAAGGACTGCACTTACTGCTTTTGAGGATACCGCAAGGTATAAGGATAACACATCTCCTTTTTCTGGTTTCATCAATGCTGGGGCTGAGGACATGTATTCTTTTAGAGCTTGTAAAGCATTCTCATGCTTTTCAGTCCACTCGAATTTCTTGTTCTTTCTTAGGATATCATAGAATTCTTTACACTTTTCTGAGGATTTGGATATGAATCTGTTCAGAGCTGCTATCCTGCCTGTTAGCCTTTGCACATCCTTAGCGTTGGCAGGGGATTTGATATTCACCAATGCTTTGATTTGTTCCGGGCTTGCTTCAATGCCCCTCTGGGTTACCATATATCCTAAGAATTAACCTGCTTTAACACCAAAGTGACATTTTGAAGGATTAAGCTTCATGTTATAATTATCAAGGATATCAAATGCTTCCTCTAAGTCCCTTAGGTGATCCTCAGCTTTTTTGGATTTCACCACCATATCGTCTATGTACACTTCCATAGTTTGTCCAATTTGATCTTTGAACATCATATTCACCAGACTTTGATATGTTGCACCTGCATTTCTTAATCCAAAAGGCATAGCAATATAACAATATAAACCGGTTGGGGTCATAAAAGCCGTATCCTCTTGGTCAGATGGTTCCATCTGAATTTGTTGGAATCCAGATGATGCATCCATAAAGGTTAACAGTTCATGACCCGCCGTTGCATCCACCATGGAGTCAATGTGGGGTAAGGGGAAAGGATCCTTGGGACATGCCTTATTCAAATCAGTGAAATCGACACATACCCTCCACTTTCCATTTTTCTTTTGAACAACAACCACATTGGCCAGCCATTTTGGATACTTTACTTCTCTAATCATACCTGCTCGTAGTAATCTTTCTACCTCTTCCTGGATAATGGCATTTCTTTCTGGTGCAAACTTCCTCCTTTTTTGATGGATTGGTTTAACCAACCTGTCAATGCCAAGTTTATGAGTGATAATATCCTTAGATATACCTGTCATATCCTCGTGTTTCCATGCAAAGGTAGATTTTCTTCTTTTGAGGAAGGATACAATGTCTTCCTTCATTTTGCCAAGGATCCCTGATCCGATGTAGATTTTGGATTCAGGATCATCAGGATCCAAGAGGATTTCATCCACATCCTGCTCTCTCGCCTCCAAGACATTCCTTGGAGGATACTGTAATTGCTATTGCTCCCTTGACTTCGAGGCTGGTTTCATTGATGAGGTGTAACAATCCTTAGCCTCCTGCTGATCACTGTCGATCTTGATTATTCCCCATGGGCTAGGGAGCTTCACACATTGATGGTAGGTGGACGGGACTGCCTTCATATCGTGTATCCAGGGCCTGCCAAGGATAACATTACAACAAGACAAACAGTCAATAACACAAAATTTTTGATAATTATGTAATCCTTCCACATAGATTGGGAGTTTGATGTCCCCCAGGGTTTTCTTAGTTTCGCCACTAAATCCTACAAGCACGGAGGATCTTGGCGTGATATCTGATTCAGGGATACCCATTTTCTTCAGAACATCAAGCTGGATAATGTTTACTGAGCTTCCTCCGTCAATAAGGATCCTGCGGACAAAGTGGTTAGAAATAAAGAGAGTAATAACTAAACTATCATGATGAGGATCCTGGATGTCAACTCGATCATCCCCATCAAAGGTTATCACTTTTCCTTCCGAGACACTTGATGTTCGAATAGGTCTTTCTCCGTTATCCATTTTAGCTTCCTTTGCATGCCTTTTAGCTGCTGAGAAGGATGTACCACAGATGTCTGATCCTCCAGAAATAAAGTTGATCACTTGTGCATCTGCCAGAGGAGCTGGAGCTTTCTCAGGGATCCTTTCAGGATCCTGAGTCCTTTGCTTTTTTCTTCCCAACAACTCTTTTAGATGCCCCTTGCTTAGCAGATATCCAATTTCCTTTCTTAATGCGATGCATTCTTCGGTTAAATGCCCAAAATCCTCGTGGTATGCACACCACTTTGATTTGTCTTTAGTTCCGGCTGGTTTGTCATTTTTTCTGGGCCATCTGGCTTTTTCTCCTAGATTCTGCATTGCAAGGATTAGTTCATGGTTATCAACGGAAAAACAGTATTCAGAAATTGGAGGATAATCTCCATCATCCTCTTCTTGGTCAACAGCATGCACGTTCTGGTTGTCAGTTCTGTTATAGGATTTGAATTTGTTGCTTTTGAAAGAGGATCCTTGCTTTTCTTGTTTTGAGGATCCTACTTGTCTCTCCTGGATCCTCTTGTCATCCTCTAGCCGGATGAACCTGAGTGCCCGAGTTCATACTTCGTCTAGGTTCCTGCATGGTGTCATAACAAGTTCATCATAGAACAATGAATCCTTATGCAATCCCATCTTGAAGGCCTCAACAGCTGTGGCCACATCCAAGTTAGGAATGTCCAAGGATTCTTTACTAAATTTGGTTATATAATCCCTTAATGATTCATTATGACCCTGAGTTATCCTATATAAATCACTAGTCAATCGTTCAAATTTTCTGCTACAAGAAAATTGATTATTGAATAAGTTAACTAAATTAGCAAACGAAGTAATAGAGTAAGGGGGAAGACTTAGCAGCCATTTAAGAGCTGATCCAGTAAGAGTGGATCCAAATCCCTTGCACAGGCATGCTTCCTTTAACCTTTCTGGAATAGGATTGATCTCCATCCTCTCCCTGTATTGTGCTATGTGTTCCTCAGGATCCGTTGAACCATCATACAGCTTCATAGTAGGGATATGGAATCTTTTGGGTATCTCAGCATCACAAATTGGTGGTGCAAAACGAGATACCTTATGGCTTCCATCTGCAATCTCCAGGATAGGTTTGACTACCCCTGGAACACTTGATATCATATCCTTCAGTTTTTGTAGTTCTCTGGCCATAGCATGGTTGATACCTGTATCCTGCATGAATCCATGGTTAGTGGTATAAGAATTATTAAAAGTGTTACCTCCCATCGGGTTCAAGTTAGGAACATTAGATGTGAATCCATATTGCTGGGATTCTGGGATGATGGAGGGACCAGTGGAAGCAATGGTCTGCATCGGAATAAAATCTCCTTGATGGACATCTGGACTTCCTGTTTGCAAATTCTTCAAGGATCCTGGTATCTGAAGGGATCCCTGAACATGGGATGATCCTGGAATGAAGGAGGATCCTGAGTTCATGAAGGATCCCATATGCTGAGTATAGGATCCTGCCGGTTGGAAATATGATCCTGATGCCTGAGTCACTACTGCTGGGCCGAAATGCACTCCTCTTAATCCACCCATATGTTGAATGTCGGGGGCCTCTGATGGCTGAGAAGTAATCATCGGAGTATCAAAATTCAAAGATTTGGGCATTAGTGGGGAATGATCCTCTGCCATTTTCTTTTGCCTTTTGAGATCTCCGATTTCCTTGAGGATCCTGTCATTAGTTTCATCCTGCTGCTGCATACGATCCCTCATCTGCAAAATCAAAGAAAATATATCACTAGTACTGGGAGCAGAAGAAGTTAGAGCAGAAGATGAAGGTTTAGAGAAGATAGGAGTTGGTCTCTTTTCAGCATTTTTCTGAGATCCAGCCGGTGGTGGAGGCAAAGGTGGAATGCCATTAGATGAATTGACTGCAGACATCGCTGTGGAGGTATTCTTCAACGATGAAGCCATGTAACACTCCGGAATGATCACCAACAGAAAAACTTTCTTATGAATGAAGCACCAATTGCCCGACGGTGGGCGCCAAACTGTTTTGGTCAAAAATCACTTAAAGATAATGCAACCAAACTCTATGTGAACGGGGAATGATGCTTGGTATGATGAACAAAGTAAAGGATCACTTAAATGTAAAATGCACAAGTGACACAAGGATTTATACGAGGAAAAAGCCCTTGATCAATGAATGATCTCCGGCATAAAAAACCTCGGGTGATGGAAACTACCGATCACCAAACTTCAATATAACAAATAATGGTTACAACTTCGGATGGTAACGATCTAGGTACAAGGATCACTATAGTATCGTATGCTAAAGCGTGTGAGAAATGTGTTGTGTCTTCCGCATGTTCAAGAGTGCCATTTATACAAGTGTGTGTGGTTCTATTTTAGGCAAATCACCTAACTACTAGCTCGTTACCCCTTTATAAATAGAAGTAAATTTAGCCTAAATAATCGCCCTTGAATTGTGCTGAGTTTCCATATTATCCATAACGTCCATCTTTGATTATGCATGTGCGAAATTAGCGTGACAGATTCCTTGTTTACGTTGCTAAGATCCGGTTCAACTCCTAATTCCTGCAAAACAACATTAAATTCAAAGAGAACAATCGTTAGTATGAGGATCCTTAGGATGATCCGTGATCCTTATCCTGGAGCTTTTCTGAGGATCACTATCTGCCAAAGAAACAAGGATCACTTGTTAGGATATCATGTAAGGATCATAGGTCATAAAAATCCAGCCCTAACAATGACCAAGATGATGCTAAGATCCTCACCGGCCAAGGATTACACAAAAGATAGTCCTCTAAAGACCCAAGGGATCATCGAAGACTCTGCGAAGGAACGATGCTGCTTCACTGATCCGCAGATAGACAGGATTCACCATTGTTTTCCGGCGAGTACCATTTTCAAAACCTTTGATCCCACCATTCTGAGCGATTTCATTTCTGAAACCTGGGTAGCTTTCCCGGTCACCCCATTCACAATAGGATACTCGTATCCTTTCCCTGAATTCACTCAGTCTTTCTTCTCTCTCACCGGCATCTCCTATATTCAAGCGATGCCAATGATGTGGAGGGTCTTGAGTACCCTTGAAAGAATCATTGAGCATGAAGGCATTGATCTGGGAATGTCGGAGATAGCAGAGATGTACAATCTTGTGAGCCATGGATCCCATCGATATCTATTCAAACACAAACCCGACGAAGAACACCCCATCCTCAAGACCACTAAGAACGACACCAACTGGAAAAGGCGGTTCTTCTTTGTCAGAAGGGATACCATCCCGGATGGAAAGAATCTGCCAAGGAAGTGGGCCACCCACGGTAGGATAGAGGATCCTTAGAAGGATCACCGAATAACCTTGATTCTGATGAGGATCACTAACGTCCTTTTGTTTCTTCTATGCAGCTATCATTATTTCGCATATTATCCCATCACCTGCCACCAAGGAGAGGCTTGCTACTTTCCGAAAGCTCGATCCTGCAATAAGATCATTTCAAGCAAATACCCAGGATTCTCAAGAAGTATCCTCATGTTCTTTTACGATGTCAAGTAAGTATCCCAGTTTGTGCATAATTAAAGATTTAAATAAAAATGAAATAAGGATACTTATCTGTTTTGGGTGTGTAGGTGCTGGAAAATCATCAAAGTCTGCTTCTCGTTTCAGTGTCACTGACCTCGATACCGTCCGATCCTCAAAAATGAAGCCTACTGCTAGCCCTTCTGTCAAAATCCCCAAGGCAACCACTTCGAAGGGAAGAGGTGGAAAGAAAAGGAAGGCTGACGGTACCCTTGAAGGTATACCTCTGATCCAGCATCAGTTTGAGGAATATGTTCCCGAGGTAAGAATAACCGATCCCTAAATATGATTCTTGTACATGATCCTTCCATACTGAGGCTAAGGGATCCTGAATTGTATCCTTTCTTTTTTACAGAAATTTGCTGAAATCCGAGACTACGTAGGGAGCATTGAAGAGATTGAGGAAAAATACTCGGACCTCCAACAAGTGGCGTTGCTCAAGGATCATAAGATTGCCTCCCTTGAAAAGGATCTCAATGAAGCAAAAACGCAGGCAGTTGCAGCTCAGATCAACGCTGACTATGAGAAGCACGATATCATGGAGGATGCTAAAGTCTCCGCTGCCATTGCCATGTACAAAACCAAGTTGCAGATGGCCCAAGAAGCTCAGGATCCTAATTTTGACAAGAGCAACTGGGACATGGAGGGTTGGAAGGCTAGGCTGGCTGAGCTGGAGGACGAAGAAGAGGCTGATGAGGTTCTGGCAATCGAGGCAACCGACAGTGGCAAGGATCAGGCTGGTGGAGATGGTGAAGCTGGGGGAGCTGGTGAAGGTGATGCAGCAAAGGTGTAAGCTGCATGAATGGGCGATGATGGACACTTCTAGACATAGCCGGAGCCTATTTTTTTTATATTTTGGTAGTGTTTTTTTGGTTATGATGTTTTTTGAGACAATGATGGGTTGTATTTTGAACAATAGTTATTAGGTTTATGGATCAAGGATCCTCATACAATAGGTAGGATAATAGGTGGTGGAGGGATCCTCTGTTTGGGGGATGAAGCCACTTGTTATCCTGTCGTCCTTTATTTCCTGCACTGTTATGACTAGATAAACAATGGACACCCTTTGCCAACCCATGTGGACGGGCCACATTTTGCTGGTAGAAAACATGGGTTGGCAATTTTGACAACCTTAAAGGGTTTAACATTTTGTGAATAAATAAAACCTTAACTTTTTGGCTTATCTTATGTTGTTATCCTTATGAATTCTTTACTTTCCAACTGTTATTATATACTTTGTTTGAGTAAGAAAAGTTGAACAAGTCATGTTTAATAGTTTTTAGGATATGATCCAAGATCAAATATCCTATCGTCGATAAACTTAGAAAGGTTATGCAATTTTAGGATCATTAGGTCTGTTGTCAAAGAATAAGGGTCAGATAAAATAAAAATGAATAAGGATCATACCTGAGAATCCTAGTTAGGATCCTAACTCCTTAACAATTATGATCAGGATAACCAAAAGACAAACCTTAATAGAAGGTAAGGATCAAGGATCCTTGCTTGTTTAGCTTCATAAACCTGAAATAGAATATAACTTGGGACTAAGCCAATATAGAAGACAAGTTAGTAACTGGGAACAAGCCCGATAATTCTGGGGACAAGCCCAAAGGATAACTGGGGACAAGCCTAAAGGATAACTTGGGACAAGCCCAAAGGATCTTGTGTAAACTAAAGTATGGCCCTTACTGGCGACTATCCAAACTTAGTGACATGAAAATGCCAAAACCTTAGCTAACGTGAAGACGTTAGAAACCTTAGGAACGGATGTATGGTACGTCTACCATTATACGTAGGATCCCGGATACAGCCAGTACAATGAAATTGTCAGCCCCTAAAGTGAGTACTGGTCCCATTGCCATGAACTGTACCAGGATCATCGTGCGCTGCTGGCGATACTGGGTGTTAGGGGAGGATTTCTCAATGACCTGTGATCCTTAATTACTGTTGGGTTTGGTGATCCTCACTTCTGTTTCAGTTAGTGATGACAGTCTACTGATGTACTATCATTTCCTCTTTTTCACAACAAAACTCATTTTTTATTTTATCATGTTTTTGTCTTTTTCAAATTTTCTAATGTTTTTGGATTTTCTGAAAATTTTCTACTCCCCCTAAAATGCAAACACATTAAAGAAAAATTGAAAAACAACTAAGCTCTTGACCCAATTACAGAAAAAACAAAACTATTTAGAAACTTTGACAACTAACATCGAATCGCATCAAATCGCCATTCACTAGGCATAAACAATCAGAACTCTCCCTATCACAAACCATTTTCTCATTAAGATTTCAAAACACTTAAGTTTGTTTTAATCAAAATGATTTTTCCGGAAAATGAGTTTGTTTTTACCACTTGTAGGTTTACCACTTGTTAAGTGCGGGGATATGGTTCATCATCTTGTTCATCAAACATATATGTAGTAAATCAAGTACAACTTAATGTCCCTGATTTACCGTTTGCAATTAAGCAACCTCTTTACCAATTGTAAGAATAACCACTTGTAGGTATACTAACAAATACCACTTGTAGGAATGTTACGTCTACATAAACTATTTTACCAATCCGGATGCCGATTCCTGCTTCGCAATTACCCACCTGGAAGCTCCGGCGTAGTCCTTTCACCTGTAAAATTTTAACCAATTCAATAACTTTCATACAAACTTATTTAACATGAATGATGCCGATTCCTGATCCACGATATAAACTTGGGATCTCCGGCATAGTCCTAAGACTATCAAGGGAAACAAACTTCCATCCAAGTCTTCTCAGACTTGGTGACTTTCAATTCTTGCATAGTAGGGTTGCAAGTAGCCTTTTTAGTTGCATAAAAATCTTTCACCCCCTTTGCTTTCCCATTCAACATTTTCCCAAAAATTTTCTTAACATTCCCATTGAATGTTTTCTCGACATCAAACTTAGTTTTCTCGGTGTAAAACTGATTCGAGATTTCAACCTTTCCTACCTTTTGTTTAACCTCTTCAAACTTCAGTGGTGGAAACTCATCATCATTCACTGAAATTTTCACCTCAACCTGTGGCTCTTCTGGCTTTGTGGAACCAGATTCATCGCCGACTTTTTCATCAACCTTTTTAACAACCCACATTTGGTTGTTTTCAGCTTTCTTTTTGTAAACATTTTTAGAACACTCACCAACCTCATAAGTTATGTTTTCAAAAACTTTAAATTTTTTGGTTGGAGGTTCAACATCAACAACTTTTTCTTTCAATTTGTTAGAAACTCCCTGTTTTATCTTGACATTTTTTGAACAGTTCCATGCAATGTGACCAGCTTCATTGCATCTGTAATAGGTTCGAGTTTCCTTTGAATGAAACACTCCAGTTCCATTCCTTTTCTTCTCAGCAAGAAACTCCTGGTTTAATTGTCTCCAGAACGGTTTCTTCTGTTCATCTCAGCACTTCCACCTGAAACAAATTCTATTTTTGTTTTAGAATTTTTCATATTTTTATGATTTTCTAGTGGAATAAAACCAAGACCTTTCTTTTTGTATCTACGATTGTGGTTTGGTTTCTTTTGAAAACCAGCACCAGAATTGTAACCCTTTTTCTTGTTTAAACGTTGTTGCACTCTTGAAGTGTAATTTTTAGGTTTTCCGATAAGATTTAAATTTTGTATTTCAGAAATATTGATTTCTGTCATTTTGAAAACCTTTTTGATCATGTCAAAACGAACACTTCTTATTGGAAACTCTTTGTCAGAGTATAATTTGTCAGAATCATTTAAAGTGTATGCGACTTCAAATGTTTCATCATCCAAATTTGCTTTTGATAACAAAAATTCTTTACTATAAGACCGTTTAACCGACGATTTTGGACTGTTGACTGACGAGTTTGACCCTCCAGACTCAGACTTTGATTCGGAATCCTCATCAGTATCCAACACCTGATCGACCACCTTTTTGATTAACTCAGACTCATGATCAGTGTCAGACGAGGTGAACGTGACGTCAATGTTTTCTGGTAATTCATCAGTTTTGTCGGTTTTTAACTTTATATTAACTTTATACCCTTCCCAAATTGGAGGCGGACACTTGTTATAGCTAACAGTCGGTTTCTTACGAGTATCTTTCTTTTTCGGCTTCTCATCTTGAAAAGCCTCCATACCTGCAACAGTTGGGTGAATACGATCAATGAGATAATCAGAAGTAGAATAATTCTACAGTAATCTTCTGATTCTCTCATTCTCAATCTTCTCTTTTTCCAACTCTTGCTTCCACTTAGCACTCTCTTCGATGTAGAAATTTATAGCTTTTTGTTTTGTCATCATGACTGCATTCATCATCGTTAGTGCTTGTTCTCTTTCTGTATTTGTCTTTTGGAGAGTAGTTACTGTTTTGTTCAAGAAATCATAAGATTTTTTTTACATAATTGAGATTGAACAATAACTGCTCTTTCTTCTTCTCATACTCAGCTATTATGTCATATTTTCTGCACATTCCTTGCATGTTTCCAAACACTTCATGCAAGGCTTGACAACTTCAACAATCTTTTCAACTTCGATTGTTTTTACCACTTCAACCACCTTTTCTGCTTCAGTCACCTTCTCAGCTTCCACTTGCTCAGTTTCAATCGTCTTCTCAGCAAGACATTCAACATTTACATTCTGAACAACATCTTCAGTTTTCATTTGTTGTTGTTCTTTAGCAGCTCGTTTCTCCTTTAGTTTCTCCATGCGATCTGCAAAATAAAAATGAAAACTTTCAGGAGAAAGATGAATTTCAATATTGATATGTTTTCTTCCTCATCATCACTACTGTCATCTGGAGGTGATTGATCAAACTGTGCAGACTTTTCAGAACTATCATCTGATAAACCAGAATCAGATGGTGTTTGATCAAAAACAACTTCTTTTTCTGAACTTGCATCGTTTTGTACACTCTCATCTGAACTCTGTAAACTTTCATTAGCACTTTCCGAGCTTTCATCAGATGCAACAGACTCTTCATCCACACTCTTTACAGTTTCACCAATAGACTTCATCCATGTGGCAAACATGTCTTGTTCTCTAACAATCTTAGCAATGAAAGCTTTGAAATCACCCTTTTCATCAACAAACATATCCCAGATGAAGCCTTCAGGTAGTCTTTCATCATCTTGATCAACTAAACAGGCTTTGCTTTCCGGTGATATGTAGTTGCTCCAATTGAAATCCACTAAACATGCTCTCTTTGAATCCTCAATCTTCCTACCATGAGCCGTCTGTGATTCTTGTTGTTGACCAACTTGCTGATAAATGGCTTTCCGGTAGTAATCGTCTTTTCCAAACGGATTCTGAGCACCACTAGCTTCCCTGTTCTTGCACTCTCGCTTGAAATGGCCTTTCTCCCTGCATCGAAAACAAGTAGCTTTAGATTTATCAAAAGCTAAAGTAGATACATGAGCATCGAGAAAGTCATTTCTCCCAGTAATAAGCTTAAACTTTTCAGCTCGTCTGAGAACACTCGCTAGACAACCATTTGATATCCATTAGTTCCATCTCTTCGGCATCTATTTGATCGTAATCCTCTTTGGTGAGCATAGGATTCCCGATCCGACCAGCAACTAGACCTTCGTAAGATAGCAACACAGAACCAAGTAAAGCCATGTGGTCTTTAGCAGTTTCTTCCGAAAAACTTTGATCTTCTGGAAGATTTAGAGCGATGTTACACTGAATCACATAACCATTTCCTGTCTTTGTGATTTGAGAATGAAAACTAGTGTTTGTCTCTTTCGGATTGACACTTGGAAATGATGAGAATCCACTGCTTCTTTTGTTAGAACCCTGATCAGCCTTTTCTGTTGAATCCCCAGCACTAAATGCAGTCTGGATTTTCAGACTTCTCTCAGCTTCCAGAACTGGAACACTACCTTTGTAATACATCTTTACGTCCTGTTGACCACTCGGACTGTTCATCCTAGCGATCTTCTGCTGTTCCAAATCCTGACTTTCAATCTATTTAATAAACTGAGAAATTGTTAGCCCATCATAAACACCAGTATTCTTCAGAATCATCAAATACGTTCCCCATTCTTTCTGCGGTAACGCATCAGCAAGCTTGTCTACCAACTCTTCACGATCTTTGGTAATACTCAACATCGACATAGATCACACTAAGTGGCAGTAGCGTTCAATCAGCTTCTTCGTATCCTCTCCCGGTAGACTACTAAACAGATCAAACTCTTTCTTGAGCAACGCCTTCTTGCTCTTTATCATGTTTTCACTACCCTCAAATTTGACTTTAAGTGCATCCCAGATTGATTTTGCAGTTTTGTCGTGCTGAAGCAATATGAAGATGTCTTCTTTGATAGCTTGTTGAAGCAGACTGATCATCATCTTTTCGGCTTTATACATAACCCGTTCTTGATCAGTAAACTCAGATAATTCTTTGAGAACCTGCAACTCTGTTCGAGGCAACACGTATTTCTTCAAGATACATTCCCACGACCTAAGATGGTTTGCCTGAACCCAGTTCTCGAATCTGTCTTTCCACCCGTAGTATTCTTCAATACTCATCAATTTCGGGGGCTTTTGGGTGGTTCCTGTCTCATTTTCAAAATTCATGGCTTGAGCAATAGCAGCTGGAGCAGACGGTGTTGCAAACGCGCTATAGAACTCGGTATCCATGATGACTTAGCACGTTTTTCAAAATCAGATCTTATGAGCGAAATTAGATATGAACTTCAAAAGCGAAATCAGTAGACGGTACACAAAAGCGAAATCTGATACAAGCTTTTGGAGCGAAATCCCTATTAATGTGTCACAGGAGTGAAATCAGAATGTGTGTTTGAGCGAAATCAGATTGTAATGGACTTCTGGAGCGAAATCAAGATGTTCCCAGAAGCGAAATTAATAGGAAAATGGCCCTGGAGCGAAATCTGATGTGTACTATAAGCGAAATCACCAGGTGTTCATACGAGCGAAATTAACTCGGAGGGCAATTTGGTCCATTTTTAGTCCGAATTTCAGTATCAAACTTTCAGGGATTTGTCTATGTCCAATAACACACAGTCTGTGAAATTTTGAGCGAAATTTGACCGTTAAATCTCGTTCTGGTGAAGAAAGAAGGTGTAGAAGTAAGAAAACTTGATGAAATCCAGCTAATCTCTGCAGAACTCCTCCTCCTGAGCTCTGATACAACTTGTAGGATCGCGATCTGACCCGAATGAGTAGTTCAGAGGAGTTTTACTCTGTTTCAGGTGTGGAAAACAAGAAACAAAGCTAGAAACAACTGAGTCTTCGCTTTAACTACTGATTTTATTGATTTGAATGAAAATACAAGCAGTCTTCACACCGGCAGCACCTCGGTATGGAAATCGTACAACTGATATGAGATTTCGCCCAAGTGACCCTATATATAGTGATCAGATTTAGCCCCAATGTACACGACCATACGAGTGAAATCAGGCTTTGACTTTCGGGCGAAATCACCTACCTATGACCCTATGAGCGAAATCAGCCACTAAAACACATACAACTTCCTATTTTCTCGTAAATCGTTCCCTAATCTATACTATACAATTCAATGTAAGATTCGATACAAGACGAAGTCGACAGATGTGTGCACCAACAGTTACGACATCCGTCGTAATTAACCGAACAACGCAACCGTACGACGAAACGAGCCGACATCCGAGATGTTTTTGAGCGTATTTTGAGTTCCCTATACTATATGTTCATTTTAGAGCCTTGAAATGAGGTTAACGGGGTTTAAACGCATCAAAAAAAGGCCTTAAACATGTGCAGGGACCCTTTCTGCCATTTTTGAAACTTTGCTGAATCTGGCACTTGGTGGCGCTACGCGAGCACCAACTGTCTTTCCCGTGGCGTAGCGCCAGCACCTGATCTGGACAGAAACCTGATTTTCTACATTTTTCAACAATGGGGTCGAACTTGGGGGTGTTTTTTGTAACATTTTCAATACCATTAGCTGGTTTTAGGGCACCCCTAGTATTGCAAAACAATGGGCATGAGGTGTATGGCCATGATCAAAGCTCGTTTCCCGATGAACGATCCTAACGGTCTTGGTTTTCCTATAAATACCCATCTCCATCTTCACTCTCAAACCCACACCTTTGAATCTGAATTGGTTCTCTAAGTTGATGTGATTAATCACTTCATACCTGAGAATATTCGGATCAAAGCTTCCGTTCTTGGACCCTTTGTAAGTATTCTTTTGTTCTTTTCTTTCGATTTAGCGTTAAAGTCAAACTGCGTTTGACTTTCTGCATTAACCAGTTTATGGTCAATGTGAAGTTCGTTTGAACTTCATAACGTGAGCGTAATCACGATGGTTATAGTCCCTAGTGACTATACCTACTGATTACCACGTTATCTAGGCTCAGTGACGAGTCGTAGTTTCAGCCAAAATGCGTATTCTTGCGTATTTGTAACCAAACTACTTTTGGGTATCAAGACCCTTTGTCTTGATACCAAACCTGTTTTTAAACTTTGTTAAACATGTTTTAGCATGTTTAGCTCGTCACTTTTAGAATTGTGCTTGTCTAGGGTCATAAAGGTAAGCGATCTAATCAATCGCTTATACTTTCGAACCCGACCCATTTGGTCGATCATTAGGATCCGACCAAATGCATTAGGTGACCATAGTTGAATAGGGAATAACCATCTGAGGTTATACCTTATGGTCACGTCGTTTAAGTAGTTGTATGAAAAGTAGTTCTTATGCCTTACGTAAATTACCAAAATGCCATTTTTTTGCGCTAAAATTCATTTTAAGCCTATGTAACATAACTTTTGACATATAAACTGATTTGGCAACAATATTAAACATGTTATGGCATATCTTGCTTGTCATAGGACTAGTTAGGCATTCCGAACGCGTTTTACGCGAATGACACCTTAAAGTAGCATAAGCTACCTAAACGGGTCGTAATGGGCCGTAAGCACTTAGGTTTAGTTTCATTTTAGTATGTAGGCTTTGTTTAACCATATTATATGAGTTCCAATACTCATTTGGTTTACGAAACCTCATACTATCCGATCTCCCGTTTTAGGTCCGTTTATTTATGTAGTTATCTATATAGGGTGTTGTTTGATTCCGTGATCTCTCTAGCTTTGCTTGGTTGTTGTTCAAGACTTCTAAGAACCCTCAAGTGAGTACATAGTCCCCTCTTTTACTGTTTCTCAAACGTTTTGGGGTGAAACACATGTGCCTACTTGTTACTTTCATGCTTTTCATTTTTTCATATCATATACTTGCTATGTTCACTAGTACACTATCAGTACATGATTTAATTATGTTTTTGCTATGTATGTCCTTTGTTGCATACTTAGTACATTTGATTTACATTATCTTTTCATGCTATGTATGTTCATCATACTAGTACATTGTTTTACATCACATCACATCATATGCTATGTATGTTCATTTTGTTCATACTTAGTACATTCACATCACATCACATGCTTACATTTTGGTATGACATTTGGTTTGTTTAAATGGTAACATAGGACTTGACAACTCCAATTCCTGACATCCTAGGTTTGTTTGGGTGGAAGGAATGACCGAATCTGAATACATTTCTAGGTGGACCTTAGACTTTGTGCTAGGGTTTATTCTACAGTCGCAAGGCTTGAATGTATGAATTTTCACAACACCGCATAAATGTTTGTATCAGTATAGCATGCATTTCCACAAAACATAACTTTGATTTAAACCAAGTTTTACTTCAATACTTTGTTTTGTGCATTTTCACCTATGGTTTAGTTGATGCATTTCACTAGCCATACATATCATCTTGGCTACACATTACATGATTTACATTTGACACATAAACATTTTTGACATTGGTTATACATTACATGATTTACATTTTGACATAAACATTTGACATATTATTCAATACATTGGCAAATTGGTTTAAACATCGACATTTTACATTAGTGGTTTGTTTGGGTAAAGTTATTTAAGTAACAAGGCGTGTGTAATATGATACAAGCATGGTGGATACGCCGCTGGTACTTCCTATATATAAGTGTTTGTATGATATTACATATCGCAGCGTTGTTTAAATCATTTCAGTTTAGACATATAACATATTTTTCACAAGACATTGTTTTACAAACAACTTATTTTATACAAACTCATTTTTACTTGGTTATTCATTTAACCTTACATTACTCTTTTACATATCATCTACCTTATCATCGCTTTTCAAATGATTTATAAAACAAAAACATTTTACAAGGATCATGACTGACTTTTGTTAAACAACTTTTTTTCTAAACTTATAGCATGAATCCTAAATCAACAAAACCTATGTACTCGCCGGCATTTTTATGCTGATGTATTTTCACATGTGTTTCAGGTACAATAGTTGATGATGATATTGATGCATGCTCACATAGGATTGGACGAGGCCTTAGTGACAATAAAAGATGCAAGACTAGTTAAATTTTGTTTTACTTCTTTGTTTTTTAAGACATTGTAACTCTTTTAATCAATAAAACAACATTTCAATTTTCCATGTGTTATGAAACAATGATTCTGTTACAACACTCCCCGACGATTCCGCCACGTTTTGTTGTTTTACGTGGTCGGGGTGTGACAGAAGAGTTGGTATCTGAGCTCATGGTTATAGGGAATTAGGTTATTAGTAATGCTTAGACCTAGTCTATAACCTTCCGAGGACCCTAACGCGAGTTTACTTGCGTTTAGTCATAAAACAATACCGTCACCTATCCTTAGGCGACAACCACAAGAAGAATATAAATTTCAAAACCGCTTTGAAAACTAATCATCTGTTCTAGGATGATTGATTACTAGGTTTTGAACCCTCTAAGTTTTCAGATCTCGTCAAAGTTTGGATCTTTTGATGTGAACACGTGCAAACTGGAAGGGTGAATGCCTGTACTCTGAGTTTTCTGTCTAAGGCTAGAGTGTTCGTACAAATCCGCGGTATCGGACCAGTCACTCTTACCTGGGAACTCTTGGGGTGAGTGTTCACTTATAGGCGAGCATGTCTTCAGTGATACATTAATATGACCCGTTTACTTTGATTAGTCACCGTCTCATTTGTTTGCCTTCGGTAACAAACAAATGATCGCAATTTTTATGCATTGCCATTCTGTTTTGTTTATCCGATAATATTTCACTAGTTTCCTGCTGTGTCTTTCACTTGCTCCAGAATGTCTTTTCATCACAGCAACACTCAAATGTCTGAGCTAGCTGCCAAATTTGCCCATCAAATAGGCGAAATAATCCTGAAGTCTGTGGATTTAGGTATCGCCATGTCTCGTCTCAATAATGGAGCCACTCAAGAAGCATCAAGGGAAGCAGAAGCCAAGCCTTCGAAAAGGTCAAAGAAGCGTAAAGCTTCAAAGAATTTGCCAGTCATTGCACCAAGTCAGACCGGACCTGGCCAGGTGGCAGCACCACCAGCTAAGAAGCGATACAAGGGAACGGCACCGTTATGCAATAAATGTAACAGGCATCACCAAGCTCACCTGCAGTGTCGTGTGTGTGTATCATGTGGACGAATTAGTCACCTGGCAAGTACTTGTCAAATCAACCCAAGCCAAGGTGGTCCAGGTCAACCACAAGCCAACCCTATTCAAGCTCGTTTCCCGTCTGGTACTTGCTACAACTGTGGTGAGACGAGCCATTTCAGTAACAAATGCCCGAAGATTGTCAATGCAAATCCAACCCTTGGATAAGCATTTGGCCGAGCAAATGATGTTGCTGTCTTATGCCTTTGTTTATTTTGTTTTCTTGTATTGTGAAATAATCTGTTTTGTTCATAAATAAAAGTCGTTGTTTACAATTCTGATATACAAATGTAGTTACATGTTTATATGGCATTTCCCTATGATACCTACATCAAGGAACTATGCTCTTTACAAACTACTCTTGTGATTCTCCCTTTTAAGTGATCGCTCATGATTTCCTCAAAAATTTTAGGTACTCGTTTCATTCTAGGAGACAAAGTACAAGAAATAAAGCGAAATTTTGAGTAATCGTGCTTTTTGCGCATCTGTGCCTTTGAATCCTTGGTTAGATAACTAAGGGTATTTTCAAATCTCATACCCATTACGTTCTGATTTATTAACATGCATAACATAAGTTTTCAAAACAACCTCCATGATTTCAAAAACATTTTATATATAGTTCAAAAATATTTTTAATATAGTGTATTTACTTAACATATCAAATGCATGATTTCAAAAACACTGCCTATATTTTCAAAAACAACCTTCATGAATTCAAAATGTTATTAATACAGTATAATTACTTATATCAAGTGCATGATTTCAAAAGCATCATTCATGTTTTCAAAAACCTTATACATAATTTCAAAATTCATCTCGCATGATTTTAAAACATTTTTATAAATATACCTACTTAATACTCCTACTTTATGATTTCAAAAGTATTATATATAAGGTTTCCAAAAACATTGAACACATATTAAAACCCCATTCATAGTTTTCAAAGTATTTTCCTCATACATTGACTTAACCTTCAAATTCCGCTTCATATGTTGTCTTGGCATATCTAGCATCTCAACTTCCTAAGCATTTTTACTTCATGTTTTGACTTAAGCACATCCAGTGCAAGGTTTCAAAACATCTTCAATTCCCAAAATCCATATGGGATCTTTTTATCTTCACAATTAGATCCTTGTGGATAATTGTCATTCAAATCAGAATCCTTAATTGGATTCCTTGTGTACCTTAATTCGAACATTTCGGTTCCTTACAATCGAAATCGAATTTCCTCTTTAAGATCTTTCTATCTTCATAGTTAGATTCTTGATAATGTTTAAAGTACCAAATGAAATCCACGGAATGGATTCCTAGTGTGCTTTAAATACTTGTGCGCAATTAGCAAAACGATAACAAATTTAAAATCAAGTAAAACAATTATGTGTTTATGCATTTTGTGTTTTTGTGTACTCTGGATATTCATTATCCAAATCCTCGTAGAACCTTTCATATCTTCACATGAGGAATACGTAGTAGGATATTCAAAAAGGTACTACCTTAAATCCTTATTGGGCTTCTACGTGATAGTTAAGACCCTTGGATTATATAGTACCATTCCATGATTCAAAAAGAGACCCTTTAAGTGGTCTAGTCGAAGGATTGATTCAGATTCTGGTTAAGAATGACATGTGATGATATATGCTGAAAAGAGTCCTTGGCGGTCTAGAGATCATTTATTTACTCAATTAAAAAGGACCCCAATATGGTCTAGTCACAATCATCACAGGCTCGTTCATTATTTTCCTCCCCTACACATTATAAAATACACTGTGTAAACTATGCAATGAATTCCATAATTATGGACGCGTACATAATTATGAAATTCAGTACACAGAAACCCAGTAAAAATTATTATGTGTAAGAACCGATAGTGACGACAATAACAAAATGTGAACAATGTAATGGAGGTACGGTGGACGCACCAATAACACTTATTATACTTGTATATAAGTGTCCCTCTCACATTGCAAGCGTGATGTTATTTATGGTTACTAGAAGTTCAGGACTCTAACCAGTGTTGTTTGATCTTTTTCAACTTCATGTTTCTAGCTCTCACAAGTTTCCTCTAGATAAATTCGGGACGAAATTTCCTGAAGTAGGGGAGACGGTGACACCTGTGTCACTTCAACCATGAAACAAATACCAAACTAATGAAATATTAAATTTCATACTTGGGATTTGTATAAATATGTGTATCATTTGCACATATCAATTCTTGTTCGATTTCGAGCTTTAAATCTCTTTCTGGAAGGTTATACGCGCGCTGATGCGTAAATATAACCAGTTTAATGCAACAAACACTTCGGAATAGTGACATAGGCTTAACATACCTTAAATAACCTTTACATAACTTAGAAATAAGTTTTGAGGGGTTCGGTGTGCTAAAATAAACTTTATGCTCCTTTAGGGACTAAAAGCGTCAAAAAGTGCATAAGTTTGCATTTTCGCGCGTGTCTTACATTCTGAATATATCCGGACATCCAAACATTTATGTGATCATTAAAATATTTTATTTTAGTGATTGGCTTGATAAAATTCCATTCGTCGCGTAATTTGGATCGATTTTACGTTCGTTACGACTTCCGTCGTAATTAACCGAACAACGCAACCGTATGACCAAACGTTCCGACATCCGAGATGTTTTTGAGCATATTTTGAGTTCCCTATACTTTAAGTTCATTTTAGATCCTTGAAATGAGGTTAATGGGGTTTAAACACATCAAAAAAAAGGCCTTAAACATGTGCAGGGACCCTTTCTGCCATTTTTGAAACTTTGCTGAATCTGGCACTTGGTGGCGCTATGCGAGCACCAACTGTCTTTCCCGTGGCGTAGCGCCAGCACCTGATCTGGACAGAAACATGATTTTCTACATTTTTCAGCAATGGGTCGAACTTGGGGGTGTATTTTGTAACATTTTCAATACCATTAGCTGGTTTTGGGGCACCCCTGGTATTGCAAAACAATGGGCATGAGGTGTATGGCCATGATCAAAGCTCGTTTCCCAATGAACGATCCTAACGGTCTTGGTTTTCCTATAAATACCCATCTCCATCTTCACTCTCAAACCCACACCTTTGAATCTGAATTGGTTCTCTAAGTTGATGTGATTAATCACTTCATACCTGAGAATATTTGGATCAAAGCTTCCGTTCTTGGACCCTTTGTAAGTATTCTTTCGTTCTTTTCTTTCGATTTAGCGTTAAAGTCAAACTGCGTTTGACTTTCTGCAATAACCAGTTTATGGTCAATGCGAAGTTCGTTTGAACTTCATAACGTGAGCGTAATCACGATGGTTATAGTCCCTAGTGAATATACCTACTGATTACCACGTTATCTAGGCTCAGTGACGAGTCGTAGTTTCGGCCAAAATGCGTATTCTTGCGTATTTTGTAACCAAACTACATTTGGGTATCAAGACCCTTTGTCTTGATACCAAACCTGTTTTTAAACTTTGTTAAACATGTTTTAGCATGTTTAGCTCGTCACTTTTAGAATTGTGCTTGTCTAGGGTCATAAAGGTAAGCAATCTAATCAATCGCTTATACTTTCGAACCCGACCCATTTGGTCGATCATTACGATCCGACCAAATGCATTAGGTGACCATAGTTGAATAGGGAATAACCTTCTGAGGTTATACCTTATGGTCACGTCGTTTAAGTAGTTGTATGATAAGTAGTTCTTATGCCTTAGGTAAGTTACCAAAATGCCCTTTTTGCGCTAAAATTCATTTTAAGCCTATGTAACATAACTTTTGACATATAAACTGATTTGGTGTCACACCCCGACCACGTAGGACAACAACCATGGCGAAAACGTCGGGGAGTGTTGCAACAGAATAATTGTTTCACAACTATGGATTCAAAAATAGTTTCGTTTTATTGATAATATTAAACATTACATTGTCTTAACACATAGAACAAACAAGTTTTATATCTTCTATCATAGTCATTATGTCACTAAGGCCTTGTCCAGATCCTATGTGACGCATGCATCCTAGAAATCAATCAAGCATCGACACCTGAAACATATGTAAAAAACTTAGTCAGCAAAGAAATGCTGGCGAGTACATAGGTTTTATAAGAGTATCGGAATTATGGCACGTTTATATGTTGCAGTACTTTATTAGACTACAAGAGTCAAAATACAAACCTTCTTTTTAAAAAAATGTATTGCAACATAGTTAACCAACTCAAATCAAGTTGATTATGATTTATAAAATCTCGTAGCCATGCTTCTTAACCCAAAAACATTTGTTTTAGAAAACCAACTTGTAAAACATCTTGTAAAAACTTGTTAAAAACTCGTCTAGTTTATATCTCTTAGTAAAACATCGTTGTATGATATCGTTTCAAAATCGTTAACCCGAGTGAACTAAATAACGCCACGATATGTAATATGATGAACACACTTATATATAAGAAGTACCAGCGGCGTATCTACCATTTTTTACCATATTACCCCTGTCTCGTTATCTATACACTTAACCAAAACCAATCGTTTATCGAAATCGTTTAACATCGTTTCCAAATCGTTTCCAAATCGTTCCCATATCGTTCCCAAATCGTTTACTCGTTCCCAAATCGTTTACTCGTTTAGATCGTTTAAATCGTCCTCATTTTAATTGTGAAAAACTATTTATGGTCGTCTCGCTAACAACATTCAAACCTTCGTGACTCGTCCATCGTTCAACTCGTTCTCGTATTAACAAGCCACCAAAGGGTAAGTTAACAAATATCAGATTCAGTCGCTACCCACAACCCCCAGACATAACCATGGGTGTAGTAAAGTAACGGGATTTGTCAGATCCTATGGTACCATAACCTAATACTGGTCGGTTGGGCCAAAATTAATGAATGTCATTTGTTATGTAACTACAACCATCAAGTTTTGTTCACATTATTGAAATCGTTATTAGTTTTGTAAAAATCGTTTTAACCGTTTTTGAAACCATCGTTTAAACCTTGAAAACATTTCGTACATATGAATCACCCCAAAAGATTTAAAAACAGTAAAATAGGGGAACTATGTACTCACATATAGTGCAAATTATCCTCGATCAAATAGAACTTCAACAAACTCGAGCAAACCAGAGAAATCAAGTAGCTCCTAGTAATCGAACCACTAGTCAAACAATAGACGCCTAAATCGGGAGATCGGACAGAATGAGGTCTTGTAAACCAAATGAGTGTTGGAACTCATGTGATATGGTTTAACAAAGCCTACATCCTAAATCGGAACCTAACCTAAGTGCTTTTGACCCATCGTGACCCATTAAGGTAGCTTACGCTACTTTAACGCGTCGTACACGCAAAAGCGCGTTCGAGACGTCTAACTAGTCCTATGACAAGTATTATATGCCCATACATGTTTAATTATGTTACATAATCAGTTCCATGTCAAAAGTTTAGGTTACATATGCTTAATTACCAATTATGTATGAAAAGGATATTTTGGTAACTTACCAAGGGCACATAAACTACTTATCATGCGACTAATCAAACCTAAGTGACCATAAGGTATAACCCCGGAAGGTTATTCCCTACGCTACTATGGTCACTAAATGTGTTTGGTCGGATCCTAATGATCGACCAAACGGGTCGTGTTCGAAAGTCTAAGCGGGTGTTTAGTCCGCTTGACTTATGACTCTACATAAGCACTAAACTAAAAAACCGACGAGCTAAACATGTCGAAACATGTTTTGTTAAGTTAGAAAACGGGTTTTGATATCAAAACAAACGGTTTTGACATCCTAGAGTAGTTTGGTTACAAAATACGCGAGAAAACGCATTTTGGCCGAAACTACGACTCGCCACTGAGCCTAGATAACGTGGTAATCAGTAGGTATAGTCACTAGGGACTATAACCATCGTGAGTACGCTCACGTTACGAAGTTCAAACGAACTTCGCGTTGACCATAAACTGGTCAAAGCAGAAACTCAAACACATTTTGACTTTAACGCTAAAACGAAAGAAAAACGAGAAAGAATACTTACAGAGGGTCCCCGCAAGATTCGAACCCAATTCACTCTCAGGTAGGAAGCTTATAAACATCCACTTAGAGAGTGTTGAATCAGATTCAAATGTGAGGGAAAAATGTCCAAACATGGGGGGGGGGGGTATTTATAGGAAACGTAGGACCGTTGGGATCGTTTCTTGTTCCCCAAGCGATAAATCTGAGCCGTACAACACACACCCACTGAATTACAAACCCATGGGAGCCCCTAGGATTGCTAGAAACTAGTTGCAAGTGGTTTAGTAGTGATTAACAGCTGTAAACAGCTGTTTGCAACAAAATTGCATAACTGGGAGTCTGATGCGGCCCGCTTGAGAGTTACCAGAAGTGTAGGCGGGCCGCCTGGCCATGTCAGATCAGCAGCAACTTTGAAAAAATGACAGTTTTAGCCCCTGCATGCTTTTAAGTCCATTTTCGACACGTTTAAGCCCCGTTAACCCCATTTGAAGGCTCCAAAATGAAGTTAAAGTATAGGGAACTCAAAACATGCTCGAAAATATCTCGGATGTCGGTTCGTTTGGTCGTACGGTTGCGTTATTCGCTTAATTACGACGGAAGTCGTAACGAACGCAAAAACGATCCAAATTAAGCGACGAATGGAATTTTATCATGCCAAACACTAAAATAAAATATTTTAATGCTTACACAAATTTTTGGATGTCCGGATGTATTCAGAACGTAAGAGATGCGTGAAAATGCAAACTTATGCACTTTTTGACGCTTTTAGTCCCTATTGATCAATAAAATTTGTTTTAGCATACCGAACCCCTCAAAGCCTATTTCTAAGCTATGTAAAGGTTATTTAGGGTATGTTTAACTTATGATCAAGTACCAGAATGTTCGTTACCATACAAATCAGTATAGTTTCGCAGTTTGACACAAATAGTTCCTGTGATCGAACAAGGTTGATTTTAACACACCGAACCATCCAAAACTTATTTTTAAGTTATGTGGAGGTTATTTAAGGTACGTTAAGCCTATTTCACTTTTCTGGAGTGTTTGTTGCGTTAAACTGGTTATATTTACGCATTCGTGCGCATATAACCTTCCAGAAAGTGATTTAGAGCATGAAATAGGAATCGAATCGAATTGCAAAATCACCAGACACAAATACTCACATAATAACACAGAAACACATATAATAACACCAAAGCACATTGTTTTATTAATAATCAACATTGTTTTACATCACACCACGACTACAGAACACAGTTGTCACAGTCTCCCCTACTTCAGGAAATTTCGTCCCGAAATTTTAACTAGAGGAAGCTTGTGAAAACAAATGCGGATATTTCACCTTCATCTGGTCCTCACGTTCCCAAGTAAACTCTGGGCCACGTTTGGATTCCCAGCGAATTTTTTTACCATTCGAATTCGTTTGTTCTTCAACTGTTTGAAAGTACGGTCCATGATCTCCACGGGTTTCTCGACAAAGTGCATTGTTTCATTGATTCGAATATCGTTTGAGTGGAATGTGAAGATCAGCGTCAGCTAAACACTTTCGCAAATTGGACCGTGAAAAGTCGGGTGAATATCCAAAGGAACATCATGTCGTGATATAATCTCATCAACATAAATCTTTGCAAGTTTATCAGCACTAGGATGGATAGAATATCGAGACTTGCGAGATTCGTCCATTACCAAGGTGCGAGGTCGTCTTGTTTTGGAATCCACAACGATCCTTGAAATAGAGCAACTCATCGTCCTTCGTTTCGAGCTCAAGCTGATGTGGTAATTCCGTACCCATTAAATTTTGTGAAACACAAAATTGCTGAGCTAGAAGAACACGAGTTTGAAGATCAAAAAAGCGTTTAGAACGCTTCTTCTTGTTTGGGTCCCCATTCAAAAGGCTTATTCTTTTGAGCCAAAGCAGTGAGTAGAACCGTGATTTGAGAAGTTGAAATTGAATTGACGATAATAACCAGCAAGACCAAGAAAAGATCGAATCTTTGTAGGTGTTGTTGGTGTATTCTAGTCTTTAATAGCAACAAATCTTGGATGGATCCACATGATACCCTGCTCATTGACTATATGACCCAAAAATTAAACTTCTTTAAGCCAGAATTCACACTTGGTGAATTTAGCGAAAAGTTGTTCCTTCTTCAGGAGTTCCAATGTTAAGCGAAGGTGTTGCTCGTGCTCGGCTCGAGACTTCGAATAGACAAAAATATCGTCGATGAACACAATGATGAACTTGTCTAAATAAGGTTTATAGACCCTATTCATTAAGTCCATAAACATGGCTGGAGCATTTGTCAAACCAAAGGGCATGACAGTGAACTCATAGTGCCCATATCTTCTTCGAGAATAAGAAGTTGATGATACCCAGAATGCAGATCGATTTTGGAAAAGCATGAAGCACCTTGCAGCTGATCGAAAAGATCATCTATTCGAGGTAGGGGATAACGATTCTTGATGGTGAGCTTATTCAGCTCACGATAATCGATACACATTCGAAAAGGTCCATCTTTCTTTTTCACGAAGAGGACAGGAGCTCCCCAAGGCGAAAAGCTCGGACGGATGAATCCTTTATCAGATAACTCTTGAAGCTGTTTCGATAACTCTTGCATCTCCGACGGTGCAAGATGATAAGGTGCTTTCACAGACGGGTTGGCATTGGGTACAAGTTCAATATGAAACAGGACTTGACGAACTGGATGCAAACCAGGCAGTTCATCAGGAAATACCTCTGGATAATCCCGAACAGTCGGAATATCCTGAATACTCTTGCTCTTGACTTTCTCCTCGGTGACATGTGCTAGGAAAGCAACATATCTTTTTCGTAGATAGCTTTGGGCTCTTGTTTCTCAAAAGAAACGGGCGTTTAAGGTTCTAGGGGAGATGACAAAATCACACGAGTGGTTTGTTTTTGTATTGACATCATAAGGTTGCATCAAACATTCATACAATTGCATTGGTTCACAAAAATAAAAACCACAAATTTTTATTTATATAACAACCACATTGTCATTAAATGTTAAAAGATAGCAACCAGAGGAAATACAAAATACTAATCATTCACTGCTGCATCGTTGATTGCCTCATTGACGTTATACACTCATCCACGTGCTGGATTCACATTGACATTGACGTTCGCATTCGGGTTTGCATTAGCATTCGCGTTTGCATTCACAAGTCTTGGACAGTTGTTGCGGTAGTGACCAAACTCTCCGCAATTGAAACACGAACCCGGTGGGAATCTCGCAGCATTTCCTTGAACCGGAGCTTGAACCTGAGCAGCCTGATTTTGTCCCAGACGACAAATATTGGCCAAATGCCCAAGCTTACCACACGTTGTGCATTGCTTGCAAGCTTGCTGTGCAACGTGGTGACCGTTGCAGCGTGCACAATGAGGTGCGGTACCTGCATACGCCTTCTTCGCAGGAGGCTGAGCTGGTGGGTTCTGATTAGTCTGTGCCGTAACAGCGAAATTCTGAGCATCCTTCCGCTTCCTCGACTTCTTTGACGTCTCATCTTCCTTATCCTTACCCTTACCCTTTTTCTTGTCTTTTCCAGAATCAGTCGCCTTCTTTTTATCACCCTTGCGAGTGTGTTTACCCTTCCTGACTTGAGATTCAGTCAGGGTAGCAGACAACTCGATTGCTTGACGAAGGGTAGTAGGATTAACACCGATCGCAATATCCTGAATGGAATCGGGTAAACCATCGATATATCTCTCGATTGCCTTCTCTAGAGGGGTAACCAGGGTGGGACACAACAGACTGAGTTCCTCAAAACGATCCGTGTACGCACGGTGTTCAGCCCCATCTTGCTTTAAATCGTCAAACTCTCGTTCCAAAGCCCAAATCTCGTGACGGGGACAAAACTCTTTCATCATGAGAGCCCGAAGCTCATCCCACGTTTGTGCTAATGCCACTTCAGCACCCCTATCGCGCATAACACCATTCCACCAGGTAAGCGCTCGCTTCTCAATCACACTAGAAGCAAATTCAACCTTCCGCGCATTCGGATATTGGACGTGTCGGAATGTGCTCTCGATACTCTCAAACCACTGCTAGAGCGCAGTTGCTCCTTGCGACCCAGAAAACTTTAGAGGCTTAGCAGAATTGAAGCTCTTGAAGTTGCACGGCGCATTGTTGTTATTGTTGTTGTTGTATACCTCGTGGACTTGGGTCACAACGCCTGGAAGTACAGCAGCCACTTGCTAAGAGACCAGGGCTGCGATTTCTTCAATAGTGAAAGATTGTGCTTCACGACGAGGAGGCATTGTCTAATAAGGACATAAGAGAAACGAGTGAGGTTGAAAAGAAAACGAGGTATTCAAAATACCTTCAAAATAGCAGAAAGGCGATCATTTGTTCGTTACCTCGAACAAACAAACGACACAGAGTGACTAATCAAAGTAAATAGATCAAAAATAATGTATCGCCAAAGACATGCTCGCCTATAAGTGGACACTCACCCCAAGAGTTCCCAGGTAAGAGTGACTGGTCCGATACTGCGGATTTTACGAACACTCTAGCCTTAGACAGAAAACTCAGAGTACAGGCACCCACTCTTCCGGTTTGCACGTGTTCACACTATTTAGACCCAAACTCTGACGAGATTTCGAAAACTTAAAGGGTTCAAAACCTTATAACAAAGGGTTCAAAACCTAGTAATAAATCATCCTAGAACGGATGATTAGTTTTCAAAACGGATTCGAACTTAGCGTTCTCATTGTGGTTATCACCTAAGGATAGGTGACGGTATTGTTTTAAAATCTAAACGCAAGAAAACTTGCGTTAGGGTCCTAAAAGTTATAGTCTAGGTCAAAGTATTACTAATAACCTAGTTCCCTATAACCATTGGCTCTGATACCAACTTCTTCTGTCATACCCCGATCACGTAGGACAACAACCGTTGCGAAAACGTCGGGGAGTGTTGCAACAGAATAATTGTTTCACATCACAACTATGGATTCAAAAATACTTTCGTTTTATTGATAATATTAAACATTACATTGTCTTAACACATAGAACAAACAAGTTTTACATCGTCTATCATAGTCATTATGTCACTAAGGCCTTGTCCAGATCCTATGTGACGCATGCATCCTAGAAATCAATCAAGCATCGACACCTGAAACATATGTAAAAAACTTAGTCAGCAAAGAAATGCGGGCAATTACATAGGTTTTATAAGAGTATCGGAATTATGGCTCGTTTATATGTTGCAGTACTTTATTAGACTAAAAGAGTCAAAATACAAACCTTGTTTTAAAAAAATGTATTGCAACATAGTTAACCAACTCAAATCAAGTTGATTATGATCTATAAAATCTCGTAGCCATGCTTCTTAACCCAAAAAAATTTGTTTTAGAAAACCAACTTGTAAAACATCTTGTAAAAACTTGTTAAAAACTCGTCTAGTTTATATCTCTTAGTAAAACATCGTTGTATGATATCGTTTCAAAATCGTTAACCCGAGTGAACTAAATAACGCCACGATATGTAATATGATGAAAACACTTATATATAAGAAGTACCAGCGGCGTATCTACCATGTTTTCACCATATTACCCCCGTCTCGTTATCTATACACTTAACCAAAACCAATCGTTTATCGAAATCGTTTAACATCGTATCCAAATCGTTTCCAAATCGTTTCCAAATCGTTCCCATATCGTTCCCAAATCGTTTACTCGTTCCCAAATCGTTTACTCGTTCCCAAATCGTTTACTCATTTAGATCGTTTAAATCGTCCTCGTTTTAATTGTGAAAAACTATTTATGGTCGTCTCGCTAACAACATTCAAACCTTCATGACTCGTCCATCGTTCAACTCGTTCTCGTATTAACAAACCACCAAAGGGTAAGTTAACAAATATTAGATTCAGTCGCTACCCACAACCCCCACACATAACCATGGGTGTAGTAAAGTAACGGGATTTGTCAGATCCTATGGTACCATAACCTAATACTGGTCGGTTGGGCCAAAAGTAATGAATGTCATTTGTTATTTAACTACAACCATCAAGTTTTATTCACATTATTGAAATCGTTATTAGTTTTGTAAAAATCGTTTTAATCGTTTTTGAAACCATCGTTTAAACCTTGAAAACATTTCGTACATATGAATCACCCCAAAAGATTTAAAAACAGTAAAATAGGGGAACTATGTACTCACATGTAGTGCAAAGTATCCTCGATCAAATAGAACTTCAACAAACTCGAGCAAACCAGAGAAATCAAGTAGCTCCTAGTAATCGAACCACTAGTCAAACAATAGACGCCTAAATCGGGAGATCGGACAGAATGAGGTCTTGTAAACCAAATGAGTTTTGGAATTCATGTGATATGGTTTATGTCACACCCCGACCACGTAAAACATCAAATCGTGGCGGAAACGTCGGGGAGTGTTGTAACAGAATTATTGTTTCACAACCATGGCATTTAAAGTATTATCTTATTCATCACCCGAGGGTGGAATTCATTGTTCAAACAAGAACCAACAAGCCACATTGTCTTAAAACTACAGAAATAAAGAGCACATGACGAAATTAAACTACGTCTAGTTTTGTTTTATGTCACTAAGGCCCAAGTCCACCCTAGCGTGTCACGATCATCCTACGCATTTGCTCCTGAAACACATGTGAAAATAAAGTACGTTAGCATAAAAATGCCAGTGAGTAGCATAGGTTTTGTGAAAATAGGATTCATGACTTAGGTTTTAGAAAAGGGTTGTTTAACAAAGTCAGTCATGATCCTTGTAACATGTTTTGTTTTATAAATCATTTGAAAAGCGATGATAAAGTAGATGATATGTGAAAAAGTAATGTAAGGTTAAATGAATAACTAAGTAAAATGAGTTTGTATATATATTTATCGAACAGTGTTGTAAAACAATGTCTTATGAAAAATGTGTTATTTGTAAGAAAAATGATTAAGTCCAAGTTGAATGACTTAAATAAACCACCCAATGAAAGTTGCCCATGTCTAAACCATTTGCCCAATGTTATTGTGAAAACCATGTCAAAATGTATATATATCAATATCAACATTGTCTATGTCAAATATCAATCATGTAATGTGTAATCAAAATGTCAATGTATGGTTAGTGAAATATGTATCAACTAAACCATAGGAAAAATGCACAAAACAGTGTATTGAAGTAAAACATGGTTTAAATCAACGCTATGTTTTGTGGAAAATGCATGCTATAATGAATACAAACATTTATGCGGTATTGTGAAAATGCATACATTCAAGCCTTGCAACTGTGGTGATAAACCTTTAAACAAATTAAAGGTCTATCTGTCTAAATGTTTTAATCGAATTCGGTCATTCCTTCCAATCCAAACATACCCAGGATTTCAGGAATGGGAGTTGTCAATTCCTATGGTACCATTACCTACTAACGAGCGGCGTGATCAATGTTAATGAATGTATATTGTCCCACTTAAACAAACCAAATGTCATACCCAAAATGTAAGCATGAAAATGTCATGTAAAACAAATGCACTAAGTATGATGAACATACATAGCGTGAAAATGTCATGTAAAATAAATGCACTAAGTATGATGAACATACATAGCGTGAAAATGTCATGTAAAAACAAATGTACTAAGTATAATGAACATACATAGCGTGAAAATGTCATGTAAAACAAATGTATTAATGAACATAGCAAGTATATGATATGAAAGCATGAAAAGAATGAAAGTAACAAGTAGGCACATGTGTTTCACCCCAAAATGTTTGGAAAACAGTAAAAGAGGGGACTATGTACTCACTTGAGATTGCTTAGAAGTCGTAGAACAACCACCAAGCAATGCTAGAAGATCACGGAATCAAACAGCACCTATAAAGGCACCTACATTAATAAACGGACCTATCGGAGGATCGGGTAGTACGAGGGTTCGCAAACCAAATAAGTGTGGGAACTTATGTAATATGGTTTGACAAAGCCTACATACTAAAACGAAACTTATCCTAAGTGCTTTTGACCCGTTACGACCCGCTTAGGTAGCTTATGCTACTTTAACGCGTCGTTTGCGTAAAACGCGCTTGAAACGCCTAACTAGCCCTATGACAAGCAAGATATGCCTTAACACACTTAATATTGTTGCTAAATCAGTTTAGGTGTCAAAATTTATGTTACATAAGTTTAAAATGAATTTTAGTGTAAAAAGGGCATTTTGGTAATTTACCTAAAGCATAAGAACCACTTGTCATACAACTACTCAAATGGCGTGACCATAAGGTATAACCTTGAAAGGTTATTCCCTATACACTATGGTCACCTAATGTGTTTGGTCGGATCCTAATGATCGACCAAATGGGTCGGGTTCGTAAGTATAAGCGATTGATTAGATCGCTTACCCTTACGACCCTAAACAAGCACAAAACTAAAAGCGACGAGCTAAACATGCTAGAACATGTTTAGAAAACAGGTTTTGGTATTAAAACAAACGGTTTTAATACCCTAAAGTAGTTTGGTTACAAAATGCGCAAGAAAACGCATTTTGACCGAAACTACGGCTCGTCACTAAGCCTAGATAACGTGGTAATCAGTAGGTATAGTCGCTAGGGACTATAACCAACGTGATTACGCTCACGTTATGAAGTTCAAACGAACTTCGCATTGACCATAAACTGGTCAATGCAGAAAGTCAAACAAAGTTTGACTTTCGGACTCGAAAAGCAATAAAAGAACGAAAGAATACTTACAACGGGTCCCCGCAAGATTGAATTCCGAGTACTCTCAGGTATGAAGTGTCAAAGCACCCCAACTTAGAGAGCAACCTCTGAATTCAAGTGTGAGGGAAATGGGCAAGACATGGAGGGGTATATATAGGATTTGGTGAACCGTTAAGATCGTTCCTCGCAAAGCGTGCTTCGATCTTGGCCATCCATGTGTACCCATAGTTTTTAAAAACCATTTGAGCCCATTATTTCAGTCCCCTGATTCGAAAATACCATTTGCAATGGGTTTTTGAGTGCATAACAGCTGTTAGCAGCTGTTAAAACTGTTTTTGCAGTTCTGGGGACCTGACGCGGCCCGCCTAAGGATTGCATGAATGTTCACGCGGGCCGCCTGGGCAAAGTTTGACAGATTTGTCAGTTTTGGTCCCTGCAGCTTAGAAACATGCGTTTCGGCCCATTTTTGACACGTTTAAGCCCCGTTAACCTCATTTTAAGGCTCTAAAATGAAGTTAAAGTATAGGGGACTCAAAACATGCTCAAAAATATCTCGGATGTCGGTTCGTTTGGTCGTACGATCGCGATGTTCGCTTAATTACGACGGAATGCGCATAAGCGCGAAAAATGATCCAAATTGCGCGACGAATGGATTTTTCTCATGCCAAACATTAAAACATAATATTTTAATGCTTACATAAATTTTTGGATGTCCGGAAGTAATCAGAACGTAAGATATGCGCGAAAGTGCAAACTTATGCACTTTTTGACACTTTTAGTCCCTGAATGAGCATAAAGTTTATTTTAGCACACCGAACCCCTCAAAGCCTATTTCTAAGCTATGTAAAGGATATTTAAGGTGTGTTTAACTTATGATCATGTTCCGGAATGTTCGTTACAGTTCAAATCGGCATACTTTCGCAGTTTGTCAATTTTAGTCCCTGTAAGCGAATTAACTGAATTTTGCCATACCAAAGCCTTCGAAACTTATTTCTAAGTTATGTAAAGGTTATTTAAGGTATGTTAAGCATAAAATGATGTTCCGGAGTATTTGTTGCATATAACTGATTACGTTTTCGTACCAGTTTGCGTAAAATTCTCCAGAAAGCGATATAGAGTTTGAAATCGAATAAAGCCAAAACATGAAAAACATCAAACATGAATAAACAAACATTGGGATCAAATAACTTTATTTCATTGATAACCGAACTGTTTACAATGATTACAAGCACAAATGTCACAGTCTCCCCTACTTGTGGGAATTTCGTCCCGAAATTCGTTTAGAGGAAACTCGTGGGAATAGATGTGGATACTTCGCCTTCATTTGATCTTCACGTTCCCAAGTAAACTCAGGTCCACGTTTAGATTCCCAGCAAACTTTAACCAACGGAATGCGCTTGCGTTTAAGCCATTTGACTTCACGATCCATAATTTCCACAGGTTTCTCAACAAAATGTAGTGTTTTATCAACACGAATTTCGTCAAGTGGTATGTGGAGGTTCTCATCAGCTAAACACCTTTTGAGGTTGGATACGTGAAAGGTTGGATGAACATTTCCAAGTTCAGGAGGCAATTGAAGTCTGTAGGCTACCTTACCGATTCTTTCAACGATCTGGAATGGTCCAACGTATCTAGGTGCAAGTTTTCCTTTCTTTCCAAATCTGATCACACCTTTCCAAGGTGAGACCTTAAGTAATACTCGATCACCGACTTGAAAAT